>NC_088414.1:28275799-28620799 GCF_034236695.1 Oncorhynchus nerka
CCTCCCATCTCTCTCTCTCTCTCTCTCTCTCACTTCCCCTCCCATCTCTCTCTCTCTCTCTCTCTCTCACACTTCCCCTCCCATCTCTCTCTCTCTCTCTCTCTCTTCCCCTCCCATCTCTCTCTCTCTCTCTCTCACACTTCCCCTCCCATCTCTCTCTCTCTCTCTCTCACTTCCCCTCCCATCTCTCTCTCTCTCTCACTTCCCTCCCATCTCTCTCTCTCTCTCTCTCTTCCCCTCCATCTCTCTCTCTCACTTCCCCTCCATCTCTCTCTCTCTCCCCTCCCATCTCTCTCTCTCACTTCCCCTCCCATCTCTCTCTCACTTCCTCCCATCTCTCTCTCTCACTTCCCTCCCATCTCTCTCTCTACTTCCCCTCCCATCTCTCTCTCTCACTTCCCCTCCCATCTCTCTCGCTTCCCCCTCTCTCTCTCTCTCTCTCTCTCTCTCACTTCCCCTCCCATCTCTCTCTCTCTCTCTCTCTCACTTCATCCCTCTCTCTCTCTCTCTCACTTCCCATCCCAGCTCTCTCTCTCTCTCTCACTTCCCCTCCCAACTCTCTCGCTCTCTCTCACTTCCCCTCCCAACTCTCTCTCTCTCTCTCTCACTTCCCCTCCATCTCTCTCTCTCTCTCTCTCTCACTTCCTCCATCTCTCTCTCTCTCTCTCACTTCCTCCATCTCTCTCTCTCTCTCTCTCTCTCTCTCTCTCACTTCCCCTCCCATCTCTCTCTCTCTCTCTCTCACTTCCCCTCCATCTCTCTCTCTCTCTCTCACTTCCCCTCCCCATCTCTCTCTCTCTCTTCCCCTCCCATCTCTCTCTCTCTCTCTCACCCTCCCATCTCTCTCTCTCACTTCCCCTCCCATCTCTCTCTCTCTCTCTCACTTCCCCTCCCATCTCTCTCTCTCTCTCACTTCCCCTCCCATCTCTCTCTCTCTCTCTCTCACTTCCTCTCTCTCTCTCTCACTTCCTCTCCCATCTCTCTCACTTCCCCTCCCATCTCTCTCTCTCTCTCTCTCTCTCTCTCTCTCTCTCTCTCTCTCTCTCACTTCCCCTCCCATCTCTCTCTCTCTCTCTCACTTCCCCTCCCATCTCTCTCTCTCTCTCTCTCTCACTTCCCCTCCCATCTCTCTCTCTCTCTCTCTCTCACTTCCCCTCCCATCTCGCTCTCTCGCTCTCTCTCACTTCCCCTCCCATCTCGCTCTCTCTCACTTCCCCTCCCATCTCGCTCTCTCGCTCTCTCTCACTTCCCCTCCCATCTCGCTCTCTCGCTCTCTCTCTCTCTCTCTCACTTCCCCTCCCATCTCTCTCTCTAATGGGCTATGTCCTTGTGTTTTATAGGATCAAAGCTATCCTGTTCAGTGTTTTGGCAGTCCATGGGAGCCTCGAATGCATCCTAAAATGTGTCTAAATAACTGCAGACACTTCCACCCTGACTCCGGGCCAGGGGCATATAAATGAATATTTTCTGAGGGACTGGGGTGGATTAAGTCAAAGCATCCTCTCGGTGCATACCAACGAGACGTCCTCAATCACTTGAAAGACAGCACAGTGCACGTAAGCAGCGTCCTTGCACTGCAATCTTCACTCAGAAAATGGTATTAATTAACATGGTGTATGTGAGGCTTTGCCTCCGTTTTAGGTAGGAAGTGAAGGGGAGCAGGGCCATGGGTTATTGTGATGTGGTGTCTGTCTCTGGAAATGTAGATCTGAACGGAAAATGTAAGTGCACAGGCGTACCAGCCATGACCAAGTTTGTAAATAATCCTTTTAGACTTCAGAGTGCTTATACCTCCAGAGTATCTCTTCACATCAGCAAAGCTGTCTCTCCCTGAGTCCTGCCGCCTCCCTGATGCCCACTGATACCATCGCGGGCTCCAAATCGGCAACAGTGCAGGCAGGAGACATTGCTAATGGATAAAGTTGTCACAGACAAATCCCCTATATTAGGTTCTGTCACTCTGCATCCCCTCAATCCCTCACTGCACACGCTCACTGATAGGCAGGGCTTGATTAAACTATTATTCACAACAATCCATCTTTTACATATGAATGAGCAGCCTGTTGTCTTACAACCTCCCCTCCAATCCACGCCCTCCGCAGCGCAATCACAGGCTAACGAGTGTGAACAGTCAGACCCTTTTCTGTTGTCTGTTTTGTTTGGAATCTGTTTCAACTCCACAGGACAAAGTGACACTTAATCAATGGCTATGAGGGGGAAGGTGCTGTACGTCCACTCCAGCTATTCCTGCGTATTCATCGCCTCTGAAGTTCCCCGGTTCCTCTCCCTTTCTCACCCCAACTCACATGCATTATTCACGGGATGGAAGGGAAGGGCTCACTTTGAGATGTGATTCGGTGGACAGAGACCATTCTGTCAACGATACGGTGGCATTGTCAAGGTTAATGTGTAACAGGGCTGAGCCAGGGTTATGTATTCACTTGGTTAGCCTCTCTGTCTGCGATTGGATGACTTGGCTGCCTGTCAGAGACTCTCTTTTTCAGCATTAAGATGGAAATGGAGAAAATAGGAAGCAAGGCACCACCCTCATATAATCCACAGGGAACATTTAATTCATGAGATTTAACAATCGCAAATTCTCTCATATCTCCCCAAGTTCTCCGTCCTACTCACAGTTTATTGATCTCTGGGCTAATTACCAGAATTTCAGATGGGGAGATATGACTAACAGCGGCATTGTGTTGATATATATTGAGTAATTGATCCGTCAGCTTCAAAGTTCCTAATTGGTGAATAGTCCCAGCAGGCATCTGTGAATCAGATTAGAGTCGCAATGGATCCCCCAGAGGGTGTGTCTGCACAGCTGCACTGTGAACACAGAGAACACAGATGACTCAACCCTGCTCCAGAGCAACTGGGGATGCATGTCCATCTCCTTACTGAACAGTAACGTGAGTCAACTCAATGGCTGATTCAACACCTTGTGTGCTGCAGAGAATGGCTATGCCATGTTAAACTGCCATGAAATTGAGCTGCGTTAGTCATTGATCCCACTTTAATCTGACAAGTATGTTTTCACAGACATTGAACATTATTTTACTTTATTTTCTCCTATAGACACTTATTTTGTGACATTATGTTTTCAGTCTTATGTTTTCTCTCATTTCACAGTGGTTTGGTAGAAGCCACTCTGGTTTAGTGATACACTGTGAACTCCTATGTTGGAATGCACAGTTATTGGTATGATCCAGCACACCTCCAGATCCACACAGCCCTGCTGAAACCCTACCAGGACTCACATATGATTCCCATCTGAAAGCCAGTCAATGAGCCCAGTCTGTTGGAGCATGCTCTGCTTGACAATGATTCTGCAGCACCTTGTCTGTTGGTATGCCAACATGCCTCATTGGCTTGAACACAAGGGAATAGCCGAAAATAAGTGAAGCATCAATACCAAGAGCGCTTCAGTAAAGCATGAACACGTTTCTCTGGGAAGTGAGTCAGTTAGACAATGTTCACTTAGCAATCGGGGCCGTTCCATAAAAGGTGAAAGTTTCACTGAAATAATTATGAAACAAATATGAAGAAAGTCCTTTCGGAGTTACATTCTGCCTTAGTAATACGTTAGTAATAATTATCCCAACAGAAGAAAAAAACTTTTTTACGCATGCTTATGTACAATTGTTAATTGATACTCTGCTCAGTAGATGTTTATTTAGTCAAAGGCACTAAACCAAAGACACATCGCACTTTAATGTTTGAGGGACCAAAACAAACAAAACACTCCGCTGTAGATCAGAGTCATTTGTGAGTGCAACATTTTCTTTTCAATCCTCCCTGGGGTGTTATTTCACCATGCTTGTCTGACTACAGTATGGCTGTACCATCTGTATGTTGTCTGCTTTGACAGGCGCTGGTCCTCTCACTTTGTTGAGTCACCTTCCAGGGCCTGACTAGGATCGTCAATTGGAGGCATATCCAAGCTCTTGGGCCCTAACCCTATTTTAACCTGTCACTTCTGGGGAGTGGGGAGCTACTGGAATGGGGTTGTGGTCAGAGGATATTGTCAGTTATTAAGTGGGAGATGTTAAGTGAGAGAGGTTACATGTTCCTCAGAGGGCCCAGAGTCAAGAGCCAGTGTGTTTGACTGCTGGCCAGACTGGAGGGCTGGAGGTTTGGCTCAACACTCGGGCAGATCCAATAGACAAACCATGGATTTCTAGATTGTGTTTGAGCCAAGGGCTTCTGGATCAGTACACTGGGTCAGTCCACTGTTTCTGAGTCGTATATTGGCCAATGGTGTACTTTAGGGTGCAAGCTGCCAATACGTCAGGTACTAAACCACCTTTAATAGATCTGCTCTGTGTTGAGGCTAGAGAACGCTCCCATTAAACATGCAGAGGAAGATTGAAGAGCGCCTTCTAGCAGGTGACATTTACTTGCGTTTGGCAGGGTGATCAGATTCTGATTGCCAAAGCAATCAAATTGAGGTTTTATTCTAAAGAGTTATTGATCTAAGCCCCAAGTCTATTTTGGATCATGCAATTTTAACATTCACTTAAACATGCTGTATGTAGAGCTAGATGTATTAAAACTGCCTCCAACACCCATGTGTATGACGGGGGTAGGCAACTAGACCTCACCGCTGTCTGGACAGATGGGGACACATATGTTTGCCGTCTATAAGTGAGACATGATTTTATGTTCCTGTGACTCATTCACAACATCCCACAGACATGACCCGTGTCAGTTTGGTAATGGCAAGATAAACACATTGGTTTGTGTTTTATAAAGCTGCTTGTTTAGTGTGAATTTTGTTCCAGTTTCCTGGATAGCTTTATAGAAATTAGCTTTATAGAAATTAGCAGAGCTGTTTTCTATGGCATCTGATTCTGTAGCTGGTTTTAGGAGAAAAGGGGAAAGGAAACAAATGGTTTTAGTCACTGCTTCCTGGTAGATGTGATGCGCCAGCAGAATGGAGCAGGGAATAGTATAATCTTATATTACGCTGTTTCTCTGGCTCTATGTATTTGTACTCATTTTCTGACGCTTTCCTTTCTCACCCTCTCCCTCACTCCCTTTTTTTATAGGACTTTAAACTCACACTGTAAACTCTGAGTACTTTTTAAGATTCAGTGGTTGACCGTTGTATTCATCTCCCTGCAAGGCCAGAGAGGCAACACAAGCAGAGCTTCATAAGGACTCCTAATAAAAGTCTGAGCTGAGTTTTCAGAGCAGTGAGTCCTCTTCAAAAGAGGGCGCCCAATACTCATCAAGACCTCATTAGCTTCAAGTCGATAAAAGAAGAATGCACAGAAATGTTGTTCATCATTAGTGAGCTGAGACTTAGCATCTGTCCCCTGAGTCAATCAAAGCTGCATTAGCAACCATTGTTCAACTTGTTCCCTTTCTCTCCTGGACACCTTATCTCCTCTGAGCACAGACAACTGGAAGACACTGAAAAGACAGGGCAAACAAAATAAATCTGTCATATTGTGAAGCCACTAAATGTTAGCAGGCATGTCTTATGATATGCTGCATACCAGTATCTATAGGTTGGTGGTGGGCTCGGCTGAGGAGGTGTGTGAGGGGGTTGTGCTGGGTAGGGAGGGGGTTGCCCTTGGTGGTGGGCTCAGCTGAGGAGGTGTGTGAGGGGGTTGGCTAAGGGAGGGGGTTGCCGTTGGTGGTGATGGGTGGCAGTAGGGGGTAATTACTTGACACATTGGAAAAAATTAACAAAAAAACTGAGCAAACTAGAAGGCTATTTGGCCCCAAACAGAGAGCGCACAGTGGCAGAATGCCTGACCACTGTGACTGACCCAAAATTAAGAAAAGGTTTGACTATTGTCGTGTCTTTACTATCATTAAATTGAAGACTTATAGTTTTTATCAAATATTCTCTGTAATTAGTATTACGCGATCAACTGATTAATCATGGAACTGTAATTAACTAGGAAGTCGGGGCACCAAGGAAAAATATTCAAATTACAAAGTTATCATTTCCTTAAATAACTTTTCAGATATTTTATCTGATCAATTAGTCTTCGAATTAATGAATTATTTACTTTACCTCACGTTAGTCTCATTCCAAACGTAAATTGTTGGTTATCTGCACGAACCCAGTCTTTGCTATGTGTCATCCATACATCAATTGTCTTAAATTATTACTAACAAAGTAATTCACAGAAATGCATAAACAAACAAACAAGGTAAATGTGGTTACAAGAAATGACAGGAGAATGTGCCCTAGTGGGCTAAACCGGCATCGCGGCTTGTTAGACAAAAGGGGAAGTGGGGTCAACTGAGATGAGACTACAAAGTTGATAATTATAACAATTGAAATGCTAATCCTTTGCACATGAATGCTCACTCATTCGGGAACAATTGCAATCAAATATATATATATATTTACGCTCATTGTGTCATTGGGATCTTTGTTGAAAAGTTTGTTTCTGTTGAAGAGTTTTGTCCGTCTCTCTCACTGTCTTGGTTAGAGGGGATAGTTCAGAGCGACATTCATTCATGTTGTTGTAGAATGGATGTTTTGGCAGTTGTCGTTCTTTGCGTTCAATAATACCAAATTCCTAGCTGCAGACTAGTAATTAATATCAAAGACTTGTTCTTATTCTGTCGGTATCGATAGTCTAAGACCACGTGGTATGGTTAAAAGATTCAGCAATGGTCTACAACCTTCGTCCTCTCCAAATGGAGAAAAACATGGTCTGGTGATAATTTCTCAAAGTTGGGTTTTATTTGGAATTGCAGAAAAGGGGCTGTCCCAGGATGCCTGACCCTAACTGGGCTCAGGGGCGGTCCTCTGATTTAGTTCAAATCAAAAGGGAATTGTATTTTCCTTCATTAAACAGTCCAAAATCATATTACACAATTTTACAAACAGTATCATACTCACTCATTCATCTTATACAACAATTAGATGTAAACAATATTACAATAGAAAAATCTGTATACAGTGTGTGCAAATTAAGTAAAGAGGTAAGGCAATAAATAGGCCATAGTGGCGAAGTAATTACATTTTAGCAATTAACACTGGAGTGATGGATGTGCAAGTAGATATACTGGTGTGAAAAAGAGCAGAAAAACCGAAAATAAATATGGGGAGGAGGTAGATAGTTGGATGGGCTATTTACAGATGGGCTGTGAACAGCTGCAGCGATCGGTAAGCAGCTCTGACAGCTGATGCTTAAAGTTAGTGAGGGAGATATAAGTCTCCAACTTCAGTGATTTTTGCAATTTGTTCCAGTCATTGGCAGTAGGGAACTGGAAGGAACCTACCAGGTACAACCCCAAATCCGTAAACATGGGCACCCTCATAGATATAATCCTGACTAACTTGCCCTCTAAATACACCTCTGCTGTTTTCAACCAGGATCTCAGCGATCACTGCCTCATTGCCTATGTACGTTATGGGTCCGCGGTCAAACGAATACCCCTCATCACTGTCAAACGCTCCCTAAAACAGTTCTGCGAGCAGGCCTTTCTAATTGACCTGGCCCGGGTATCCTTGAAGGATATTGACGTCATCCCGTCAGTAGAAAAGCCTGGTTGTTCTTCAAAGTGCCTTCCTCACCATCTTAAATAAGCATGCCCCTTTCAAAAAAAATGTAGAACTAAGAACAGATATAGCCCTTTGTTCTCTTCAGACTTGACTGCCCTTGACCAGCACAGAAACTTCCTGTGGCGCACTGCACTAGCTTTGAATAGTCGCCAGCGATATGCAACTTTTCAGGGAAGTCAGGAACCAATATACACAGTCAGTTAGGAAAGCTAAGGCAAGCTTTTTCAAACAGAAATTTGCATCCTGCAGCACTAATTCCCAAAAGTTTTGGGACACTGTAAAGTCCATGGAGAATAAGAGAACCTCCTCTCAGCTGCCCACTGCACTGAGGCTAGGAAACACTGTCACCACCAATAAATCCACGATAATAGAGAATTTCAATAAGCATTTCCACCTGGCTATCCCAACCCCCAACAGTTCTGTACCCCCCGCAGCAACTGGCCCAAGCCCCCTTGCTTCTCCTTCACCCAAATCAAGACAGCTGATGTCCTGAAAGAGCTGTAAAATCTGGATCCCTACAAATCAGCTGGGCTAGATAATCTGAACCCTCTCTTCCAAAAATGATTCGCCACCATTGTCGCAACCCCTATTACTAGTCTGTTCAAACTCTCTTTTGTATCGTCTGAGATTCCTAAAGATTGAAAAGCGCCCGCGGTCATCCCCCTCTTCGAACGGGGAGACACTCTAGACCCAAACTGTTACAGACCTACATCTATCCTACCCTGCCTTTCCAAGGTCCTCGAAAGCCAAGTTAACAAACAGATCACCTACCATTTCGAATTCCACCGTACCTTCTCCGCTATGTAATCTGGTTTCCGAGCTGGTCATGCACCTCAGCCACGCTCAAGGTCCTAAATGATATCATACCTGCCATTGATTTCCCCCCCCTTCCTCCCCAAAGGTGCGGACTCCGGCCTCAAACCTGACACTATAGGGTAGGGTCCGGGTGGGCATCAATCTTGGTGGCGGCTCTGGTGCAGGACACAGACCCCGCTCCGCCTCTGGCTCCCCCCACTTTGGTGGTGCCTCTGGTGCGGGGACGCTCGTCGCCGACCCTGGACTGAGGACCCTCGCCGCAGGCCCTGGACTGGGGACCCTCGCCGCAGGCCCTGGACTGGGGACCCTCGCCGCAGGCCCCGGACTGGGGACCCTCGCTGCAGGCCCCGGACTGGCCCGTTGAACAGGCACAGGACTCACCAGGCTGGGGAGACCTACTGGAGGCCTGGTTCTTGGAGCAGGCACAGGACTCACCAGGCTGGGGAGACATACTGGAGGCCTGGTCCGTGGAGCAGGCACAGGTCAAACCGGGCTGTGGGGGAGCGCTGGAGATCTGGTGCTTAAAGGTGGCACCACTCGTCCTGGCTGAATGCCCACTTTGGCCCGGCACGTGCGGAGCGCAGGCACAGGACGCACTGGGCTGTGACAGCGCACCAGATCCCCTGGGATACCCTGGGCCGAAGAGGCGCACCGGAGACCAGGAGCGCTGTGCTGGCACCATCCGTCCTGGATGGATGCCCACTCTAGCACGAGACATGCGGAGAGCTGGCTCAGAGCGCACCGGGCTGTGAACGCGCACTGGAGACACCGTGCACTTCACCGCATAACACGGTGCCTGACCAGTACCACGCTCCCTACCGTAAGCACGGGGAGGTTGGCGGAGCTATCTAAAAAAAAAATTGGGAGTGGCTCCCGGTCTTCCTTGCCAGCCGTGACCCTATGTGTAATGCTGGGCCCCTTTACTAGCTGCTTCCGCCTTCCTCGCTGCTTCCACCTGCTTCCACGGCAGGTGATCCTTTCCAGCCAGGATCTCCTCCCATGTCCAGGATCCCTTTTCTTCCAGAATATCTTCCCATGTCCACTCTGTCTGCTCCTCCCAGCCATGCCGCATGGTCCATTTGTGGTGGGTTGTTCTGTCATGATCGTCGTCAAGGAAATGACCGGACCAAGGTGCAGCGTGGTAAGTATACATTCTTTTATTTTAAATGTCACCAACAAAACAATAAACAACAAAACAAACGTGAAGCTCTGCAAGGCTATACACGCCACTAACAAAGACAACAACCCACTTTGAGAAATGGAAAAAGGCTGCCTAAGTATGATAGACAGCTGTCCCTGATTGAGAATCATACCCGGCCAAAATAAAGGAACCAGAAAGCATAGACTTTCCCACCCGAGTTACACCCTGACCAAACAAACAAAAATAGAGAATAAAAAGGATCTCAACAGTCAGTGCGTTACAATAATAGCAATAAGGCACCCTAGTGGTTTCTGGTATATGGCTAATATACCACAGCTAACAGCTGTATCCAGGCACTTATTTATTTAACCGTCCGTTAAGAACAAATTCTTATTTTACAATGACGGCCTACCCCAGCCAAACCCTCGGACGACGCTGGGCAAATTGTGCACCACCCTATGGGACTCCCAATCATGGCCAGTTGTGATACAGCTCAGGATCAAACCAGGGTCTGTAGTGACACTCAAGCATTGAGATGCAGTGCCTTAGACCACTGCACCACTCGGGGTCAATAACAACCCTTAGTCGTGGTATATTGGCCATATGCCATACACCCTCGTGCCTTATTGCTTAATCATAGCAGTCAAACGAGTAAAAATTTCAAGGCCAAATTATATTTTGTCTTGCGACATATTTAAATTAGTTTATTATGTAGGTCATAGTTCTAAGAATGTATTATTTTGATGAAAACCGCATTTTGCTTGGTTACGTTGATATTCCTTCTTAATTGGCTCGATAACATTATGGGAAAATGGTTTATTGTATAAATGTGGCAACCTTTCGGAGAGAGAGAGAGCGATCCTCTTTGGATGCAGAGGGTCTATATGTAGCCCCGCTTAAGCTCAAGGAATTGAATTAGATGTCGGTGGAGTTACATAGAGTGCAGCTCTTTTTCTATCCTTTCTCTCTATTTATCAATCAGACCTGCTTCATTTTCAGCAGAGGCCCCTTTGGCTTTGACTGGCGTCTGAGATGATTGGATATGAAACACAAATAGTAGTTAATACGTCAAGGTGCCACACGCACGCAGGCGTGATACACACACACACACACATATACACACACACACACACACACACACACGCGTACAACAGTGATGTTCTTGTTTCAATTCTGTATGTCCTGCTGTCATCATTAAAGTTTCCTTTTCCTTTTTGACATTGTCTTAACAGTGCTGTTAGTACTGGTACACTGACAAGGAGATTTCAGAGGTACAGCCAATGTACCCATCCCTTGAAACAACACAATTCCTAGTCTGTCTGCCAGTTGAGGACTTGTGCATGTTAATCCACGAAGTGTACTATGGAAATGGTAGATATAACTGTATAATTTGTTTGAATGCACATCGACATGCCCATGTAAAGTTGTACAATATATATACAAAAGTATGTGGACACCCTTTCAAATTAGTGGTTTTGGCTATTCCAGCCACACCCGTTACAGGTGTATAAAATTGAACACACAGCCATGCAATCTCCATAGACGAACATTGGCAGTAGAATGGCCTTATTGAAGAGCTTAGTGACTTTCAACGTGGCACCGTCTTAGTTGCCACCTTTCCACAAGTCAGTTTGTCAAATTTCTGCCCTGCTAGAGCTGCCCCGGTCAAGTGTAAGTGTTGTTATTGTGAAGTGAAAACATCTTGGAGCAACAACGGCTCAGCCGTGAAGTGGTACACAAGCTCACAGAACGGGACCGCAAAGGGGGGACCAACTCCATATTAATGAGATGTTCGATGAGCAGGTGTCCACATACTTTTGGTCATGTAGTGTATGTGTGTTCATATGAGAGTGCTTGTGTGTGGTGCATGCCTATATGTAAGTGAGTGTTAGCTGTTAGCGGCCATCGGACATGCTTGTTGATAGGGGTCACCTGGAGCAATCCCTCAGGGGGTCTGGGTTTGATTGAAAATGGCACTCATTAGTTCATCAGTGCTGCATCTATGGTGCCCTCCGTCTCACCAGAACATTGTTCACTGAAGAACGGTGGCCAGGGCCACAACGAGATAATTACTTGTCATATTTAAGGTAATTAAGGAAGCGGAGGTTGACTGCATATTTAGGACCTACTTTGTCAATATTTATGTGGAAAGAAGGAGGAAGAAATCCCGAGGCAGAGTTTGCAGCAGCTCTGTGACAGGCTTTACTAATCTTTTTGGACTTCAATCGGTCTTTCCATGTCTGAGAGTGGTGTGCTGCCACACAGCACCTCAAATTAAACCCCAACATGTTTGTCTTAATCATTGCGGTAGCGATGACTGTGAAGGTTGAATTAGAAAGAGGTTCAATTACCCATACAGCTCTCTGTGGTTTGAAACAACAGTAGTTCCTCCAATAGTCTGGCCTGAGCTCGTAGTAAAAATGATATTCATTACTAGTGCAGAGGGAAGCTGTGGACAGCCAGACACGTGGTGTTCAGGTGGAGCTGTATTTCTCATGACTCTCTTTTGTATCGTCTGAGATTCCTAAAGATTGAAAAGCGCCCGCGGTCATCCCCTCTTCGAACGGGAGACACTCTAGACCCAAACTGTTACAGACCTACATCTATCCTACCCTGCCTTTCCAAGGTCCTCGAAAGCCAAGTTAACAAACAGATCACCTACCATTTCGAATTCCACCGTACCTTCTCCGCTATGTAATCTGGTTTCCGAGCTGGTCATGCACCTCAGCCACGCTCAAGGTCCTAAATGATATCATACCTGCCATTGATTTCCCCCCCCTTCCTCCCCAAAGGTGCGGACTCCGGCCTCAAACCTGACACTATAGGGTAGGGTCCGGGTGGGCATCAATCTTGGTGGCGGCTCTGGTGCAGGACACAGACCCCGCTCCGCCTCTGGCTCCCCCACTTTGGTGGTGCCTCTGGTGCGGGACGCTCGCCGCCGACCCTGGACTGAGGACCCTCGCCGCAGGCCCTGGACTGGGGACCCTCGCCGCAGGCCCTGGACTGGGGACCCTCGCCGCAGGCCCCGGACTGGGGACCCTCGCTGCAGGCCCCGGACTGGCCCGTTGAACAGGCACAGGACTCACCAGGCTGGGGAGACCTACTGGAGGCCTGGTTCTTGGAGCAGGCACAGGACTCACCAGGCTGGGGAGACATACTGGAGGCCTGGTCCGTGGAGCAGGCACAGGTCAAACCGGGCTGTGGGGGAGCGCTGGAGATCTGGTGCTTAAAGGTGGCACCACTCGTCCTGGCTGAATGCCCACTTTGGCCCGGCACGTGCGGAGCGCAGGCACAGGACGCACTGGGCTGTGACAGCGCACCAGATCCCCTGGGATACCCTGGGCCGAAGAGGCGCACCGGAGACCAGGAGCGCTGTGCTGGCACCATCCGTCCTGGATGGATGCCCACTCTAGCACGAGACATGCGGAGAGCTGGCTCAGAGCGCACCGGGCTGTGAACGCGCACTGGAGACACCGTGCACTTCACCGCATAACACGGTGCCTGACCAGTACCACGCTCCCTACCGTAAGCACGGGGAGGTTGGCGGAGCTATCTAAAAAAAAAATTGGGAGTGGCTCCCGGTCTTCCTTGCCAGCCGTGACCCTATGTGTAATGCTGGGCCCCTTTACTAGCTGCTTCCGCCTTCCTCGCTGCTTCCACCTGCTTCCACGGCAGGTGATCCTTTCCAGCCAGGATCTCCTCCCATGTCCAGGATCCCTTTTCTTCCAGAATATCTTCCCATGTCCACTCTGTCTGCTCCTCCCAGCCATGCCGCATGGTCCATTTGTGGTGGGTTGTTCTGTCATGATCGTCGTCAAGGAAATGACCGGACCAAGGTGCAGCGTGGTAAGCATACATTCTTTTATTTTAAATGTCACCAACAAAACAATAAACAACAAAACAAACGTGAAGCTCTGCAAGGCTATACACGCCACTAACAAAGACAACAACCCACTTTGAGAAATGGAAAAAAGGCTGCCTAAGTATGATAGACAGCTGTCCCTGATTGAGAATCATACCCGGCCAAAATAAAGGAACCAGAAAGCATAGACTTTCCCACCCGAGTTACACCCTGACCAAACAAACAAAAATAGAGAATAAAAGGATCTCAACAGTCAGTGCGTTACAATAATAGCAATAAGGCACCCTAGTGGTTTCTGGTATATGGCTAATATACCACAGCTAACAGCTGTATCCAGGCACTTATTTATTTAACCGTCCGTTAAGAACAAATTCTTATTTTACAATGACGGCCTACCCCAGCCAAACCCTCGGACGACGCTGGGCAAATTGTGCACCACCCTATGGGACTCCCAATCATGGCCAGTTGTGATACAGCTCAGGATCAAACCAGGGTCTGTAGTGACACCTCAAGCATTGAGATGCAGTGCCTTAGACCACTGCACCACTCGGGGGTCAATAACAACCCTTAGTCGTGGTATATTGGCCATATGCCATACACCCTCGTGCCTTATTGCTTAATCATAGCAGTCAAACGAGTAAAAATTTCAAGGCCAAATTATATTTTGTCTTGCGACATATTTAAATTAGTTTATTATGTAGGTCATAGTTCGCAAGAATGTATTATTTTGATGAAAACCGCATTTTGCTTGGTTACGTTGATATTCCTTCTTAATTGGCTCGATAACATTATGGGAAAATGGTTTATTGTATAAATGTGGCAACTCCTTTCGGAGAGAGAGAGAGCGATCCTCTTTGGATGCAGAGGGTCTATATGTAGCCCCGCTTTAAGCTCAAGGAATTGAATTAGATATCGGTGGAGTTACATAGAGTGCAGCTCTTTTTCTATCCTTTCTCTCTATTTATCAATCAGACCTGCTTCATTTTCAGCAGAGGCCCCTTTGGCTTTGACTGGCGTCTGAGATGATTGGATATGAAACACAAATAGTAGTTAATACGTCAAGGTGCCACACGCACGCAGGCGTGGATACACACGCACGCAGGCGTGGATACACACACACACACACATACACACACACACACACACACGCGTACAACAGTGATGTTCTTGTTTCAATTCTGTCTGTCCTGCTGTCATCATTAAAGTTTCCTTTTCCTTTTTGACATTGTCTTAACAGTGCTGTTAGTACTGGTACACTGACAAGGAGATTTCAGAGGTACAGCCAATGTACCCATCCCTTGAAACAACACAATTCCTAGTCTGTCTGCCAGTTGAGGACTTGTGCATGTTAATCCACGAAGTGTACTATGGAAATGGTAGATATAACTGTATCATTTGTTTGAATGCACATCGACATGCCCATGTAAAGTTGTACACTATATATACAAAAGTATGTGGACACCCTTTCAAATTAGTGGTTTTGGCTATTCCAGCCACACCCGTTGCTTACAGGTGTATAAAATTGAACACACAGCCATGCAATCTCCATAGACGAACATTGGCAGTAGAATGGCCTTATTGAAGAGCTTAGTGACTTTCAACGTGGCACCGTCTTAGTTGCCACCTTTCCACAAGTCAGTTTGTCAAATTTCTGCCCTGCTAGAGCTGCCCCGGTCAAGTGTAAGTGTTGTTATTGTGAAGTGAAAACATCTTGGAGCAACAACGGCTCAGCCGTGAAGTGGTACACAAGCTCACAGAACGGACCGCAAAGGGGGACCAACTCCATATTAATGAGATGTTCGATGAGCAGGTGTCCACATACTTTTGGTCATGTAGTGTATGTGTGTTCATATGAGAGTGCTTGTGTGTGGTGCATGCCTATATGTAAGTGAGTGTTAGCTGTTAGCGGCCATCGGACATGCTTGTTGATAGGGGTCACCTGGAGCAATCCCTCAGGGGGTCTGGGTTTGATTGAAAATGGCACTCATTAGTTCATCAGTGCTGCATCTATGGTGCCCTCCGTCTCACCAGAACATTGTTCACTGAAGAACGGTGGCCAGGGCCACAACGAGATAATTACTTGTCATATTTAAGGTAATTAAGGAAGCGGAGGTTGACTGCATATTTAGGACCTACTTTGTCAATATTTATGTGGAAAGAAGGAGGAAGAAATCCCGAGGCAGAGTTTGCAGCAGCTCTGTGACAGGCTTTACTAATCTTTTTGGACTTCAATCGGTCTTTCCATGTCTGAGAGTGGTGTGCTGCCACACAGCACCTCAAATTAAACCCCAACATGTTTGTCTTAATCATTGCGGTAGCGATGACTGTGAAGGTTGAATTAGAAAGAGGTTCAATTACCCATACAGCTCTCTGTGGTTTGAAACAACAGTAGTTCCTCCAATAGTCTGGCCTGAGCTCGTAGTAAAAATGATATTCATTACTAGTGCAGAGGGAAGCTGTGGACAGCCAGACACGTGGTGTTCAGGTGGAGCTGTATTTCTCATGACTCTCTTTTGTATCGTCTGAGATTCCTAAAGATTGAAAAGCGCCCGCGGTCATCCCCCTCTTCGAACGGGGAGACACTCTAGACCCAAACTGTTACAGACCTACATCTATCCTACCCTGCCTTTCCAAGGTCCTCGAAAGCCAAGTTAACAAACAGATCACCTACCATTTCGAATTCCACCGTACCTTCTCCGCTATGTAATCTGGTTTCCGAGCTGGTCATGCACCTCAGCCACGCTCAAGGTCCTAAATGATATCATACCTGCCATTGATTTCCCCCCCCTTCCTCCCCAAAGGTGCGGACTCCGGCCTCAAACCTGACACTATAGGGTAGGGTCCGGGTGGGCATCAATCTTGGTGGCGGCTCTGGTGCAGGACACAGACCCCGCTCCGCCTCTGGCTCCCCCCACTTTGGTGGTGCCTCTGGTGCGGGGACGCTCGTCGCCGACCCTGGACTGAGGACCCTCGCCGCAGGCCCTGGACTGGGGACCCTCGCCGCAGGCCCTGGACTGGGGACCCTCGCCGCAGGCCCCGGACTGGGGACCCTCGCTGCAGGCCCCGGACTGGCCCGTTGAACAGGCACAGGACTCACCAGGCTGGGGAGACCTACTGGAGGCCTGGTTCTTGGAGCAGGCACAGGACTCACCAGGCTGGGGAGACATACTGGAGGCCTGGTCCGTGGAGCAGGCACAGGTCAAACCGGGCTGTGGGGGAGCGCTGGAGATCTGGTGCTTAAAGGTGGCACCACTCGTCCTGGCTGAATGCCCACTTTGGCCCGGCACGTGCGGAGCGCAGGCACAGGACGCACTGGGCTGTGACAGCGCACCAGATCCCCTGGGATACCCTGGGCCGAAGAGGCGCACCGGAGACCAGGAGCGCTGTGCTGGCACCATCCGTCCTGGATGGATGCCCACTCTAGCACGAGACATGCGGAGAGCTGGCTCAGAGCGCACCGGGCTGTGAACGCGCACTGGAGACACCGTGCACTTCACCGCATAACACGGTGCCTGACCAGTACCACGCTCCCTACCGTAAGCACGGGGAGGTTGGCGGAGCTATCTAAAAAAAAAATTGGGAGTGGCTCCCGGTCTTCCTTGCCAGCCGTGACCCTATGTGTAATGCTGGGCCCCTTTACTAGCTGCTTCCGCCTTCCTCGCTGCTTCCACCTGCTTCCACGGCAGGTGATCCTTTCCAGCCAGGATCTCCTCCCATGTCCAGGATCCCTTTTCTTCCAGAATATCTTCCCATGTCCACTCTGTCTGCTCCTCCCAGCCATGCCGCATGGTCCATTTGTGGTGGGTTGTTCTGTCATGATCGTCGTCAAGGAAATGACCGGACCAAGGTGCAGCGTGGTAAGCATACATTCTTTTATTTTAAATGTCACCAACAAAACAATAAACAACAAAACAAACGTGAAGCTCTGCAAGGCTATACACGCCACTAACAAAGACAACAACCCACTTTGAGAAATGGAAAAAAGGCTGCCTAAGTATGATAGACAGCTGTCCCTGATTGAGAATCATACCCGGCCAAAATAAAGGAACCAGAAAGCATAGACTTTCCCACCCGAGTTACACCCTGACCAAACAAACAAAAATAGAGAATAAAAGGATCTCAACAGTCAGTGCGTTACAATAATAGCAATAAGGCACCCTAGTGGTTTCTGGTATATGGCTAATATACCACAGCTAACAGCTGTATCCAGGCACTTATTTATTTAACCGTCCGTTAAGAACAAATTCTTATTTTACAATGACGGCCTACCCCAGCCAAACCCTCGGACGACGCTGGGCAAATTGTGCACCACCCTATGGGACTCCCAATCATGGCCAGTTGTGATACAGCTCAGGATCAAACCAGGGTCTGTAGTGACACCTCAAGCATTGAGATGCAGTGCCTTAGACCACTGCACCACTCGGGGGTCAATAACAACCCTTAGTCGTGGTATATTGGCCATATGCCATACACCCTCGTGCCTTATTGCTTAATCATAGCAGTCAAACGAGTAAAAATTTCAAGGCCAAATTATATTTTGTCTTGCGACATATTTAAATTAGTTTATTATGTAGGTCATAGTTCGCAAGAATGTATTATTTTGATGAAAACCGCATTTTGCTTGGTTACGTTGATATTCCTTCTTAATTGGCTCGATAACATTATGGGAAAATGGTTTATTGTATAAATGTGGCAACTCCTTTCGGAGAGAGAGAGAGCGATCCTCTTTGGATGCAGAGGGTCTATATGTAGCCCCGCTTTAAGCTCAAGGAATTGAATTAGATGTCGGTGGAGTTACATAGAGTGCAGCTCTTTTTCTATCCTTTCTCTCTATTTATCAATCAGACCTGCTTCATTTTCAGCAGAGGCCCCTTTGGCTTTGACTGGCGTCTGAGATGATTGGATATGAAACACAAATAGTAGTTAATACGTCAAGGTGCCACACGCACGCAGGCGTGGATACACACACACAC
The DNA here is from genome assembly GCF_034236695.1 of Oncorhynchus nerka. Taxonomy (NCBI): domain Eukaryota; kingdom Metazoa; phylum Chordata; class Actinopteri; order Salmoniformes; family Salmonidae; genus Oncorhynchus; species Oncorhynchus nerka. Next base: position 28,294,129 of record NC_088414.1, read on the forward strand.
ACACATATACACACACACACACACACACACACACGCGTACAACAGTGATGTTCTTGTTTCAATTCTGTATGTCCTGCTGTCATCATTAAAGTTTCCTTTTCCTTTTTGACATTGTCTTAACAGTGCTGTTAGTACTGGTACACTGACAAGGAGATTTCAGAGGTACAGCCAATGTACCCATCCCTTGAAACAACACAATTCCTAGTCTGTCTGCCAGTTGAGGACTTGTGCATGTTAATCCACGAAGTGTACTATGGAAATGGTAGATATAACTGTATAATTTGTTTGAATGCACATCGACATGCCCATGTAAAGTTGTACAATATATATACAAAAGTATGTGGACACCCTTTCAAATTAGTGGTTTTGGCTATTCCAGCCACACCCGTTGCTTACAGGTGTATAAAATTGAACACACAGCCATGCAATCTCCATAGACGAACATTGGCAGTAGAATGGCCTTATTGAAGAGCTTAGTGACTTTCAACGTGGCACCGTCTTAGTTGCCACCTTTCCACAAGTCAGTTTGTCAAATTTCTGCCCTGCTAGAGCTGCCCCGGTCAAGTGTAAGTGTTGTTATTGTGAAGTGAAAACATCTTGGAGCAACAACGGCTCAGCCGTGAAGTGGTACACAAGCTCACAGAACGGGACCGCAAAGGGGGGACCAACTCCATATTAATGAGATGTTCGATGAGCAGGTGTCCACATACTTTTGGTCATGTAGTGTATGTGTGTTCATATGAGAGTGCTTGTGTGTGGTGCATGCCTATATGTAAGTGAGTGTTAGCTGTTAGCGGCCATCGGACATGCTTGTTGATAGGGGTCACCTGGAGCAATCCCTCAGGGGGTCTGGGTTTGATTGAAAATGGCACTCATTAGTTCATCAGTGCTGCATCTATGGTGCCCTCCGTCTCACCAGAACATTGTTCACTGAAGAACGGTGGCCAGGGCCACAACGAGATAATTACTTGTCATATTTAAGGTAATTAAGGAAGCGGAGGTTGACTGCATATTTAGGACCTACTTTGTCAATATTTATGTGGAAAGAAGGAGGAAGAAATCCCGAGGCAGAGTTTGCAGCAGCTCTGTGACAGGCTTTACTAATCTTTTTGGACTTCAATCGGTCTTTCCATGTCTGAGAGTGGTGTGCTGCCACACAGCACCTCAAATTAAACCCCAACATGTTTGTCTTAATCATTGCGGTAGCGATGACTGTGAAGGTTGAATTAGAAAGAGGTTCAATTACCCATACAGCTCTCTGTGGTTTGAAACAACAGTAGTTCCTCCAATAGTCTGGCCTGAGCTCGTAGTAAAAATGATATTCATTACTAGTGCAGAGGGAAGCTGTGGACAGCCAGACACGTGGTGTTCAGGTGGAGCTGTATTTCTCATGACTAGTCTGAGGAACCACTGGTACAGGAGAGACTCAAATATGTCTGCTGTGTTCAATTTAAATCTCTCTCTCTCTGCCTCTCTCTGCCTCTCTCTGCCTCTCTCTCTCTCTCTCTCTGCATCTCTGCCTCTCTGCCTGCAGGGCAGTGGTTGGGCACAGAGAGCCGATGCCTGACGACAGTAGAGACAACATCACTATTTTCACCCGGATCCTGGACAGACTTCTGGATGGCTACGACAACCGGCTTCGCCCCGGACTAGGAGGTAGGCTGGTTTGTTGAGCGAAGACACTACCCACCTCTACCAGAGCCAGACATACTGCTAATAGTGCCTTTTGGCCTCTGCCACAAACAATGTGTAGGATTCTCTCTAAGCTTGCTGAGTCTGCCATCCACCACTTTAATAAAACGGTCTTTGAAACATACATTATATTGCTTCAAAGAGATCATCAGCTAGCTAGCATATTACCTTTTTGCAATGTCTGTCTGCCTCTACTACCCAAAACTATTAAAGCTAGTTTTAACTTGAAGAATCAATCTGCTAATCATAAAGACCTTCACTAGCTGAATCAGGTGTGTTGGTGCTGGTCTGGGACAAAAGCTTGAACACATGATATGGTGCCCCAGGATCAGGAGTGAAGTACAAATAATATCCATCTAGTTAGAAACAAGCCACTGACCACTGCCTCTACTGAAACAGAGAGCACCTGCAAGTCCTCTCCTCCCTTCCTCCTCACTACCTCCCCGCATTGACAGCCCAGGCTCACCGAGCCAGGAAGCTAGCCGTGGTGTGCAGTGATGGATTTGGAGCTGTGACCCCATGAACAGTCAGCTTGACCTCCATTGATCCTTCAGAGCCATACAGTGGTGTCATTAACAGCTCAGTTTCCCTGATCACAGTGAGAGTATGCTACATCTCTTCAGATCTTGAACATATTGCTTTTAGGAACAGTGAAATTATTGATCCTCCTCACAAGGAGATGGTTATCGCCAACAGAATGCCACAAAGACCCTATTAAAAACAGCAGCTTCTTGACACTTGACTTGCAAGCCCTGTCTTCAGATCTCAGAGGTCCAGCAGAGCTCTGATTTCCTGCCCACTGGAGACGGCCCTGCCCTGTCCTGGCGGAAGCAGTGCTAATGCTACATCAGCTAATGCTACATCAACTAATGCTAAATCAGATAATGCTAACGCTACATCATCTAATGCTACATCATCATTAGGGTGGTGATAAGACCATGTGCTAATGATTTTACATTTATTGTGGATTTTTTAAATTTTTTTTTTTTTTTAAATGGAGCTTATTATAAGTGATTTTGAATTCTCAGTCAGAGGTCTATGAGAGTGTGAACATGAAATCCATGTGATGTTTTAAGCTGACAGTGGTGAGCACCCAGGCTCCATTCCAACCCCACTAGGATGTATGATAAATCTGTCGCCACACTAGCTCTGCCACCTATGCACTTTCCATGAGTCTCCGACCTCCCAGACAGAGAAATTTCAGGTGCCCTCCAAATGTGTTGGACATAATTCTGTATTCCAAAGCCCTCGGCATGTGCATTTTGATTAATGGCCAATGTCATGTTGCCAGGGGAACTCTAGATTCCATACGGTATGTTCTGGAAGCATTCCATCGGTTTCACTCAGTCTCGGAGCAACGACTGGCAGACAGCCACTCACAGCCTTACATCAAAGCCCCTCGTTCATTTACATCCTGCAATCGATAAAATGAAAGTGAATTGGAAAGTAATTGGTAATTGGAAACCTTGTAAGTAAAAGGTGATTCCCACCACCTCCGTCATCGCATTTAGGATGACTCGTGTGCAGCAGACTTTTGGCAGTCTCTCTGTGTTTCATCTCCAGTCCTTAACTCTATTCTGAAACTGCACATTTCACCCAATTACACAGGAAATGTTGTTTACCCAGACTGTGCAGATAGGAAGCGCTCCCAGTTAAAGGATTATACACAATAGAGTGCATTAGTATAATGCACAGTGAATAGCATCATCTGACACCAATACAAACAAGTCCCTGTGAACAGGCCTAAATATGATTTTAATGTGGTCCTGCCAACCCTCATTATTCCTGTGATTTCTCATCTCAGTTTGTGACTGTGATAATGATGCAAACACTCTCCCTAAAAACAACCTCAATCAAAGTCTCGCTACCTCCATAGGTTCAGCCTTTGTTTGGTTGAGTGGTGAGACATCAAACATTCATGTTTCTGACTCTGTCATTGGATTTGGTTTTGGAAAGTGAGCTGACTTCACTAAATTGACATCAACAACCAACCTGAAGTAGACAGAGCAGCAGTGCGGCCTGGGGGTCCGATAAGGACTGGTAACCATCTTAGATGGAACACACCACTGTCCCTTAAGGAAGGTACTTAAACTCTACCTCTGTCTTCTCCTCATGTCCAAGCAGAGAGTGTGACGGAGGTGAGGACAAATATCTACGTGACCAGCTTTGGACCAGTGTCAGACACAGACATGGTGAGTGATATATTACTGTACTGTCCGGCACCCAGATCCTCAGAATGTGACCCCTATAGGACCAGCATGACTTATCAAATAATTCACCCCAAATCTCTTTTTTTTTTGTGTGTCATTTATACTATATTTGAGACAAAACTGTTGTAATTATGTAATACATAGAGAAGGAGTTTTTAAGGTAAGGTCACATTGATTGGACTATCCGTATCTGCTAACTTAATGCTACAAGCATCTTGCCCTGGGCTGTACTGCATATCGACCCTCCTATAGTGAGTGACTGGCTAAACATGACATCATCGGTTATAGACCATGAATGTGGATGAGTCTAATGTTGTTTTAATTTAATGGAACATTTCTAGAATCTTTCATTTCAGCTCATAATACACTGAATAAAAATATAAATGCAACAGATAAAGTGTTGGTCTCATGTTTCATGAGCTGAAATAAAACATTCTAGAAATGTTCTACAGGCACAAAAAGCTTATTTCTCTCAAATATGGTGCTCAAATTTGTTTACATCCCTGTTAGGTGTGGTATATCGAGAAGCTGATTAAACCGCATGATCATTACACAGGTTCCCCTTTTGCTGGGGACAATAAAAGGCCACTCTAAAATGTTAAATTCTGTCACACAACACAATGCCACCGATGTCTCAGGTTTTTAGGGAGCGTGCAATTGGCATGCTGACTGCAGGAGTGTCCACCAGTTGTTGCCAGAGTATTGCATGTTCATTTCACGACCATAAGCGTCCTCCATTTAAGAGAATTTGGCAGTACGTCCAAATGGCCTCACAACTGCAGACCAAGTGTATGGCGTTGTGTGGGCGAGTGGTTTGCTGATGTCAATGTTGTGAACAGAGTGCCCCATGTTGGGGTTACCGTATGGGCAGGCATAAACTATGGACAATGAACACAATTGCATTTTATCGATGGCAAGTTGAATGCACAGAGATACCGTGACGAGATCCTGGCCCACTGTCGTGCTATTCATCCGACGCCATCACCTCATCTTTCAGCATGATAATGGAAGGCCCCATGTCGCAAGGATCTGTACACAATTCCTGGAAGCTGAAAATGTCCCAGTTCTTCCATGGCCTGCAAACTCACCAGACATGTCACCCATTGAGCATGTTTGGGATGCAGTCAAACTGCAGTCTACAAATAATTTGTAATTATGTTCCGGCCCCCCCAACCCTCCGCTCAAAATAAATCGACCCCCGGCTGAATCTAGTTAATGCTCCCCTTTTCAGAGCCTATTGGTTACCTAGTTAACAAGTGGAGAATGGCTTTTTATGCAGATACAATTCCTGTCAAAAGTTTGGACAAACCTGAGAGAGAGCGATGAGAGAGAGAGCGATGAGAGAGAGAGAGAGCGATGAGAGAGAGAGCGATGAGAGAGAGAGCGATGAGAGAGAGAGAGAGAGAGCGATGAGAGAGAGAGAGATGAGAGAGAGAGAGCGATGAGAGAGAGAGACCTCCAGTAGTGAGGCTTTTTACAGGGTGTACCAGTACAGAGACAATGTGTGGGGGCATCGGTCAAAAGTTTTAGGACAACGACTCAATCAAGGGTTTTTCTGTATTTTTACTATTTTCTACATTGTCAAATAATAGTGAAGATATCAAAACTATGAAACAACACATATGGAATCCTGTAGTAACCAAAAAAGTGTGTAAAACAAATCAAAATATATTTTATATTTGAGATTCTCCAAATAGCCACCCTTTACCTTGATGTTGGCTGCTTTTCCTTCACTCTGCATTCCAACTCATCCCAAACCATCTCAATTGGGTTGAGTTCTGGTGATTGTGGAGGCGAGGTCATCTGATTCAGCACTCCATCACTCTTCTTCTTGGTCAAATAGCCCTTATACAGCTCTTATACAGCCCTGTCTAAACTTTTGACTGGTACATATGTAATATCTTAATTTGAGCCAGTTTGCTACAGCAGGAAAATAATCCTGCAGCAACAAAAAATGTAAATTATTATGTGGATTATAATTAATGGACACATTTTGTAGGGGTTGATACATTTTTCGTAAGGGAGATTACAAAATGGAAATTACAAACTTCAGAAGCCTTTTTAAACCTAAATACACAAGTTTAAAATGTCATGCATTGCTGGAAAGTTCTCCTGCAACTGAGTCATCAAATTAAGATCCTACACTTGTACATATTCAGACATCCCTTTCCCATTCAGTGACACAACAATTCAGCTGCTTAGAATTGGAATGGGTTCATTTTAGAGCAGGAAATTGGTTATGGGGCGGGCCTGGAGGAATCGCATGCCTCTTAATCACACACACAATTGGTTTGGCATGTATGATGAATCACCCAAGCCATGCAGCGGCTCTGCTCATTCTGCACAGGCAGGCCCTCATCTACTAATAGTGAGAAGAAATCAGAGTGCAATCGGCTACATAATATGGAGCGTAAACCGTAGTTGAATTACAAAGCAACAATTAGTTAGGTTAACATTATCATAATCATCCTTTGACTATCAAAAGGATTTTGCGAGTTTCTAGAAATGATATAATTTTAAATTAGCAAAAAGTTGGACAGTTTAACGCCTGGGAAAACAGATCTAATTAACATCATATGACATTATTTTCCTTTTTCTTAGAGGACAACCTATACCCAGGGCAGCTCAAAACTTGGTTTCTCACACATCGTGGTCCAATTACCCATCTGTGTGCCACCCCCAGCCAGTCTTAGGAATCTCCCTACCCCCCCGCTCCTACCCTCAAGTACAGTTCTCCTGCGTCCTCACTGGGACCAATATGCCATTGAGTGTCTGCTTCACTTTCTCCATCACGACAGATGACGAGTAAGAGCTAAAGTCAGGAAGATATTTTATATATAAATATATATAGATATATAAACTCATCAGGCCGATTTAACAAGAACTTGCAAATCCCAGTACAAGTGTAGAATGCTTACAGCAATTCTGATCCTTTGCCCAATTATTGGCAAAAGATCTGATCTGATTGGTCAAAAGACCAATTATTGGCAAAAGATCTGAATTAGCCTGCCTGTGTAAATGCAGCTTATGTTGTCCACCGATTACTTTACATGCTTTCAGGCCAATCCCTTAAATGTGGGTGACATCACAAAGGAGATGATTGTGGACTACAGGAAAAGGAGGACCGAGCACGCACCCATTCTCATTGATGGGGCTGTAGCGGAGCAGGTTGAGAGCTTCAAGTTCCTTGATGACCACATCACCAACAAACTATCATGGTGCAAACACACCAAGACAGTTGTGAAGAGGGCACGACAAAGCCTATTCCCCCTCAGGAGACTGAAAAGATTTTGCATGGGTCCTCAGATCCTCAAACATTTCTACAGCTGCACCATCGAGAGCATCCTGACTGGTTGCATCACTACCTGGTATGGCAACTGCTTGGCCTCAGATCACAAGGCACTACAGAGGGTAGTGCATATAGCCCAGTACATCGCTGGGGCCAAGCTTCCTGCCATCCAGGAACTCTATACCAGGCGGTGTCAGATGAAGGCCCTAAACATTGTCAAAGACTCCAGCTACCCTAGTCATAGACTCTTTTCTCTGCTATCGCACAGCCAGCGGTACCGGAACGCCAAGTCTAGGTCCAATTTCTTCTTAACAGCTTCTACCCCCAAGCTATAAGACTCCTGAACAGCTAATCAAATGGCTAACCAGACTATTTACACCCCACCCCCCCTCTTTTACGCTGCTGCTACTTACTCTATGTTTATTATCCATGCATAGTCACTAACTCTACCTACACTACTGGTCAAAAGTTGTAGAACATCTACTCATTCAAGGGTTTTTCTTAATTCTTTATTTTAACTATTTTCTACATTGTAGAATAATAGTGAAGATATCAAAACTATGAAATAAAACAAAAAAAGTGTGAAATAAATCAAAATATATTATATATTTGAGATTCTTCAAAGTAGCCACCCTTTGCCTTGATGACAGCTTTGCACACTGTTGGCATTCTCTCAACCAGCCTCATGAGGTAGTCACCTGGAATGTGTGGAATTGTGGAATTTCTTTCCTTCTTAATGCGTTTGAGCCAATCAGTTGTGTTGTGACAAGGTAGGGGGATATACAGAAGATAGCCCTATTTGGTAAAAGACCAAGTCCATATTATGGCAAGGACAGTTCAAATAAGCAAAGAGAAACAACAGTCCATCATTACTTTAAAAGACATGAAGGTCAGTCAATATGGAACATGTCAAGAACTTTGAAGTTTAAAGAAGTTTCTTTAAGTGCAGTCGCAAAAACCATCAAGCGCTATGATGAAACTGGCTCTCATGAGGACCGCCACAGGAAAGGAAGACCTAGAGTTACCTCTGCTGCAAAGGATAAGTTCATTAGAGTTACCAGCCTCAGAAATACCACTACTAAAGGACACTAATTAGAAGAAGAGACTTGTTTGGGCCAAGAAACACGAGCAATGGACATTCGACCAGTGAAAATCTGTCCTTTGGTCTGGTGATTCCAAATTTGCGATTTTTGGTTCCAACCGCCGTGTCTTTGTGAGACGCAAAGTAGGTGATCTCTGCATGTGTGGTTCCCACCGTGAAGCATGGAGGAGGAGGTGTGATGGTGCTTTGCTGGTGACACTGTCAGTGATTTATTTAGAATTCAAGGCACATTTAAACAGCATGGCTTCCACAGCATTCTGCAGCGACACACCATGCCATCTGGTTTGCGCTTCAGAAATTGCAGCCCAAATAAATATTTCACATAGTTCAAGAAACAGACACATCTCAACATCAACTGTTCAGAGGAGAATCAGGCCTTCGTGGTCGAATTGCTGCAAAGAAACCACTACTAAAGGACACCAATAATAGGAAGAGACTTGCTTGGGCCAAGAAACATGAGCAATGGACATTCGACTGATGGAAATTTGTCCTTTGGTCTGGAGTCCAAATTGGACATTTTTGGTTCCAACCGTAGTGTCTTTGTGAGACGCGGTGTGGGTGAATGGATGATCTCCGCATGTGTATAATCTCACCGTAAAGCATGGAGGAGGAGGTGTTATGGTGTGGGGGTGCTTTGCTGGTGACACTGTCAGTGATTTATTTAGAATTCAAGGCACACTTAACCAGCATGGCTGACACAGCATTTTGCAGAGATACACCATCCCATCTGTTTTGTGCTTAGTGGGACGATCATTAGTTTTTCAACAGGACATTGACCCAACACATCTCCAGGCTGTGTAAGGGCTATTTGACAAAGAAGGAGAGTGATGGAGTGCCTCATCAGATGACCTGGCTTCCACAATCCCCCTAACCTCAACCAAATTTGAGATAGTTTGGGATAAGTCGGACCGCAGAGTGAAGGAAAAACAGCCAACAAGTGCTCAGCATTTATGGGAACTCCTTCAAGACAGTTGGAAAAGCATTCCAAGTTAAGCTGGTTGAGAGAAGGCCAAAATTGTGAAAAGCTGCCATCAAGGCAAAGGGTGGCTATTTGAGAATCTCAAATATAAAATATATTTTGATTTGTTTAACACTTTTTTGGTTACTACATGATTCCATATGTGTTATTTCATAGTTTTTATGTCTTCACTACTATTCTACAATGTAGAAAATAGTAGAAAACACAGAAAAACCCTTGAATGAGTCGGTGTCCTAAAACCTTTGACCGGTTTTAGATTGTCTCTGTACCGGTACACCCTGTATATAGCCTCGCTTCTGTTGTTTTATTACTGCTCTTTAATTATTGGTTACTTTTATTTTTTACTCATCAATTGTTTTACTTAACACTTATTATTAAAACTGCATTGTTAGTAAAGTGCTTGTATGTAAGGAGGTGAATGTGCTGCTCTCTCGCTGTCTTTCTCCCTCTATCCTTTACTGTGTCTTTCTCTCTCGCTCGCTCCTATTTCTCCCTCCCTTTCTCCTCTCCTGTATCCCTTTCACTCCTATCCTGTTTCACTCTCTCTCCTCTCCTGTTTCCCACTCTCTCCTCTCATGTATCCCTTTTACTCCTCTCCTGTTTCTCTCTCTCCTCTCTCCTCTCCAGTTTCACTCTCTCTCCTCTCTCCTCTCCTGTTTCCCACTCTCTCCTCTCATGTATCCCTTTTACTCCTATCCTGTTTCACTCTCTCTCCTCTCTCCTCTCCTGTTTCCCTCTCTCTCCTCTCATGTTTCAATGTTTCCTTCTCTCTTTCCTCTCTCCTTCCTCTCACCTGTTTCCCCCTCTCTTTCTCCTCCCTCTCTCCTCCCCTGTATCCACCTCTCTCTGTCTCCTCCCTCTCTGCTCCCCTGTATCTGTCTGTGTCTCTGGAGGTTCGCGTAGCTCCGTCTCATTTGTTCCTGCGTCTGTGCTGTCATGGTGTATTCTCCTGTTCTCTGGTGGGCTGGGGTTGACAGGCCTGGTGTAATGAAATTGAGGGCAGTCTAATCTGCCCCAGGTACTGTGTAGAACACTGCTTGACGAAGATGGCAGAGCTTGTCTGGGGGACTGTCTTGATCCCAACAAGCTCTGCTCTCATTTCACAATCTACTGTGCTGAAAAACTCTCGACACCACCTGTGGTATCAACACGCTAGGCAGTACTACACTGGCACTGAACAAAGCTTTTTAAAAATCCTTATCGTCCAAACGTTATCATTTTCACTCTGGAGTTATTTTTGCTTGATTATGTAGCATCCATCTCTACAAGCTAACAGTTGAGTGTTTTATTGAAACAGGTCCCTTCCTGATCCAGATGGAGTATAGTAGGTGGATGTTGGCCTCTACTATGCTCTGCTCTAGTCTTCCATGTATTTTGCCTGGCAGAGAGTTGGCACATTTAGGTTTATTATCAAGAAGTACAAACCTCTCTCCTTCCCTCTGTGGCCTATTTGGCTAGACCAGTACTCTCTCTCTCTCTACGGTTAACTCGTATTTCTTCTGCTGTAATTGGTCCCTATTTCAGCTACCAATATATATTTTCTGTTACGAGGGAAGAAAAATAACATTTGGATCCAAAATCCTGAGAAAGAACCCTATACAGTAAATGGTCCTCCAAACGAATAAATTAGGTGGAGTTATTTTTCCTGTTGGTGTTTTGAGGGTGAATGCTAGGATTCTGTATCGATCATCGTGCCCTTGCTCAAGGGGACGCACTCCAAATAAGACCTCTTGCAGGAAAATAAGAAGCAAAGGTGGGTTGTAGGGAGGTTAACTGAGAATTAAAATGGTTGAGTCTCCAGTAAAATGTAAAGAGTCATTCAGAGAAACTCAGTGAATGCACTCTGGTAACAATATAATGTGCTCTCACAATATTACTCCATCTTCTCACCCACCAAACTGGTCTTCATTTCGCTCTTTGTCACAATATGATCAACTCATATTCATGGGGGGAATAAGTGTTAAGACAATTTGCATCCTTAATAGGCCGCATCCATGAGAGTCTGTATTGTGTTGCTATAGTTACAAGTCATTAAGCCAACTCTCTTAAATCCATGCTGTGTGATTGCAATGCAACTTCAGCTCAGCAAGTATCCCTCATAAAAAATGTTTATGCAGTCTTAGAATAGTTTACTGCGTTGCTCAGTCATGTATCTATAATGATTATTTTTGTTTTTACAAACAATAATATGAAATATTCCAGATCTTAGGAGATATCAGTATAGTTTAACACATCATACATGCATTCCATATTTTCATCCAAAGGTCATTCTGAAGATTAGACTCAACAGATTGAGCCAATTAGAATGCATCAGGGCGAACACCCTGAACGTTTCCAAAGAAAGTAATGGTCTGCAGCAGGAGAGGATGTAATCATCTGGTCTGTTCATAAACACCACAGCTCCATGATTACGGCACAACAATACCAATGTTCCCAGCTTCCTCACACGGCTCCCTAAGGGACGCTTTCACCATGTCACATGATTGAGATGGTAGGAAAACGTGAGAGGTGAAGTGGACTCTTAGGAAACACTAAATGCTCCAATGAGTGGGCTTATAGGGAAAACATGCAACATCTACGCCAGAGTTCCCCAAATGGCGGCCGACGGGCTTAATTTGGCTCGCGGGTGGTTTTATTTGGCTCCCCAAGTTTTCTAAGCAAATGTTTTTTTTTACATGAAAGACTGTAAAAACACCAGGTAATCAGCTCCAAGTCATTTTAATTTTGGAAATCTGTTCCCAAGTACTCCCACGCATAATAGAGAGACATGTGATCGTATACAAAGGTAAGCAAGGTTTGAAATGATTATGTTTTAGTCAAATGTTTTATCTGTTTTTGGCTTCTTGCAGCCAATCTGCAGTCTACAAATTCTTTGTAATTCTCTTCTGGTCCCCCGACCCTCCGCTCAAGAAAAAAAACGTCCCGCGGCTGAATCTAGTTGATGATCCCTGATCTACAATATCTAATGTAAAAAGCATCAGAACATCTCTCAGATGTGCACACGCTTGTCATGATCACGGTGTTTACCTAACTGTGTCTGATCTACGGTAGTAATTTGAGAACATAATGTGATTCATTATGTGCCCTGTGTGTCGTCTTTATGCAATTATCCATATTCAATTATGCATGAGGAAAAGTGCTTTTCATGCGGTGCTAAAACAAGCTACAGTAGTAAGCATGATGTCTATCAGGGCACAACTAACTGTGATCTTGATCAGTTCCTTGTCTGCTGATCGATACACCACAGGAAATGATTGTGTCATTCTCATTTCCAATCAAATAGTGTTATTGATCTCTGAGATGGGTACTAAGTCAACATGCAAATTATATGGTTGTTGATGTCAATAAAAACATAACGAGGAAATGTTTAGCTGTCCAGATCATCTATCTAGCGCCCTGTTCAATACTGCATAGTATTCACACAGTTTGTATGGAAATGCTGCTGCCTGAACTCTGATTCTCTTGGAACAAATCAGACTGACGTGGTGGCCTGAAACAATCTGCTGCCAAAATCTGTTTCTGCCTCAGAGACAAATATGGAGGAGCTGTTGGAACCCCAGAGATAATGTGTGATTGACAGCACATCACACATGCACAGGTCAGTCCCAGCAGGGGAGAACAAGAGAGGTAGTCGGGGAGAAAGAGATTGGACTGGAAAATGATTGAGAGAGTGGGAGAAAGAGAGGAATAATGACTAGCTCTTAATTAATGCGTACATGGGCAAGAAGACTCCAGCTCATCATTACCGAGCTCAGGGAGAGAGTTGGTCTCAGGGGCGGACTGAAACCAGAAATCGTCCCTGTCATTTCTTAGCAATGAGTTACAGTCAGTGTCAAGGGGTGTACTAGAGGCGAAGTCAGGTGCAGGAGAGCAGAGTAATGTTAACAGGCACACTTTTATTTTCATTCCAAAAACGAGAGCACTACATAAATCAAACGCGCTCAAAACACGGAACATAACAAAAGTAAAGTGCGTAATAAAACACCACAATAACATGAAACAATTACACACAAATACATGATGGGAAACAGAGGGGTAAATACAAGTAGATTGATTGGGGAAATGAAAACCAGGTGTGTACTGAACAAGACAAGACAAATGGAGCGGCGATGGCTAGAAAGCCGGTGACGTAGATCGCCGAACGCCGCCCGAACAAGGAGAGGAGCCGACTTCGGAAGTCGTGACAGTTACCCCCCTTGACGCGCGCCGGTGTCCAGGATGACGCCGGTGTCGAGGACGAGGCGCAGGGCGATCCGGCCGGCGACGGTGAAACTCTCGCAGCAGTTCAGGATCCAGAACATCTGCAACCGGAACCCATCACCTCTCCTCTGGCCCATATCCCTTCCACTCCACGAGGTACTGAAGGCCCCCCACCCGATGCCTCGAATCCAGGTTGGAACGAACAATGTACGTCGGGACCCCCTCGATGTCCAAAGGGGGCGGAGGGACGTCCCGCACCTCAGATTCCTGGAGTGGACCAGCCACCACCGGCCTGAGGAGAGACACATGGAACGAGGGGTTAATATGGTAATCAGAGGGAAGCTGTAACCTGTAACAAACCTCGTTCACCCTCCTCAGGACTTTAAATGGCCCCACAAACCGCGGACCCAGCTTCCGGCAGTGCAGACGGAGGGGCAGGTTACGGGTCGAGAGCCAGACCCAGTCCCCTGATGCAAACGGGGTCTCACTGCGGTGACGGTCCGCGCTGGTTTTCTGGCGACGCGCGGCTCGCTGGAGATGGACACGGGCGGCCTCCCATGTCACCTCCGCGCGCCTAAACTAGTTGTCCACCGCAGGAGTCTCGGTCTGACCCTGATGCCACGGTGCCAGAACCGACTGGTACCCCAATACACACTGAAAGGGGGAGAGGTAAGTGGAGGAGTGGCGAAGCGAGTTCTGTGATATCTCGGCCCAGGGCACGAACACTGCCCACTCCCCCGGCCGGTCCTGGCAATAGGACCGCAGAAACCTGCCCACATCCTGGTTGACTCTCTCTACCTGCCCGTTACTCTCGGGGTGAAAACCTGAGGTAAGGCTGATTGAGACCCCCAGACGTTCCATGAATGACACTATATCCTCAGGCACCCCGTAGTGCCGGAAGGCGTGAGTAAACAGGGCTTCCGCAGTCTGTAGGGCCGTAGGGAGACCGGGCAGAGGGAGGAGACGACAGGTCATAGAAAAACAATCCACAACGACCAGGATCGTAGTGTTTCCCTGTGAAAGAGGAAGATCTGTTAGAAAATCCACTGACAGATGTGATCAAGGTCGTTGTGGAACAGGTAAGGGATGTAACTTACCTCTGGGCAGGTGTCTAGGAGCCTTACACTGGGCACACACCGAGCAGGAGGAGACAAAACCCCTCACGTCCTTAGCCAAAGTGGGCCACCAGTACTTCCCAGTCAAACAGCGCACCGTCCGACCGATCCCTGGGTAACCAGAGGAGGGAGATGTGTGGGCCCAATAGATAAACTGGTCACGGACAGCAGACGGAACGTACATACACCCAACGGGACACTGGAGGGGAGCGGGCTCTGTACACAACGCCTGCTCAATGTCCGCATCCAGCTCCCACACGACCGGTGCTACCCGGCAGGAGGCCGGGAGTATGGGAGTCTGTTCCATGGGCCGCTCCTCTGTGTCATACACCCGGGACAGTGCGTCTGCCTTCTTATCCTGGGAACCTGGTCTGTAGGAAAGGGTAAACACAAAACAGGTAAAGAACATGGCCCACCTTGCCTGACGAGGATTCAGTCTACTCGCTGCCCGGATGTACTCCAGGTTGCGGTGGTCAGTCCAGATGAGGAAAGGGTGTTTAGCTCCCTCAAGCCAATGTCTCCACGCCTTCAACGCTTTAACCACAGCCAACAACTCCCGGTCCCCCACATCATAGTTACACCCGAACAAGGAGAGGAGCCAACTTCGGCGGAAGTCGTGACAGTCAGAAAGGGTAATTAACAATAAACGGGTCTTAAATACATCTAAAACCAAAAGCATTGTATTTGATTCAAAGCCTTATCTTAGACCTAAACCTCAACTGGAGTTGTGCATAAAAGGTGTGACCATTGAACAAGCTGAACTCCAGGGAGTAACACTGGATGGTCAGTTATCATGGTCAAGTCATATTTGCAAAGTTGCTGTGAAGATGGGGAGAGGTATGTCTGTTATAAAAAATATGTTCTGTGTTTTTAACACACATCAACTGTACTAGTTGTTCAGACTCTGGTCTTCTTGTTCCATCTTGATTACTGTCTGGTAATATGGTCAGGTGCAGCAAAGAAAGACCTAGCAGCTGGCTCAAAACAGAGCAGCACACCTCGCCCTTCACTGCTCACACAGAACTAACATCAACAACATGCATGATAGTCTTTCATGGTTGAGGGTTGAGGAGAAATGGACTACTTCTCTTCTAGTCTTTTTGAGAAACATGTGTGTTAAATGCCTAACCACTTGTATCATTTATTTGCATACACTTCAAACAGACATACATACCCCACCAGACACGCCACTATGGGCTTCTTCACTGTACCCAAACCAAAAACAGATTTAATGCGTCGCTCAGTTATGTATAGAGCCAGGTCATCATGGAATGCTCTGCCACCAGAGGTTACTCAGGCAACAAGCAAGTTTAGCTTTAAAAAACAGATTCAAAAAACATATTGTATCACAGCGCCTCTCCTCTGTTTAAAGATCTAATTTAACTGTCCTGTATATAAGAATATGAATATGTATATAGGAATAGTGTGTAAATATTATTTTAGTTGTCTCTTGGTGTCTCTCCAATATAACTCTTTGTATTTTGTATTTTAAATGTAATGTAATATCTTATATTGTTCTTGTCTATAACTGTTCTGTACTTTATCATGTATTTGTATGTTTTATGCGGACCCCAGGAACAGTAGCTGCTGCATGTGCAGTAGCTATTGGGGACTCCAATAAACTAAACTTAACCCGACTGGAAACAATGTTATTGTTTTCAATTTGGGAGGCACTGAGGAGAAGTCAAGACTACTACGCATAAAACTCACCAAGAGATGAACTCTTCTGTAGGTAGAGGTAACTGAGAGCTCCTGGGGTGCCGAGGGCTGAAAGGGTGCTTGATTTGAAGGCTTCTACAGAGAAAAACAACAGATACATACAGCACTAGGCTCACAAGAGCGGATTGTGCTTGCTGGGAGGGAGGCAGTCTGTCTGCCCGACAGCCACAGAACATAACCACATGCTGGACACCCTTAAATAGAGTGCCAGCTTCCATGGCTGTGGCCTGTGGCCTGTGATACACTGTGTATCCTCAGTCAAGGCATCTGCCTGCCTACAGCCCAGAAAGGCAAAGCGGGAGGAAGGCACTACTCTGGTCCTTTATGCGTGTTATCTGCTGCTTGGAGACTGCTGAGGTTGTAAAGCCTAAATGACACATAAATGAGCAAGCAATATTTGACTGCAATGGACTGTAGGCTAAAGTAACATTACAATAAATACCAGCGGAGAAAGATGTTGATAAACCATAGAAAATGTCCTGACTTTCTGCTATTGCAAGAGAGTTTACCAATTTTTAAATTCTCATTAGCTGCCCAAGTCAGACTCAGAATTCAGTTCAATTAAAACAGATCATTTCCTCTGTTGGTGACTTTGTTACCTGAGGCGTGTTTGTGTAAATCCAGGCCTTCGTGGGAGAAAGATAAACACTATGATAATAGCTAACCTTAAACACCACTTGTCACAAGGTCAGTTCACATTGATTCCTTTTCACTGAAATAATACTCATCTAAACAGAATATTCAAAGCAAAGAAGTCACAGGATTAGTGGATGTTTTGAATTGTTATGAATAAACAAAGTCATAGAGGAAATTAATGTCTTAACAGACTTCATTAGATAGTAGAATGGTGATGCCTCCTTTTGAATTCATGTGCAATGCCATGGTGGCCCCTATTGCGATTACAATAGGAGACTAACTGGGGAAATCTATGATAACTTTGTTGTCCAGACCATTCCCATGTGAGGAATGCACTACTCTGGAGTAGAGACATATCATAGGAAGGAACTAATCATTTATGTCTCTCTCTCTACGGGCTTGTTCTTTGTAAATTTACTTTTAATGAAGACCCAAGGTTTGAATTGTTGTTGCCAATAAACCACAGGGAAACATACAGATGTAGGATCTTAATTTGAGCCAGCTAGCTATGGCAGGAAAATAATCCTGCTACAGGGTGACCAAATTAAGATCATACATCTGTAGATTGCAGTGTGCAGACTGCAGAGTCTCTCTTTTTAACTTTTATTTTTAGTCTGTTTTGTCAGGGTCCCTCAGACTGTAAACTGGCTTTACTACTTTACGACTTTGTTGCATTGATATATTTCAAAACAGAATAGTCAATAACCTATCAAAATATGCCCTCACATCTTTGAAAACTGCACCACACTAGAGACAACCCAGGCACTGTTTTTATCCCTTGCAATGTGAATCCTTTCATGAATAAACAATTTCATGTCAGGATTTGATATGTAAACGTTCTGACATACGATTCAGCCCTTGAGTGATCATGCTCTCCTAGAGTACCGTTTCCTCCAACTGTTATCAACACATGTGTAATGGCTGTCCTCTTCGTCTGAGGAGGAGTAGGAAGGATTGGACCAATATGCAGCGTGGTAAGTGTCCATGTTCATATTTATTCAACTCAGAACACTAAAACCAAAATAACAAAAATAGACCAACAAGAAACAGTTTTGTCTGGTGCAGACAAAGAGACAGAAAACAACTACCCACACCCATAGTAGGAAAACAGGCTGCCTAAGTATGGTTCTCAATCAGAGACAACGATTGCCAGCTGCCTCTGATTGAGAATCATACCAGGCCAAACACATAGAAATACAAAAAAAGACATAAAAAAGGTCAGGACGTGACAGCATTCACAAAGACTTGTATTAACTAAGGCAGGAACAATCAGATACACTACAATCAGGTTAAGAGTCAACCTTGCGCGTTGGATACAGCATAATATACAATACCAGTCAAAAGTTTGGACACACCTACTCATTCCAGGGTTTTTCTTTATTTGAACTATTTTCTACATTGTAGAATAATAGTGAACACATCAAAACTATGAAAGAGCACATTTGGAATTATATAGTAACCAAAAAAAGTGTTAAATAAATCAAAATATATTTTATATTTGAGATTCTTAAAAGTAGCCACCCTTTGCCTTGATGACAGCTTTGCACACTCTTATTTTAATTTTCCACCACCCCCCCTTTGGAGGACAAATATCTTTTAGTTTTTTTTTACATTTTTTTTGCTACATATACATTTTACATTGACATTTTACATAAACATTTTGCAAACACATTTACATACATGGTACTTTTATATAAAGCAGTCACATAACAATAATACTTTACCAAACAAACTCTTTAATCCCACCCCTCAGCCACTCTCAGCCCATCCCACCTATTACCATAGACCACCCTCGTTTGGTTTCCATGTGCCATATATTTTTCAATTTTGCTGTGATGTTTTACATACTTTTCTAACCTTTCTAATTTTATAGTGGATACAGATTGTGAGATAATCTGTGGATACAGATTGTGAGCTAAAGATGAAAACCTTTCCTATGAATATTATTATTTTATTTATTGACTGACTATTGCTTTCCAAATTGCCCTACACTGCTATTTTGAAGGTTAATTCTAAGTGCATATTGTGATTTTTTTTTTAACCATTCCTGAACCTGTGACCAGAAACAAGCTACATAGGGGCAATACCAGAATAAATGATCTATTGATTTTGTCTCTTCTGAGATTGTGGTATGCCCCATATAAACTAAGCAAAAAAAACAAACAGCCTCTTCATCAGCAAACTTAACATGAGTAAATATTTGTATGAATGTAACAAGATCCAACAATTGAGACATAAACAGAACAAGTTTCACAGACATGTGACTAACAGAAATGGAAAAATGTGTCCCTGAACAAAGGAGGGGTCAAAACCAAAAGTAACAGCCAGTATCTGGTGTGGCCACCAGCTGCATTAAGTACTGCAGTGCATCTCCTCATGGACTGCACCGGATTTGCCCGTTCTTGCTGTGAGATGTTACCCCGCTCTTCCTCCTGCTCCTCCTTGCACAAAGGCGGAGGTAGCGGTCCTGCTGCTGGGTTGTTGCCCTCCTACGGCCTCCTCCACGTCTCCTGATGTACTGGCCTGTCTCCTGGTAGCGCCTCCATGCTCTGGACACTACGCTGACAGACACAGCAAACCTTCTTGCCCCAGGATGTTCCATCCTGGATGAGCTGCACTACCTGAGCCACTTGTGTGGGTTGTAGACTCGTCTCATGCTACCACTAGAGTGAAAGCACCGCCAGCATTCAAAAGTGACCAAAACATCAGCCAGGAAGCATAGGAACTGAGAAGTGGTCTGTGTTCACCACCTGCAGAACCACTCCTTTATTGGGGGTGTCTTGCTAATTGCCTATAATTTCCACCTGTTGTCTATTCCATTTGCACAACAGCATGTGAAATGTATTGTCAATCAGTGTTGCTTCCTAAGTGGACAGTTTGATTTCACAGAAGTGTGATTGACTTGGAGTTACATTGTGTTGTTTAAGTGTTCCCTTTATTTTTTTGAGCAGTGTATAATCATTTAAATTGAAAAACTCAGTGTAGTGTAGTTTTTTGTACCAGTTCATAAACTATATGCCATGGAATTGGTACATAGAAAATCTCTTCCCATTTATTTTGCAACCTACTGTATATGTAGCGGTTGTTAAAAAATGTTCTCAAATGAAACTGGTATATTTTTATATGTATTCCTGTTCCTTTCAGCCAAGTTGTATCTTTAATACATGGCAGGCAAACAAGTTCCCTACCTTCTCCCTTTTCCACTTGCCTCCTCCATTTGTGTGGTGATGCTGCAATCAGTTGGTTGTAAGTTTGGATTGAGCAGAAATCCCCATATATTTTTGATAACTGCATATGTGACATAACTCCTCCGTTTCTATTCATAATATCATTAACAAATATAATAAAAATGTCAAATAAATCCATAAAGAAAGTTTTTTTATTAATCAGTATATTTAAATTTAACCATAACATTTGTTCTATCTTTTCTGGAAGATATAACTGAAATTGTTTGTCTGGCCAGATTTGTTTGGCTTGTTTGAGAAAATGTTATACTTTAAACAAAATGTCATTCTCAATTAGTCGGAAATGAGAGGTTGTAATCAGTATAAAGGCAAAAGGATGAGCCTTTCTTAGTAATCTACCATTTTGGGTTTATGTATAACTTATGAGTGAAGCTTTTAGGGAGAGATTTAAAGCTTTAATATTTTATAATGTTAGCCCCCCAAACTCATATTCATTATATAAATAGGCACATTTAATTTTGTCTGGCTTATCATTACAAATAAAGTGAAATATTTTGTGCTCATGATTTTTAAATTAGTCATCTGGAGTAGGCAGTGCCATTAGTAAGTAAGTAAACTGTGACAGGACCAACGAGTTAATCAACGTGATTTTTCCATAAATAGACAAGTATTTACCTCTCCATGTAATGAGAAAAGTGTAGATTCACACGCAGAGCACAGCAGATGTTTATTAAGCCTTTGCAGAAGGCAGGAATCGTGGACACAGACAGGCAATAGTCAAACACAGGTAGGCAGTCAAAAACAAACAATACCTTTACAACCATATAAACAGAACGAACTGAACTAAATAGGGAGCTGATGAGACCAGGTGAGAAACGAACGCAGGTGAAATCAATGAACAAAAATTAAAGAGAGGGCTATGTTCTAGAACACAAAGAAACAGGACTACGTGAAGAACACAAAGAAAAAGAACACAAGGTTGACTAAGAAAAGAAAAAGCAGAACCTTACACTCCATGTTTGCAGAATCTTATCTATTTTTGCTAACTATATATTGAAATGAATTGTGTTAAGATCATTTATATTTTTTGAGATGTGGTAAACTACAAGGTAGTGTAAACACAGTATTTTTTAAACAATCCACTATGTAATATGGTACACTTGTCATAATTAGGTTTTAATCCAGAGAGGCTAGAAAAGTGATCAAGATCTTCAATGAGACAGGGATCCAGATTGCGAACATAAGAAAAAATTCATCAGCACGCATCAACACTTTGGTTTTTATACCCAGGATTTCTAACCCCTTAATATTCTTGTTGTATCTCATTTTAATTGCTAGCATTTCAATGGCCATAATAAATAGATATGGAGACAACAGACAGCCTTGTTTTACTCCTCTTAAAAGCTCAATACTTTCTTAATATTTTACATCTGAGGATGCTGTAAATAACTTTAACCCATTGTATAAGAGATTCACCAAAATTAAAGTAATCCAGGCATTTGTATATAAATTCTAGTTGTACTTTATCAAATGCCTTTTCAAAATCTGCTATGAAGGCCAGGCCTGGTATCTTCAATGTTTCATAATGTTCAAATGTTTCAAGTAATTGTCGTATATTATCTGCAATATATTGTCCATGTAAAAACCTGTCTGATCAGGATGAACAATATCTGGTAAAACCTTTTTTATTCTATGTGCTATGCATTTCGCCAGGATCTTCACATCACAACATTGAAGTGTTAGAGGCCTCCAGTTTTTTAAATGGACTGGATCTTTATACTTACCACCTGGGTTCTGTTTTAGTAGTAATGAATCAGACCTCTTGTTGAGTACCTGAAAGTCTACCATTTGTATAAGAGTAATTAAAACATGTTAATAATGAATCTTTGAGTACATCAAAAAAAGGTCTGATATACCTCTACCGTCAAGCTCTGGTGTTTTTCCAGACTGAAAATATTTTAATGCCTCAAAAAGTTCCTCTTCTATAAGTTGGCCTTCACACAGGTCTTTCTGTAAATTTGTTAATTTTACATTATTATTATTATTAGGAAAGAAATTCTTACAGTTAATCCTTTCAGTTAATTTCCATTCAGTGGAAATGGAGGACACTGAAAAGAAAACATATGCTTAAAATATTTTACTTCCTCTTTCAAAATATAATTTGGTGAAACATGGATTCGCACACTCTTGGCATTCTCTCAACCAGCTTCGGGTCGGGGGATTGTGGAGGCCAGATAATCTGATGCAGCACTCCATCACTCTCCTTCTTGGCCTTTACACAGCCTGGAGGTATGTTGGGTCATTGTCCTGTTGAAACACAGAAGATAGTCCCACTAAGCGCAAACCAGATGGCATGGCGTGTCGCTGCAGAATGCTGTGGAAGCCATGCTGTTTAAATGTGCCTTGAATTCTAAATAAATCACTGACAGTGTCACCAGCAAAGCACCATCACACCTCCTCCTCCATGCTTCACGGTGGGAACCACACATGCAGAGATCACCTACTTTGCGTCTCACAAAGACACGGCGGTTGGAACCAAAAATCGCAAATTTGGAATCACCAGACCAAAGGACAGATTTTCACTGGTCGAATGTCCATTGCTCGTGTTTCTTGGCCCAAACAAGTCTCTTCTTCTAATTAGTGTCCTTTAGTAGTGGTATTTCTGAGGCTGGTAACTCTAATGAACTTATCCTCTGCAGCAGAGGTTAATCTGGGTCTTCCTTTCCTGTGGCTGTCCTCATGAGAGCCAGTTTCATCATAGCGCTTGATGGTTTTTGCAACTGCACTTGAAGAAACTTGAAAAGTTCTTGCCATTTTCCGGATTGACAGACCTTCATGTCTTAAAGTAATGATGGACTGTTGTTTCTCTTTGCTTATTTGAGCTGTTCCTACCATAATATCGACTTGGTCTTTTACCAAATAGGGCTATCTTCTGTATACAATTCCTACTTTGTCACAACACAACTGATTGGCTCAAACTCATTAAGAAGGTAAGAAATTCCACAAATGAACTTTTATTAGCAAGGCACACCTGTTAATTGAAATGCATTCCAGGTGACTAACTCATGAAGCTGGTTGAGAGAATGCCAAAAGTGTACAAAGCTGTCATCAAGGCAAAGGGTGGCTACTTTGAAGAATCTCAAATATAAAATATATTTTGATTTGTTGACATTCTTTTTGGTTACTACATGATTCCATATGTGTTATTTCATAGTGTTGATGTATTTGCTGTCATTTAAGCTAGGGCTAGAGTGAAGATTGAATTGTAAGGTGTCAGGGTTGAAAGTCAAGTGAATAATTTAAGGCACTTAAGAACATTGGCTGAAAGTCAGGCCCAGCTGTACAGACATTTCAATCGCTAATGGTTGGTCATGTTTTGTCTTAGCCTCAGTGTTTCTTCGTCAGATGCAGCCTTGGAAAAGCTAGGTTCGTCTTTGTGTCGTCTTCTTTCCCTTGTGTCTGTGGATCTCCCTTCTCTCCCACTGGTGGGATGTTTTTTTAATGTTTGTGTTTTCTCTCTGTACTCTGTTGATGAGAAATCAATCACTCCCTCCCTGGAGGAGCACCAGCTGCTCTTTGTATCGGCTATGCCACTTGGCCTTGGGTAGATTGGCACTGCCCTTTTTTCCCCCAAATTATTTTTATCTTCAAAATGAATCCCCCACCTTGACTCAGTAGCCTATCCAGGCCTAAAAGGAAAACAAAAAAATGATATATTGGTCCAGCTAAGCCAAACACAACTGGGCTATGTTTATTTATCACATGGGGATTCTTCCTGGGTTGTGTTGTGGGCAAGGGGGGAAATGTGGAGAGTGTTGGGGTTTCACTGAAAATGCTTGGCACAAAAAAGGTGGTCCGACATGACTAGAAGGAATCCTTGTAGTTTCTCAGTCAGTGGAGCAGGTGCAACACTTCTACAGTAGGTCAGAAAAGGCCACAATACTCTAAAGTCACCAAGAGGTTGCTTGCTCTCGCTCTCTCTCTCTCTCTCTCTCTCTCTCTGTTCTATCTCTCTCTCTGTTCTCTCTCTCTCTCTCTCTATCTTCACATTTCCCAGCCCCACCTATTACATCTGTATACTCACTTCATATATCTTTTTCTGTAAGTGGGGAAAGTGCTTTGGTGTTTCCACTGGGTTTCTACTTCATAATTAACACCCTCCATGTGATATAATTAACACAGATGAATGACTTAAAAGGGATGAACTAAATTCTTAAAGGAGAGGATAGAAGAGAGGGAATAGCTAGCAGAGAGCTGTAGAGAAATGGCAATTAAAACCGGGAGAAGACTAAACACAAGGGGGAGTGGGGGAAGAAGAGAGGGGACTTGAACATTCACACTAGAACACAAGCCATGCTTTTATCAGACCTACTGTAGTGTTCCCTCTGTTTGTGCTTTCAAGGGTTTTTGTATTCTCTGTTCCTTTGAAATAACAGAATTACTGGTGTGACTTGGCCACAGAAACAGGAGTTCAAAGAGTGAGATTCGAGAACTGTAAAAGTACAGTATAGAATTGCGCAATTACGTGTGGGTCTCTGTCTGTCTGTCTGTCTGTCTGTCTGTCTGTCTGTCTGTCTGTCTGTCTGTCTGTCTGTCTGTCTGTCGGTCTCGTTCCGTTCCGTTTTAGGTGTATTATTTGTAAGGGAAGTTGTAGTGGGGAGCTGTGTTTGATAAGAGATAACAGGCCATAATGGTGGAGCTGATTGAAAGATACTGTAGATGTAACTTATTTTGATGAGAGTTGTGCTCGCTTTTCGTGATGCACAGAAGCATTCCGATTATTCAGCTCCAACACATTGTTAAAGGAAGACGACTGAAAGAACAATCCATTTTTTCTCTTTCTCATAGACTTGGCGTTTAATCAAAGTAGGAATCTAATTATATTTGACTTGCATTAAGCGCAGACCATTTCTTGAGGTGCTGAAAAAAAGTTAAGATCCCAGGGCTGGGAAAAATCGAATCAAAGCAACGTTCGTTTGTTTCTTTCGGCTACTTTCCACACCAAAAGCTTCTCATCTGCTTGTTTTTCTTTTCTGTCGGTTTTGCATATCAGGGAGTTGTTTTCTCTTTTGTGAACATGCTCATTGCTACTGAAGGTTGATGGGTGGGATGAATAAAGATGTAACTCTAACTGATCTTTAGCTTCAGCAAGGAAGGAAATAGAAAGGGTTTGTGTTTTTAACTCAATACGTCTATCCTGCCTCTTTCTCCACATCTAGAGGCGACAGATACTTTTGTCATTTTTGTTTGTGTGTTTGTATCTTGGTACAGTATGTACTCTGTATAGCTGCAAGTATTTTGGTAGGCAGAATTAACCCATTTTTTAGGGTTTAATCCTCAATCTGTTATCTTCAATTAGCATTTTCCAGACTATGAGTAATCACAGCTTCACATTCTTCTGTCTCTTACATCTGTTTACGGGACATGCTGATCCTGATCTCTCCCTCAAGCTAAGGTACTTTAGGAGTGGAGTGTATGCCTCCTCCTCTCTTCTGTTCTGCCCCCCCCTCTCTGCCCCCCTTCTCTCTCCTTCTGAAATTTGCTCATTCTTTATCTCTCTCTCTCACACACACACACACACACACGCACGCACACACAAATACACACACATTGAGTAGAAGATGAAAGATTTTAGCTCGAGGAAGCTGAGCAAGCTGGTCTTATTCCCCATGCTAAGCCTCACCATGGCCTATAGCTCAACAAAATGTAAACAATACATAATCTATGCACATGTGAGACAAGGGGTCTGTCTAAATCAGCCATTTTGAGCTAGATTACACACTGTCACTGTAGAGACATCTCTGTTTTTGTACAACATGTCAGCAATTAATGCTTCAATATAGGGAAGGATGAAAACAATGGAATATATCCTGAAGAATTTATCAAATGCATTTTGAAAATAGGTAATTTTATACATGAAGCAAATGTTTGTGCACCCAGTGATTATTCAACATACAGCTGAAGTTAGGGGGATGTTAGACGTTTGGCAGATGGCAGACAACATATGATGCATTTTTTATCACTAGGCTTTACCCATTGAGTTTTTTATATGGGCGCGATACGATTCATGTGCCCATAAATCAGCACAATCTATCATTTCCAGCATCTTGGATCTTATTGGGATTGTGTTTTCTGTGCTAATGCAGATACAAAAAAGATTAACGAAGAGCAAGCTACAATACGGCAAACTCAGCAAACATGGTATTTGAGGTAAATGCATTGAGGCCGCCATCCTAATGATCAACCGCCAATGGCTTTGGTTTTGGGTGCACCAATCATTTGTTTGTTGCTCTGCTAGTTTCACTCTGTTAATCAGGCTTTTTGTGTATTACTAGCTTGGTTTCCATCCAACTGGCGACAGACAGAGTCTGGTTAATGCAGGGGCTTATCCGGGCTGAAAAACTAAAAGTAAAAAAAATAAATGCATGTATACAGTATATATTATACAGTATATGCTAGATATGTAATATATATATTTTTTACTGCAACCTCCAACCCCAGGAGGATTCAGGAGCCCACTCTCAATGTGTGTAGACAGCCTGCTGCTGCCACTCTGCTAGTCGTCAGATGAGAGGAGGTAGGCCCACCTGGGTAACTGGGGGGCCATGCCTTGATTTGGTAACTGATTATTAAAAAATGAAAAAATAAACTGCATGATAAATAAATGTGACTGGTCAATGGTGTGAGTCAGGGGCTGGGCCCAAGCCCATAGGGGGCCCAAGAGGCCAAAAACACACATCAAAAAAACTGTTACGTTATAAAAATGTAATGGAAAAAATGGAAAAGAACCCCAGGAGCCCGCTCTCAATGTTCAAAATACACTGGCGAGCATAAATAAGCCACAGAGAATCAAAAGTTTCAACAAAAAAAGACTGTGGAACACATTTTTAGCATACAGGTACAGTGAACATTGAAGCTGTGCTGGCAGCTCGTGGTGGCCCAACACAGTTTTTAAGACATTTTATATTGGTTTCCTTTATTTTGGCAGTTACAGTGGGGCAAAAAAGTTTTTAGTCAGCCACCAATTGTGCCATAGTGGAGTTTGGAGTGTGACTGTTTGAGGTTGTGGACAGGTGTCTTTTATACTGATAACAAGTTCGAACAGGTTCCATTAATACAGGTAACGAGTGGAGGACAGAGAAGCCTCTTAAAGAAGAAGTTACAGGTCTGTGAGAGCCAGAAATCTTGCTTGTTTGTAGGTGACCAAATACTTATTTTCCACCATACTTTGCAAATAAATTCATAAAAAATTCTACAATGTGATTTTAATTTTTTTTTTAAATCATTTTGTCTGTCATAGTTGAAGTGTACCTATGATGAAAATTACAGGCCTCTCTCATCTTTTTAAGTGGGAGAACTTGCACAATTGGTGGCTGACTAAATACTTTTTTGCCCCGCTGTAACTGCCAAAATAAAGGACTCTATATCATCGACTGCATCCTTATGTAATACATGTATCACTAGCCACTTTAACTATGCCACTTTGTTTACTTTGTTTACATACTCATCTCATATGTATATACTGTACTCGATACCATCTACTGTATGCTGCCCTGTACCATCACTCATTCATATATGATATATTCCTACCACTGAGGAAGTACAGTTCCCGCTCAGCCCAGTCAAAACTGTTCGCTGCTCTGGCCCCCCAATGGTGGAACAAACTCCCTCACGACGCCAGGACAGCGGAGTCAATCACCACCTTCCGGAGACACCTGAAACCCCACCTCTTTAAGGAATACCTAGGATAGGATAAAGTAATCCCTCTCACCCCCCCTCCCCCTGAAAAGATTTAGATGCACTACTGTTCCACTGGAGGTCATAAGGTGAATGCACCAATTTGTAAGTCGCTCTGGATAAGAGCGTCTGCTAAATGACTTAAATGTAAATGTAAATATATCCTTATGTACATATTATTTATCCCCTTACACTGTGTATAAGACAGTAGTTTTGAAATTGTTAGTTAGATTACTTGTTGGTTATTACTGCATTGTCGGAACTAGAAGCACAAGCATTTCGCTACACTCACATTAACATCTGCTAACCATGTGTATGTGACAAATACAATTTGATTTGATTTGATTTGATTTCACTTTTGCAAATTTCTAAATGCAATCGCAGAAAAAACGTACAGTTTAGAACCAATGAAATAAAATACATCTCAACATCTCCCAATTTTCTGCGAAGTAGCTCATCTTGAGATAGGCTATTGCCAAGAGGATAGCGTTGGCCATAGCCTATGGATTCATCTTCCTCATTAGGTGAGTTAGTGTGCCACTGGAAATTGTATTTAGTAGCCTGTAGCCTATAATATATATACTGTATACACTGAATGTACAAACATTAAGAACACCTGCTCTTTCCATGACATAGACTGACCTGGTGAATCCAGGTGAAAGTTATGACCCCTTATTGATGTCAGTTGTTAAATCCACTTCAATGAGTCTAGATGAAGGGGAGACAGGTTAAAGAAGGATGTTTAAGCCTTGAGGCAATTGAGACATTGATTGTGTATGTGTGCCATTTAAAGACTGCATAGGCATGACAAAATATTAAAGTGCCATTGAATGGGATATGGTAGTAGCTGCCAGGCGCGCCAGTTTGTGTCAAGAACTGCAATGCTGCTGGGTTTTTTGACGCTCAACAGTATCCCGTGTGTATAAAGAATGGTCCACCACCCAAAGGACATCCAGCCAACTTGACTATGGGAAGCATTGGAGTCAACATTGGCCAGCATCCCTGTGGAACACTTTTGACATGTCCATGTGCTAATGAATTGAGGCTGTTCTCAGGGCAACTCAATATTAGGAAGGTCCTTAATGTTTTCTACACTCAGTGATTATTGCCTCATAATATTGTACAATTTGTGTGTCACTTCATTGGCCAGGGCTATTGTTTGTTTGAATTCAAGATTGATTTCAGTTTGTCAGTGTCAGAGTATCCACTCATTTTGGTTTATTTGTGTGGTATTAAAAAAGATTCAGCTAATGTCTTCTGTCATGTAAATGACGTAGAATTGCATGAAAAGCTTTTTTAAAAGGCAATTTTTTGGGGGGGACCCTGCTAACAAATGTTTCCCATGTGTGGAAATCCCAAAAAATGCCCCTGCTCAACTGGCTTTATTATAAAGGGGCTTTTTCTTCAACAGTAAATTTACCAAGCATGTTGTGGATAAAAGACTGTGCGTATTGATATAGTGCACATAAAAATGACTTTTGAGGTTAAATTCCCATGTACCGAATAAAAAATGCAAGTTAAATGGGGCTGCATCGCATTTTCAACTCTACTGGTGGTTTTGTTCCAAAACATATTTTGTTATATAGTGAATGTGCCCAAATAAAGGTGAAAAAAATATATTTAAAAATGTTCACACTCTGGTCTTGACATGTGTGTTCTAGCCAACAGGTTGCAGCAGGTGTTTATATGCAATTAAAAGTATTACATGACATAATATTTCATAACACTTTTCACAACAGATTAAGTGTGACCACACGACTGAAGGACCTGCCTTGTTGATAGTGTTGGTAAGAAGGAAGAGCAGCTCTTTATTATGGACAGACTCCCCCCCCCCATTTTAGCTACTGTTGCCTCAACATGTATTAACCATGACAGTTTTACAATCCAAGGTTTGTCCAAGCAGTTTAGTCACCTCAACTTGCTCCATTTCCACATTATTCATTACAAGATTTAGTTGAGGTTTAGGGTTTAGTGAATGATTTGTCCCAAATACAGTGCCTTTAGTTGTTGAAATATTTAGGAGTAACTTATTTCTTGCCACCCATTATGAAACTGACTGCAGCTCTTTGTTAAGTGTTGCAGTGATCACATACAGTGTTGAGTCATCCGCATACATAGACATAGCATAGCATACATTGGCTTTATTCAAAGCCCGTGGCATATCATTAGTAAAGATTGAATTAGTCCTTTTCCATCCAAGTTGTAAGACCCAGGTGGCTTGTCATTGTTGATAACAATAATTTGTTCACCTCTTCCACACTCACTTTATGGAATTCAAAATTACAATGCTTGTCTTTCATAATTTTGCTAGTTATCTTCTTAGGGACTTGGTTCCTGTGGCGGGATCAAATCAAATTAGAGCGCCACCTATAGTTTTCGATAAAACTCAAACTTTCATTAAAACACACATGCAAGGTACTGAATTAAAGCTACACTCGTTGTGAATCTAGCCACTAAGTCAGATTTGTAAAATGCTTTTCGGCGAAAGCATGAGAAGCTATTATCTGATAGCATGTACCCCCCAAAATACTGGAACGTCACCTAAAACAACAGATTTTGCGGTAGCCGGCGCTACCCAAAACGCAGAAATTAAATATAAATCATTCATTACCTTTGACGAGCTTCTTTCTTGGCACTCCTATATATCCCATAAACATCACAATTGGGTCTTTTTCCCGATTAAATCCGTCATTGTATAGCCAAAATGTCGTTTTCCTTAGACCGGTCTGATTCAGGAATATTCCATTTTACAAGACGCAACGTCACTTTTTAAAATTACAAAAGTTGCCTATAAACTTTTACAAATCACTTCAAACTACTTTTCTAAACCAACTTTAGGTATTAATAAACGTTAATAATCTATCAAATTGATCACGGGGCGATCTGTATTCGATAGCAGCAAGTCTTGAAATCATCCTCCATTGTTTTCAATTTCACAACATCCTGTGGTGAGACTAAAACAGGAAGGGCCAAAACGTCATCCAACCAAGGATTAAGTAGACTGGAAATGCCAGTACTGGCGACATCGTGTGGAAGCTGTAGGCATTTACAGGGCATC
Organism: Oncorhynchus nerka; assembly: GCF_034236695.1. NCBI lineage: Eukaryota > Metazoa > Chordata > Actinopteri > Salmoniformes > Salmonidae > Oncorhynchus > Oncorhynchus nerka. Next base: position 28,325,051 of record NC_088414.1, read on the forward strand.
CTCATTTATTTTCGGTCGCCTTAGACAATACATTGACTGGCGGATTAATATATTTTTTGTGTTTTTGGTGAACAGTTTTTCGAGGGAGTTTTACTCCTAAACACGTTATGTTATAGCCACAGACACGATTTAATCAGTTTTAGAGACTTCAGAGTGTTTTCTATACACACATACTTATCATTTGCATATACTATATTCCTGGCATGAGTAGCAGGACTTTGAAATGTTGCGCGATTTTTAACAAAAAGCTGCGAAAATTCGCATGATCCCTAACAGGATTTATACTTGGATTTGTTGCTGGTAGTCATGCTTAAGTTTGCTACTCTTGCCAAGGAAACAATCATTAAAGTAGTTGGCAATATCAGTGGATTTTGTGATGAATGAGCCATGTGAGTCAATGAATGATGGAGCTGAGTTTGCCTTTTCTCCAAAATGTCATATAAGGTGCTCCAAAGCTTTTTAGTATCATTCTTTATATAATTTTTCTTTGTTTCATATTGTAGTTTCTTCTTTTTATTCAGTTGTCACATGATTTCTCAATTTGCAGTACTTTTGCCAATCGGTTGTACAGCCAGACTTATTTGCCATTCCTTTTGCCTGATTCCCGCTCAACCATTAAATTGTTCAATTCCTCATCAATCCAGTTTTAAGTTTTTATAGTAATTTTCTTAAAGGTAAATGCTTATTCTTAACTGGAATAACCAATTTCATGAATGTGTCAATTGCAGCGTCTGGCTGCTCCTCAATACACACCACAGACCAGCAAATATTATTTACATCATTAACATAGGAATCACTACAAAACTTATTGTATGACCTCTTATGCCCAGCCTTTGGAACTTTGGTTTTTACGAGAAATGGCTACTACATTGTGATCTCTACATCTGATGGATTTGGATACTGCTTTAAAGCAGATTTCTGCAGCATTAGTAAAGATGTGATCAATACATGTAGATGATTTCATTCCTGTGCTGTTTGTAACTACCCTGGTAGGTTGACTGATAACCTGAACCAGGTTGCAGGCACTGTTTACCGTTTGAAGCTTTTTCTTGAGTGGGCATCTTGATGCAAGCCAGTCAATATTTTGGACACCCAGAAAATATAACTCTCTGTTGATATCACATACAGTATCAAGCATTTCACACATATTATCCAGATACTGACTGTTAGCACTTGGTGGTCAATAGCATCTTCCCACAAGAATGGGCTTTAGGTGAGGCAAGTCAACCTGTAGCCATATTACTTCAACAGTATTTAACATGAGATCCTATCTAAACTTTACAGGAATGTGGCTCTGAATAGAGACCGCAACATCGCCCCCATTGGCATTTCTGTCTTTTTCTGTAGATGTTATAGCCATGTATTGCAACCACTGTATCATAAAAGGTATTATCGAAGTGAGTTTCAAAGATATGAATATTAATATGATCTGTAACTAGCAAGTTATCGATTTCATGAATCTTGTTTCTTAGGCTACATATGTTAATGTAGGCTATTTTTTGCGCTTTTCTGGGATGCTTGATTATTTTACTTTACTGGGAAGCTCATCAGAAGTAGACATGACAATGTTATTTATGTTTGAGATGAAAGTACAGGGTGAGCTGCACACAGTGGACTTCCTACTAGGGCACACTGCCTCAGTGCTAACAGTATAACTCTGGTTCATATGCACATGATTACTGCATACAATAGCTGTAGGAGACATTCAGGGGAGTTAGAGGGACATCAATTAAGTTACTTACATTGTGACTACCAACACCCCTGGGATAATGTACATTTGCTGCAGCATTACGACAACTCAGCGACACAATGGTAGGGATTATCTGAGCTGGTCTTGGGTCATTGATAAGTCATTGTCTCAACGCAGCCTTGAAATGTGTGGACAGAGTCCAGGAGCCAAGATGATTTGGATGGACTCATTCCTGTGGAGCATCTTCTGTTTCCAGAAGGTGTCAAAGTTATCTATAAAAGTTATTCCAACAGAACTACAGTAGTCTTTTAGCCAGGTGTGTAATGCCAGTAGCTTGCTGAATCTTTCACATCCTTTTTTTGTACCCCTTTTTCTCCCAAATTTCGTGGTATCCAATTGTTATTAGCTACTATCTTGTCTCATCGATACAACTCCTGTACGGGCTCGGGAGAGACGAAGGTTGAAAGTCATGCGTCCTCCGATACACAACCCAACCAAGCCGCACTGCTTCTTAACATAGCGTGCATCCAACCCGGAAGCCAGCCGCACCAATGTGTAGAAGGAAACACCGTGCACCTGGCATCCTTGGTTAGCGTGGACTGCGCCCGGCCCGTCACAGGAGTCGCTGGTGCGCGAAGAAACAAGGATATCCCTACCGGCCAAACCATCCCTAACCCGGACGACGCTAGGCCAATTGTGTGTCGCCCCACGGACCTCCCGGTCGCGGCCGGTTACGACAGAGCCTGGGCGCTAACCCAGAGTCTCTGGTGGCACAGCTGGCACTGCAGTACGGCGCCCTTAACCACTACGCCACCCGGGAGGCATCTTTGACCCAACGATGGTACCATACCTGAAATAATTGGATAATTGCTTTCTGGACTCTTTCAGGGCTAGATTCAGTTCTTTAAAATCAATTTTCAGCCTTTCCGTGCTAGCCCTCCTAATGTAATTTGACCCCACATGTCGTAGTACTTTCCCAAGTCGTAGTGGGAGGACACACGACATATCATCGCGTCACTCCAAGTTTACTTTGATATGATGGTTATTATATCAATATTTGTCATAAAGACGGTTCCACCGCCATTTATTGCATAATTAAATTTACCAACATAAAAAGATCCCACCTTGTCTAGCATCATTTTGTTTTGTCGACATTTGGAAAGTTACTGACAAATTAGCTGATTCCATCAGGCTTGTCTTGACCTTTTTATCTGGTGTTCTTTACTCCAATAAAAAGGTTGGCTAGAAACCTGGTTAATGTTGCCACTATGAAGTGTCATGTTTTGGTAAAAATATGGCTATTTCTGTATTAAAAGCCCAGTGCAGTCAAAAATGTGATTTTTCTGTGTTTTATATATATTTCCATATCATGAAATTGTGAAAATTATGATAATGCATTTTTTGTGTAAATGTTGTTTGAAAGGACCGCCTGAAATATCACCCTGATTTGGTGGGATGGAGTTTTGGCTTGCCTGGTGACATCACCAGGTGTTAAATTAGTTAATAGACCAATAAGAAAGAGTTCTAAACCTCTCTGCCAATAACAGCTAGTTTTCAGTTTCCCCCTTCCCCCTCAGACCACTCCCAGACAGTCCTAGCAAAATTCTTGCTTGAGAAATGTATCTTTGCTCAGAAGATATTTTGTTAGTTTTCAACTGAAATGGTAAAAAAATAATCAAAGTAAAATGATTGTCACCCAAAAATAATTTTATATTGAAATAAAAATGGTTGCATTGGACCTTTAGGTAATGGTAAGATCTGACATTGGACATATGTCCTCACAATTGAATAGGTGAAATGTTTGCTCCTTCTGCCTTGCTTAGGTAGGGGGAGTGACAATTATCCTGTTTTTGGGGTAACGCATGTTGCTAACTCCCAAGGGGAAGAGCAATGTTTACCACGGTATAAGATCATTGTTTACAGTTCAAGTATATACAGTTGAAGTCGAAAGTTTACATACACTTAGGTTGGAGTTGTCATGACGTTGGCCTGGGGGTAGGTTTATGACAGTCATAAATACCTCTTCCCCCCTTTTTCCTCTCACTACCCTACTGATGTGAAATTTGAAAACCCCTTGGTTAACATAGAGATTCTGGGAACATCAGAAGGTGGGAGGGCAACACGGCCTTCCATCTACCACCAACCTACCGAAGCGCAGCTCAGAGTAAATATTTATTGCATTTTCCTTTTCCAAATGGGCGGTAATTTAGAATGCATAAGATACTGTATTTACCATAGCACAGCTTCTCCCTTTGTCCCTCAGTCTTCCCACTCTTTCACTCAAACCCAGCCCCTTTTCTTTTGTGTAACCAGCTGTCATACCTGTTTCCGCCCGCTAGGGACGTTTTCCTTTATGACGTAATATGTAATTCTGTGTGATTAGTTAGGTATTTAGTAAATAAATAATTAAACCCAATTTTGTATTGCTGATTCAACTTGGTAGCCAGGGTTCGTGAAGAATTTACAACTTTCAGAGGAGACTGAATTAAGGTGACGATTAATATTGACTGCTATTGATGTCAAATATTACTAGGTCTTTAAGAGTTTATTCTGAAGATAACAGCTCTATAAATATTATTTTGTGGTGCCCCGACTCTCTAGTTAATTACATTTACATGATTAGCTCAATCAGGTCATATTAATTACGGAGAAAGGATTTTATAGAATAGCATGTCATATCACTTAATCCAGCATAGCCAAAGACACGACAGAGTCATTAAAACTCGTTTTTCAACCACTCCACAAATTTCTTGTTAACAAACTACTGTGAAGTCGGTTAGGACTTTGTGCATGACACAAGTAATTTTTCCAACAATTGTTCACAGACAGATTATTTCACTTATAACTCACTGTATCACAATTCCAGTGGGTCAGAAGTTTACATACACTAAGTTGGCTGTGCCTTTAAACAGCTTGGACAATTCCAGAAAATTATGTCATGGCTTTAGAAGCTTCTGTTGGGCTAATTGACATCATTTGAGTCAATTGGAGGTGTACCTGTTAATGTATTTCAAGGCCTACCTTCAAACTCAGTGCCTCTTTGCTTGACATCATGGAAAAATCAAAAGAAATCAGCCAAGACCTCAGAAAAAAAATATAGGCCTCCACAAGTCTGGCTCATCTTTGGGAGCAATTTCCCAACGCCTGAAGGTACCACATCCTTCTGTACAACCAATAGTACACAAGTATAAACACCATGGGACCATGCAGGCGTCATACCGTTCAGGAAGGAGACACCTTCTGTCTCCTAGATATGAACGTACTTTGATGAACCGTACTCCAAAACCGCCATAAAAAAGCCAGACTACGGTTTGCAACTGCACATGGGGACAAGATCGTACATTTTGGAGTAATGTCCTCTGGTCTGATGAAACAAAAATAGAGATGTTTGGCCATAATGACCATCGTTATGTTTGGAGGAAAAAGGGGGAGGCTTGCAAGCCAAAGAACACCATCCCAACCGTGAAGCACGGGTTGGCAGCATCATGTTGTGGGGGTTCTTTGCTGCAGGAGGGACTGGTGCACTTCACAAAATAGATGGCATCATGAGTAAGGGAAGTTATGTGGATATATTGAAGCAACATCTCAAGACATCAGTCAGGAAGTTAAAGCTTGGTCTCAAATGGGTCTTCCAAATTGATAATGACCCCAAGCAGACTTCCAAAGTTGTGGCAAAATGGCTTAAGGACAACAAAGTCAAGGATCCCATACCTTGACTTTGTTGTCCTTAAGCCATTTTGCCACAATTTTGCAGAACTGAAAAAGCGTGTGCGAGCAAAGAGGCCTACAAACCTGACTCAATTACACCAGCTCTGTCAGGAGGAATGGGCCAAATTCACCCAACTTATTGTGGGAAGCTTGTGGAAGGCTACCAGAAACATTTGACCCAAGTTAAACAATTTAAAGGCAATGCTACCAAATACTAATTGAGTGTATGTAAACTTCCTACCCACTGGGAATGTGATGAAAGAAATAAAATTATGAAAGAAATCAAATCTGAAATAAATCATTCTCTCTCTCTACTATTATTCTGACATTTCACATTCTTAGGTCCTAACTGACCTAAGACATGGAATTTTTAATTTGATTAAATGTCAGGAATTGTGAAAACTGAGTTTAAATGTATTTGGCTAAGGTGTATGTAAACTTCCGACTTCAACTGTATGTATTTAGTTATGTAATGACTATTACCTGAATCTGTGCATTTAATGCATTTATTTTGTGCCATTAATTGTTGATTGGTGCATAATGTTTTTTTCCAAGGTGAGGCCTTGATATTAATGTACAGTATAAAACGTCTGCCATTCCTGTAGTGACCAGACACAGGACAGGTTGCTACATTGTTGCTAACAGGCATTATTGAGGCCTGGATGTACGTGTTGGTGTGGACATTATTACTGTTATTTGATATCTGTCCATTTGATGTTCCTGTTTGTTCATCCTGTTCATTATGACATTCTTTTACAATATTAATGACACACAGAATCATGACACCATTCATTCTAAAAAATACCGGTGACCATTTTTTAAACAGACACAAAAAAATCTAACTGAATTTATAGCTGATTAGTGTATTTTAACATTTTAATACCTTTGGAAAATCCTGTCAGAATGGAAGAAGTGTCTGAAAAAAATAAGTGTGAGGCCACTCCCCCACTTCAGCAGCAGCAAATAACGGCTGGCGATTTCTCTCTGAACTTAGAGAGGTTTATCAGGGACACTGTTCCTTGTTACGTGTTTGGCAATATGGTCAGAGAGATAACTCTTGGAAAAGGCATGTTTTATCCCGCCGGCGACAGCTGTGAAAACGCAATCATTGGTGTATGAACTCTGAAGGATGCCTTGAGGATCCCACATTGACAAGGCTGTTTTCCCCTTCAAATAAAATGCATGATGCATTATTGACGTGTGTGTGTGTGTGTGTGTGTGTGTGTGTGTGTGTGTGTGTGTGTGTGTGTGTGTGTGTGTGTGTGTGTGTGTGTGTGTGTGTGAGGCTGTGAACAAAACTCTCTGCTAGTCAAGGCCACAACTGACAATATACTGTACAAGGACAGAGATCTGTCTTTCAGAGTTTTCAGCTCTTACGAGAGATGGTAAATATTAGATGATAATGTAATTGTGAAGTGATACCTTAGAAAGTGACTTATTCTCTCCGTCTTTTCCCAGGAGTACACCATCGATGTGTTCTTCCGTCAGAGCTGGAGGGATGAGAGGCTGAAGTTTGACGGGCCCATGCAGGTCTTGCCTCTTAATAACCTCCTGGCCAGTAAGATCTGGACTCCAGACACCTTCTTCCACAACGGGAAGAAATCTGTGGCCCACAACATGACCACGCCCAACAAACTGCTACGACTGGTGGACAACGGTACCCTGCTTTACACTATGAGGTGAGCCACCTGACATTTCTCAAATCACATAGAACATTACCCTTTATTCACCTATAGCACCAAGATTGAATACTTTCAAAGTGATGTTGATCCATTGTATACTCCACTGCCACTTGTCACTACTGCCTCCCCAAACACCACCACCATCACCAAAATCATCTCATTACTCAATTGCATATTACTTCTACCCCAAAAGTGGGTTAGCAGAGTCTGAGGTGGGCGAGGAGACCTGAGGCCAGCTAGTGGACTGACAGGGTGTTAGCAAAGGTGGGTCAGTAGGCCTGAGACCAGCTAGTGGACTGACAGGGTGTTAGCAAAGGTGGGTCAGTAGGCCTGAGGCCAGCTAGTGGATTGACAGGGTGTTAGCAAAGGTGGGTCAGTAGGCCTGAGACCAGCTAGTGGACTGACAGGGGGTTAGCAAAGGTGGGTCAGTAGGCCTGAGGCCAGCTAGTGGACTGACAGGGGGTTAGCAAAGGTGGGTCAGTAGGCCTGAGACCAGCTAGTGGACTGACAGGGGTTAGCAAAGGTGGGTCAGTAGGCCTGAGACCAGCTAGTGGACTGACAGGGGTTAGCAAAGGTGGGTCAGTAGGCCTGAGGCCAGCTAGTGGACTGACAGGGGGTTAGCAAAGGTGGGTCAGTAGGCCTGAGACCAGCTAGTGGACTGACAGGGGGTTAGCAAAGGTGGGTCAGTAGGCCTGAGGCCAGCTAGTGGACTGACAGGGGGTTAGCAAAGGTGGGTCAGTAGGCCTGAGACCAGCTAGTGGACTGACAGGGGGTTAGCAAAGGTGGGTCAGTAGGCATGAGGCCAGCTAGTGGACTGACAGGGGGTTAGCAAAGGTGGGTCAGTAGGCCTGAGACCAGCTAGTGGCCTGACCTGCACTCAGAGGTACTTTGATGAATGAAGGTGGTAATTGAATAGTGGATGTCTGGGCCCAGAGCTATCCAAAGCAATGTGTCTGACTACCAGGGGACTGAGTGGGCTTTCTCTGCAACAAGTCTGGCACAGCATATGCTTCATGGGGGAAGATATAGTGTAACTATGCTCCTCTATCCACCCTCTCTTGTTCAGAGGATGATAACTATGATGTACCTAAAGGACTGTATGTACTGAGAAGAAAATGCTACTGTGAGGAGAAACCACTCAGCCAGTGTACACTCATAGAAAAAAAGGTTTCACGAGGGTTCTTCGGATGTCCCCATAGGATAACAATTTTTGGTTCCAGGAAGCCACTGTAGAAATAGTTCTACATGGAACTCGAAAGGGTTTTACCAGGAACCAAAAGGGTTCTACCTGCAACCAAAAAGGGTTCTTCAAATGGTTCTCCTATGGGGCCAGCCAAATAACCCTTTAAGGTTCTAGATAGCACCTTTTTTGTAAGAGTGTACTGTGTAGCTGCTTAGACATCCTCAGCAAGCTTGAGTCAAATTGTGTTGCTTATTTAACAAACCTGTAGCAGCAAGAACTATTTAATCACTTTGCTACAGCGAGAACCTGTCCGCCACTCTCAATCTCCTCATCAAGTATTGCTTTTGAATTTCTTGACATATAACCCTTAACCAAAATCTGAATCTAAGTAGGGCTCTTCATTTGATAATGGTTTGTCCACAGGGACTGATAATTACGGTTGCTCTGGGTAGAGTTAATTTGCCTGTGAATTTCATGCTGCAGTTTTCACATAGAAAGAGGGAGGAACTCCATTCTTTTCCAGGCTGGGTTTCTTATGAGTTCATTTGATGTGGCTCTGATTCTCCTGAGGCTAAGAATAACATTTGAATTTGGATAGATTATTAAAAGGCCTGTCACTTTTTCATTTGCGAGCAAAGATAGTGTGTTGCAAGGCGAGTTGCTATCAAAGGCTTTTTTACTATTCTAGACACTGCATTAAGGCAAACAAGATACAAAAATAGTCAAACAAGTTTATAAATAGTTTTTAAATAGTATGAATAGTAACTTTGGACATTAGTATACTGTATTAATTATATTTGAATATTCATTCCATTATTAGAATTAATTTCATTAATTTCCAATATTCTAGGAAATGCCAAGAGCAGGCAATTTAGGAATGGTTACATGTTCTGGCCTAGTTCACCTCAATGAAATTGATGATTAAGTTAGCATTTCTTTTTGCCAGTTTCAGTTTCCATCCTCCATTCTTGCTACGTATATTATTACAGCATTCAAGCACGATTTTCCCTGAAATTGTTCAAAGTGTCATCATCCTCATCACCTTCAACATCCGTGTCGGCGACGCTTGTGTGAATGCACACTATCTCACCACACGCTGTCATGTGATCTGGGGCCATGTGATCTGGGGCCATGTGATCTGGGGCCACGTGATCTGGGGCCACGTGATCTGGGGCCACGTGATCTGGGGCCATGTGATCTGGGGCCATGTGATCTGGGGCCACGTGATCTGGGGCCACGTGATCTGGGGCCACGTGATCTGGGGCCACGTGATCTGGGGCCATGTGATCTGGGGTCATGTGATCTGGGGCCACAACCAAACCAGAACCTTTACACTTTACACCATAATAAAACACTTAGGTTGCGTAACATGTTTACTTAGTGGGTGACACATGAGATCTTTCAGAAAGCCTGCTAAAGTGTGTTACAGATGTCGGATCTTAATTTGAACCCTTTTGCCGCAGGAGGAAAGTGATCCTACAGCAGGAGGATTTGAAAACCTGAAGAAATATTTAGGGGGCAGCTGGAAGCTGTGTATACAACGCACGCTGCACTTACATTTGACCTTATGTAGGCTACGTGCAGCCTAAAGCGCGTCTCGTGTTAAGTCTTATGTGGATTATAATAAATTGACATATTTGTAGGGGGAAGATGTATTTTTTGTTAGGGGAAATATATATTTTTAGATCAATTGTTTAATATGTTGAAGGCAAGCAGACTCAATTATTGGTTTCCTCAGTGCCTGTGTGGTCCAGCGGTTACAGATGCTAACAGAGTTGTCATGGGTTCAATTCCAGCTCACTGCTCATGGATGAGTGTCTATTTTTGCCGCATTAATTCTGCATGGTTACAAGGTTAATTCTGCGTGGTTACAAGGTTAATTCTGCATGGTTGCAAGGTTAATTCTGCATGGTTGCAAGGTTAATTCTGCATGGTTGCAAGGTTAATTCTGCGTGGTTGCAAGGTTAATTCTGCGTGGTTACAAGGTTAATTCTGCATGGTTGCAAGGTTAATTCTGCATGGTTGCAAGGTTAATTCTGCGTGTTAATTCTGCGTGGTTGCAAGGTTAATTCTGCATGGTTACAAGGTTAATTCTGCATGGTTGCAAGGTTAATTCTGCATGGGTACAAGGTTAATTCTGCATGGTTACAAGGTTAATTCTGCATGGTTACAAGGTTAATTCTGCGTGGTTACAAGGTTAATTCTGCGTGGTTACAGGGTTAAAACAGAAACAACTCAAAGGTTAATGCCTCGATCACACCGAGAGCATCATTGCATTTTGGTGCACCAGAAATACATACATTTCCAATAGAACGCTGCGTTTGCCTCGCAGCACTGCATTGCAGAGGCAGTTGCAGTGCTTTCTGTGTTGTGCAAACGTTGGATTTATTGAAAGTATGCATGAACTTGTATGCATAGATGGCTTGACAGAAATGGTAGCAGAAGGTGAATGTTGAACTTTTGTTGCACACATATCCAAATGATGCTGCAAACCATTTTGCGCAATGACTCTGTCGGGGCGTAACAGTTTAGGCATTCAATCCCGAGCAGTTTAAGGTTAGGGCTATGGTTTGGCATTGTGATCTGCCTGAGCGAAGTGGCGTATCCAACTCCACGAAGGGGATAAAGGGGGTTTAGCCCCCTCAGTTCAAACTAGTGCCCCTCAGTTTTAGTTTTATGTCCCTATATAAAAATAGCTAAAATGTTCAAATGATTGAGTCTCAGATGGGCACAAAAACAATCTGTATCTTTGCTACACTGTGTCAGCACAATGGACAGAGCATGCCATGGTGTGTGTAGTGGGGCTATGGTAAGCCACTTGGGCGGTTAGGTATGACTCTTTAGAGGCTTCCATAAAAAGCAGGGAAAAAACACTTCTCATCTCTGTAGTAGACTAAGTGAATAACCTGGTACGCTTCCACCTGTAATATTTGATTTTAAAATAATAAGATTAGGGTCATGTTTACCAGTCTGACCATGGTGAGGACATTGTGTCTTTTACAAACAAATGATAATCATCTTCAAGACCATCACGTCACTTCCTGTTGAACTCGCATCACGGAACCTGGGAGAGCTCGGTTTGTTGTTTTGGAAAGTTTGTTGTTTTGGAAAGTTTTGAAAATCTATTGAAAACAATTGATTACTAACTAGCTACCTTTTGAGTTCGGATCCCACGACGTGGTCGGCATCGGTTGCTATCTGTCCAGTGATCCTGCCGACCAAGGCCAGGTCTGAGGAGCTGCTCAGCTTGATGAGTTTAAACAGGAGAACGGCAAGATGACAGCAATCTGTAAGTCATTGAGAGAGGACCTCCATTCTGTATGTGAATCCATGATAACAATGACAGAGAAATCAGACTCGACGGACAATCAAGGCAGAACAACGTGGTTGTGGACGGAATTGCAGAATCTCCACATGAGACTTGGACGGAGTCTGAGGACAAAGTGAGGGAAATTATCTCGGAGAAACTGAAGACGGACCACAGGTAGATTTAGGTGGACTGGAAAACCCACCACTGGCCCAGGCGAATAGTGGTCAAGTTGCTGAGGTTCAAGGACAAGGTAGCTGTTCTGGAAAGAGCCAAGAACTTTAGAGGAACGTGCATCATCCTCAATGAGGACCATCCTGAAGCTGTGTGCCAGAAGAGGAAAGAACTGATCCCAGCCATGAAAGCTGCCAGAGCCATGGGAACATTGCTTACATCCCCTATGACAGGCTCATTGTCCACCCTCCCTCCCAAAAGCCTTGAAGGGATAAGAGAGCCATGTCTATGGGTTTGTAGCTTCAACCCCACAGCACACGCACACACTTGCACACACCAAATGATTAATGGACTGCTGGATGTATATTTTTTTCTCTTGCTTTTTTCTATTGCTCTTTTATATATTATGTCTATCTAATAAGCTACCCAGGAAAGGGCTAAAAAATAGCCCATATTAATATACACTACATGAACAAAGGTATGTGGACACCTGCATTTCGAACATCTCATTCCAAAATCATGGGCATTAATATCGAGTTGGTCCCCCTTTACTGCTATAACAGCCTCCACTTTTCTGGGAAGGGTTTCCACTAGATTTTGGAACATTGCTGTGGACTTGCTTCCATTCAGCCACAAGATCATTAGTGAGGTCAGGCACTGATGTTGTGCGATTTGGTCTGGCTCGCAGTCGGTGTTCTAATTTATCCCAAAGGTGTTCAATGGAGTTGAGGTCAGGTCTCTGTGCAGGCCAGTCAAGTTCTTCCACACCAATCTTGACAAACCATTTCTGTATGGACCTCGCTTTGTGCACGGGAGCATTGCCATGCTGAAACAGGAAAGGGCCTTCCACAAGCTGTTGCCACAAAGTTGGAAGCACAGAATTGTCTAGAATGTCATTGTATACTGTAGAGTTAAGATTTCCCTTGACTGTAACTAAAGGGACTAGCCTGAACCGTGAAAAACAGCCCCAGACCATTATTCCTCCTCCACCAAACTTGACAGGGCTATGCATTCGAGCAGGTAGAGTTCTCCTGGCATCTGCCAAACCCAGATTCGTCCGTCGAACTGCCAGATGGTGAAGCGTGATTCATCACCCCAGAGAACGAGTTTCTACTGCTCCCGAGTCCAATGAAAGCAAGCTTTACATCACTCCAGCCGACGCTTGGCATTGCGCATGGTGATCTTAAGCTTGTGTGTAGCTTGTGTGTGGCAATGGAAACCCACTTCATAAAGCTCCCGACGAACAGTTCTTGTGCTGAAGTTGCTTCCAGAGGCAGTTTGGAACTTGCAACCAAGGACAGACTATTTTTACGTGCTGCGCGCTTCAGCACTCGGCGGTCCCGTTCTGTGAGCTTGTGTGGCCTACCACTTTGCGGTTGAGCAGTTGTTGCTCATACACGTTTCCACTTCACAATGATAGCACTTACAGTTGATCAGAGCAGCTCTAGCAGGGCAGAAATTTCCCGAACTGACTTGTTGGTAATGTGGCATCCAATGACGGTGCCATGTTGAAAGTCACTGAGCTCTTCAGTAAGGCCATTCTACTGCCAATGTTTGTCTATGTCAGCAACAGGTGTGACTGAAATAGCTGAATCCACTAATTTGAAATGGTGCTCACATACTTTTGTATATATAGTGTATGTAGTCTTATATCAAGTCCTATTGAAGTGTTGTGTTTGCAGGTTCACCTGGCATATCTAAAACATGTTATTTTGGGGTGTTGCTATCGGCAAACCAAGTGCTAACAGTCCGTATCTAAATTGGAACAGGAGGTTATATTGTCGTCAAGGGCTTATATAGGAAGGGAGAGGAGGGCGTGTTTGAAGAGTTTTATAGCCAATGTCCCTTCACAGGGGCGGGACACTGATTGAGCAGAGCCCTATCTTATGAAAACCCAAATCTCACATTTTTTAAGCTAAAATCACATTTCATCCCATCACGAATCATTTCATATTCAAACATTTAAATTGAACAACAATTCCATGTGAATCCGATAACTCTGATGTGTAGACTTTCCACTGTAGTGTTTATGTCATCTTATCATTGATGAGAATGTCTCAGATGACAACCGAACTGACATATGTTCCATTGGTCGGATTACCAGAATATAGTTAATTTCCCCCCACCTTCTGATGTTCCCAGAATCTCTATGTTAACCAAGTGTTTTGCAAATGTAACATCAGTAGGGTAGAGAGAGGAAAAAGGGGGGAAGAGGTAGGCCAACGTCATGAGAGTCCCCCCATGTTGGGTTCAATCTTGCGATTAACCTGCATGTTGCATACCAACATAAAAATGACCGTGGGTTGTCCTGGTTGTGGACCATCGTTGTGGTGCCCATCTGGTGGTCGACCCGGGAAGGGATTCTGCGAATGAAGTCCGCTCCATGGCTGGACAGCAGATGTCCAGTTGGAGGTCGCTGTTGCAGTCCCCCCTCTGGTGGTCGACCCGGGTAGGCTGTCTGCAAATGAAGAAGTCTGCTCCATGGCTGGGCAGCGGATGTCCGGATTGGGATCGCCGTTCTGGACCCGTCGTCTGGTCGTCCAGATTGGAAGATCTGGGCAGTAATTTAGGCGGATGTTAACAACGCACACACACTCATGAAATATATCATTACATTAGTTCCCAAATAAGCAACGTTGTGTCACTAACTGATGGTTGTATGGGGAAGTTCTTTATGGCTCTATAACTTTCTACGTGCCGAAGAAAATGAAACAAAATGAATGAAAGCATAAACAAAACAAAATATAGTTATGCCACCTTAATCATCTAATTGGACTGTATTCTATCTACGTCCATGGTCTTGGCAAAATGACCCTATCATGGCATTGTCTAATGTCATATCTAGGGCTTTCCTAATTTGCGGGGTGTTGCTTAGGGTACTATCCTACGTTGATAACTATATGATAAATCTACAGCTGTAAGGCACTAGTTTTGGGCAGTCTACAGGGATGGTGTATGTACTTCCGGGGAGAAAACTGGTGAGTGCTGTAGCTGTAGAGTTAAAGGACTCAAAATAAATGTTCAACTTTACTAAAGCTGGTATTTTGCTCGGACCCTTAAGTGATCCTAGCATAAATCCTAATTGGATGTTCCGTTATGCTTACGCAAGTGCACATGTCAAGGGAAGGAAACCAAGTATCCTGGCACATTACAACTTGTTCGGAATGAGTCTGATTTAGTCAGGTAATTTTCAGGTCAATGCATGGAGGTCAGTCAGAATTGGTGTCAAGGGAGTCTGTCGTGGTTTTACTACCAGTCACTGTCTTCCACTATTGTAGTGGCGGTAGGTATGAAGAAGTATACTTCATAGCTATGTTATCCACGGAGGAGCTAACCTCATGACGGAAGTACTCTAAGTATTAGACCAGTCGTACGTGGTGTGATCGTGGTTCATGACTTCTAATAACTTTTCTCCTGAACGGAGGGTTCTATTTACATTTACATTACATTTAAGTCATTTATTAGTGATATGTGTGTTAACCATTGGAAAAGTGCAATGGAGATTCCCCTTCCCAGTGTTGCACTCTGAGTGACTCCTGTGTTGCTGTTCTGCTCCTCACTGTTCTTAAAGGGGAGTTTACAACTAGATTTGATTTATGCTCTGGTGGTCTCGTACGGTGTTGTCCGTAGTCTCGATCCCCCCCCCCCCCCCTCACCGGCCTCGATAAGGCTCATCATGGGTCTGGGCTACTATTCCCCCCCTTTGTGTTTCGGGACCCCCCCTGTCAGGGTAGCCATCCAGCGCGTCCTATATGTCAGCTAGGAACGTCTCAGTATCGTTTGGCTGACATGGAACGGGGTCAAAGGTGGGGCAATTCTTGACGAGTTTGTCAAGATATTCCGCGTGGAGAGGGTTGGCTTCATCCTGTGGGGAAAATGGGGCCGAAGGGCCAAGAGGAGAATCCCAGCTTTGGCTTTGTTGGCCAAGAGGTGCCGTATTACTCAGTGCCGAATGGCCAAGACGAGAAGACTGAGGAACACTTAATGGAGGCAATGTCTGAAACCTATCGTCTTCACTCCTTTGAGTTGCTTGGATGGATAGCCACGCTGTAGAGCGTGACCATTCTGGACTTCCTCCAGATGGTACCTAAGGGTGATATTCTGCTGCATTGCAGAGTCCACTTAAGCGCTTAGAGTACTGATTTTGGAGTGTCGCACTTGCTCCTTTGGGTCTCAAACTTATTTGTCAAGGTTTGCAGATAGAGTTCTTGAGTATGGAGCGAGATATTCCGTGATGAGATTTCCTCCGCTTGCTTAGAAATCAAGATTTCCATCTTCATCACTTGAGTTCTCTCATCGATCATTTGGTCAGCGACTTCAATGAGTTCTGCTGATTTGTCATCCAACTTAGTCATTGTGTTCATTAATTGATTGTCTTTGGTCTGCAGAATTCTGAGTAGAACCGTGTTACTCTGAGTAACGTTCAACAAAACTGCCTGCATGTTATCAAATTGCGCGCTCCTGTTTGTAGATAGCTCAACAGATTTATCTGTTAAGATCCACAGCATTTATTCCACAGGACAAAACTAGGTCCAGAGTATGACTGTAGCAGTGAGTAGGTCCGGAAACATGTTGGACGAAACCTACTGAGTCGATGATGGCTCCAAAAGCCTTTTGGAGTGGGTCGGTGGACTTTACCATGTGAATATTAGTCACCAAAAATTACAATATTATCTGCCATGACTACAAGATCCGATAATAATTCAGGGAACTCAGTGAGGAACGCTGTATACGGCCCAGGAGGCCTGTAAACAGTACCTATAAAAAGTGATTGAGTAAGCTGCATAGATTTCATGACTTGAAGCTGAAAAGATGAAAACGCAGTCGTTTTTTTGGAAATTTAAGTTTGCTATCGTAAATGTTAGCAACACCTCTGCCTTTGTGGGATGCGCGGGGATATGGTCACTAGTGTAACCAGGAGGAGAGGCCTCATTTAACACAGTAAATTCATCAGGCTTAAGCCATGTTTCAGTCAGGCCAATCACATCAAGATTATGATCAGTGATTAGTTCATTGACTATAACTGCCTTGGAAGTGAGGGATCTAACATTAAGTAGCCCTATTTTGAGATGTGAGATATCACAATCTCTTTCAATAATGACAGGAATGGAGATCTTTATTCCAGTGAGATTGCTAAGGCGAATACCGCCATGTTTAGTTTTGCCCAACCGAGATGGGGCACATTCTCAATAGGGATCGCTGAGCTGACTACACTGACTGTGCTAGTGGCAGACTCCACTAATCTGGCAGGCTGGCTAACAGCCTTCTGCCTGGCCTGCACCCTATCTCATTGTGGAGCTAGGGGAGTTAGAGCCCTGTCTATGTTCGTAGATAAGATGAGAGCACCCCTCCACCCCTCTTGGTCCTGTTTGTGGGTGAGTCCTAGAAAGAGGGACAGTTATCTCCAAATTCTATCTTTTGGGAAGTGCAGAAAGCAGTTTTCAACCAGTGATTGAGTTGTGAGACTTTGCTGTAGAGCTCATCACTCCCCCTAACTGCGAGGGGGCCAGAGACAATTACTCGATGACGACACATCTTTATAGCTGATTTACATGCTGAATCTATGTTGCGCTTGGTGACCTCTGACTGTTTCATCCTAACATCGTTGGTGCTGACGTGGATAACAATATCCCTATACAATACTCTCTACAATCGCCAGTTTTAGCCTTAGCCAGCACCATCTTCAGATTAGCCTTAACGGTCGGTAGCCCTGCCCCCTGGTAAACAGTGTATGATCGCTGGATGATTAGTTTTAAGTCTAATATTATGGGTAATGGAGTCGCCAATGAATAGGGTTTTCAATTTGTCAGAGCTAATGGTCAGAGGCCTCGGCGTCTCAGACACCGTAACGGGAGAAGGAGAGACCAGAGAAGCCTCGGCCTCTGCCTCCGACCCGTTGCTTAATGGGGAGAACCGGGTTGAAAGTTTCTGTCGTGTGAATGAGCGACACCGGTTGAAAATTCCTACAGCATTCCCTTCCAGAAGCCATGAGAATATTGTCCGGCTGCGGGGACTGTGCGAGGGGATTTATACTACTATCTGTACTTATTGGTGGCACAGACGCTATTTCATCCTTTCCTACACTTAAATTACCCTTGCCTAACGATTGCGTCTGAATTGCTATCCTGGTCATAAGGCGATCGTTCTCCTGTATATTATGAGTACAGCGACTGCAATTAGAAGGCATAATGTTAATGTTACTACTTAGCTTCGGCTGGTGGAGGTCCTGACAAACCACATCCAGATAAAGTTGAATTAAAAAAGTTGAGCGAGGGAAAAAATGTATATATAAATAGGTAATTAAAAAGTAAAAACCGTAAAGTTAGCAACAAACAATGTGTAAACAAGTCTTTAAGCAAGCTTATAGAGAGGGGCACTCAACATATACTGCACTGACACATTTGACGGAGGATTGGTTGAAAGAAATTGATAAGAAGATTGTGGGAACTGTACTGTTAGATTTCATAGCAGCCTTTGATATTGGCCATAACCTGTTATGAGAAAAAGTATGTGTTATGGCTTTTCAACCTCAGCCATATCGTGGATTCAGAGCTGTCTATCTAATAGATCTCAGAGAGGGTTTTCTTTTAATGGAAGCTTCTCAAATGTCAAACATGTAAAGTGTGGTGTACCGCATGGCAGCTCTCAATGCCCTCTACTCTTTAAAAATTTTTTTTTTACCAATGATTTGCCACTGGCATTTAACAAAGCATGTGTGTCCATGTATGCTGATGGTTCAACCATATACACATCAGCAACCACAGCTAAAATGTTTGCACCTGGGGCCTGTGAAAAGACCCCTGGTGGCACGTCTGGTGGTGTAGGTGTGTGTGTCAGTGCTGTATGTATTTGGAATTTCCAACACATGAATATTTCTTATAAAACAAGAAGTGACGCAGTCAGTCTTTCCTCAACTCTTAACCCTCTGATTAAAATGAAGAGCAATATGTGTGGCTCTGTTCTTGGCCAGCTGGAGCTTAACTAGGTATTTCTATGCAGCACTTGACGGGACAAAAATCTCAGTAAAATACAATAAGTCTGCAGGACTTGCATTGTGGAGTGTGGTGTCAAAAAAGCAGAGCATCTCTTTATTACGGACAGATCTCTACCCATCTTTACAACCATTGAATCTATATGTTTTGACTATGACAGTTTACAATCTAAGGTAACACCAAGTAATTGTGTCTCCTTAACTTGTTCAAACAGCCTCACGATTCTTTACCAGATTCAGCTCAGGTCTAGAATTTAGGGAATGATTTGTACCAAATACAATGCTCTTAGTTTTAGAGATTTTCAGGACCAGTTTATTACTGGCCACCCACTCCAAAACACTGCAACTCTTTGTTAAGGGTTTGAGTGACTTCATTAGTTTTACCAAATGAAATATTAAAGCCACACGATACAGGCTTTCAAGCCACACTAAAGAGTAGAACAATATTGACAAATTATACATAGCCAAACTATACAACATGGACGAGCATCCAACCTGGAGGACCTGAAGTGTATTATTCTACAGTAGGCCTACATCTGTCAATCAGCTGATGGCCCAAATCAACTCAGCCAGGGAAACACAGTAGCCTATTATGGGTTTTCACGCCTTTCATTATGTGACAATGGATAGGCTAACGGATAGCCTACATCATTTATTGGAATATAATCAAATAATAAGGGGGTTATTGCACCAATCGATGGCACTAGATTATCGCAGGATTAAACCATCAATACGTGCTAAATTCACCCGCGCACTGATCTCAATTGCAACCATTATTGGTCACCTCCTTACCACTCTCTAAAAGATTATGTCGGTGTTACCTTGGTCCTGCTTGCAACCAAAGTCTTTCAAGATACAATATGTTGGCCCTCTAGGTCGGTGAGGTAATCAGAACAATTTAGGTCGTTTTTGAACAGACTAAAAGCGATTTATAGATTTGACAAGCATTTACGTACAATATAAATAAAGTGTTTCATTGTTTACCGTGGCAAATCTACTGTGGCAATTTACCCGACACTTTGTATGAATGGAAACTAATGTTGATGTTACCTGCTGTTATTATTATATTCTCCAAAAGTGTCTGGCACGGTCATTTCTTATCAAGATCGGGGGTACAATATTTGAAATGTCTATATAAATCAAGTCAATTGAACCCACATGGTTTCATTTCAGATACACTTTTGTATATTTGAATGTTTCAGTAATAGGACCTAGGCCTAGCGTTTGAGCGAGCAAGTCAATTATTTTGATAGCAAGCCCTGGTCCCAATGACTCAACTGTCTCTGCATGGAGAGAACGAGAACTGCTCTTTTTCAGGGACTCACGGGGCTCATTTGAATTTACTGATGCAGCAGGAAAATTCTTAGTGACAAAAGAGTGATCAAGTTAAGATCTAACATCTGTATGTCACCTTTTGTCTATTGCAGTGTATTGTAGCTGTTTGGTGGTGGCATTTTGAGAGCAGAGTGGGGGGGTGGGGTTAAATAATAGATCCAGGACTGGATGTTTTTTTGCTGTTTTATCGCTGTCTCTTCACAAAGTGCCTTGCCCTTCACAGTTCTACCAGTTGTGTCTTAAAGACAGGCTGCAGTTGTCTCCAACAGCATTTTATGGAGAGTGCATTATGTTTTCATAAATTAAAGAGTACTGTCTGCACAAACTGCCTGTGGTAAATGTGACTGATACAAAAGATAGATTACACTTCCATAGCACCCAGCGCTGCGAGGTCAGCTGTCTCAAAGGCAGCCTCTAAGCTATGACAGAAAACTAAGCGATGCCTTCCTCTCTTTACATAAGACCCTGGTGAAATGAGAAATACTGTAATGTAAACAGTTATCTGGGGTCGTTGCCAAACTTCAGTCCTTTAGAGTGGCTGGTTGATATACTCTCAGATCTTCCGTCATGATGACATAGTGTGGTAATTTGTCATTCATTAAACTAGTATAGCAGGTCAAGCGTAGCCTGAGTGCCAGTCTGTTTCTGTTTGTGCCAAGTCCTGGCACTCAGGATAGGTCAGGTCAGAGCCATATATAGAGAGAGTTCAGCCAACTTTGACACACAACGCCATGTTGGTGTCCTTTTACTTGTTTATGATGTACATATGACACATTGTTGAACCATTGTTGAACCATTGCTAATAGTTGCCAATATTACTACAGCTTGAAGATTGTCATATTGTAATCGGTGTAGTGAATGTCCCAAACATTTCTGAATCCTACTATGGTTTCTACTTGTACAGTATTTTGTATTTCCATAGTAGCATTTCATGAAACACATTTATTGTCCTGTCACAAACAGCACCAGAGCCCAGCAGATGGAAAGGTCCCAGTAATATGTTGCAGATTCAATCAGTAAGTCACAACAGGATTTCTTCTAGAACTCAACAGGTGGATTCTGCAGCAGTAAGCATTTCTGCACTACAGGCAGAAGCAGGCATCATGCCGAGAGAGGAGGGAGGGGGGGTCAACATTCCAAGACACAAGAAGAACAAGAGAGACACGGACTGTGGTTTTGTTTGGTGAAACGGACATTGTGGTGCGGTCTAATCAAAGGCCGGCCAAAGTCACAGTGCTTATTATGAGGCTGGCTGCAGCCCTCATTCCTGCCACACAGCCAGGCCGTCACTGACCGGATTCAGCCCTGATTTGCTCAACAAGGAAAGTTATTGGCTGGAGGCAGTCAGCACTGCCTTTATACACAGTCTGTCTATATGCTGTCTGTTGGGGATGGGATGGTGCACTGCAGATTGCTCTGTAAAACTACAGTAAATATGGGAGCTCTGGCCCTCCCACTATCCAGCAGCGGAGAGGAGAGCAGCCTGCATTCATTCCCCAGTTTTGTTGAAACTGTGTCTCCATTTAGGCCATCTCTCGCTCATCCATTATCCTCTTCTTCCTCCAGTACTCTGTGTCTCTCTGCATCTCTCCATTACCCCCTTCTTCCTCCAGTACTGTCTGTCTCTCTGCATCTCTCCATGATCCTCTTCTTCCTCCAGTACTCTCTGTCATTCTGCATCTCTCCATTATCCTCTTCTTCCTCCAGTACTCTCTGTCATTCTGCATCTCTCCATTATCCTCTTCTTCCTCCAGTACCCTGTGTCTCTCTGCATCTCTCCATTACCCTCTTCTTCCTCTAGTACTCTCTGTCTCTCTGCATCTCTCCATTATCATCTTCTTCCTCCAGTACTCTCTGTCATTCTGCATCTCTCCATTATCCTCTTCTTCCTCCAGTACTCTCTGTCATTCTGCATCTCTCCATTATCCTCTTCTTCCTCCAGTACTCTCTGTGTCTCTGCATCTCTCCATTATCCTCTTCTTCCTCCAGTACTCTCTGTGTCTCTGCATCTCTCCATTATCCTCTTCTTCCTCCAGTACTCTCTGTGTCTCTGCATCTCTCCATTATCCTCTTCTTCCTCCAGTACTCTCTGTGTCTCTGCATCACTCCATTGTCCTCTTCTTCCTCCAGTACTCTGTCATTCTGCATCTCTCCATTACCCTCTTCTTCCTCCAGTACTCTCTGTGTCTCTGCATCTCTCCCTCACCCTCTCTGATTGCCCCAGACACATCATTGTTCCAATTTGTAATCATGTATTGAAGCAATGTCTGTGTGCATAACTACAATTAAGGTACATCCATCTATTTAGATCATCAGTCCAGTGCCCTTGTCATTTTTTGCCAAGGATAATGTCCATTTTAATGATGATGATGTTGATGATGGTTTTGATAGAGATTAAATACGTGTCAGTTCATTCTTGTCATTTGTCACTACCTTGCATACTTTCTTTTGTTTGTTCAAACCTACAAAAAAATGATAGACAAGACGCTAACGATGCAGCAGCAGCCTGTCGACGTTGTCACGTTTCTGCGGATGTGCACATGTAATGGATGTGCTTGAGGGAGCCTCATCCATTATGGGGGATAGGCTGGGCTGACAGCATGGGAAACACAGGCGGCATTGTGAATAGCGCTCCAAACTTACAGCGCACATGCTGCAGCCAGGTATCACACACATCTGTTCCATGTTGACTGGATGGAGGATGCTCCCTCTGGGGGACTGACACTTCATTTAGGCTCTTTTTCTTAGGAGTTTCTAGACATGTGCAGCTTGAGTTCAGTGGATTTCATTCTAAATGAAAAAGTACAGTCACTCACTCAGTCATATTTTTTCCTTCAAGTATTACATGGCCATGGTCAATATATTCAGATTTAAAACATTAAAGGATAGAATCCTCTGAGAGTATAATGCAATTTTATTTTATTTTTGCTTTTAATTGTAGCTCAATATTTTACTGGGGGGAAAAATGTATGATGAAGATATTATACAGTACATTATAGAGCACTATCAGCCGTTAATGGAAACATTACATGAGATTCGTACAGCCCTTCTCTATGTTACTTGGCAAGGTATAAAAGTTGTTTTCCCCTCCCTCCCTCTCCAGGTTCTTTTAAGTTTCCCTTGACCTCCTGGTGACATTCCCATCCATCTCGGGCAGCCAGCTGCAGCAGTTTGTTAGCCTGGGATTAGCCCCGTGGTGGAGCCCCATTCAGCATGACTTTTACTCCCTGTCCCTGGCTGTCCCTGTCTCTGTCCTCTTCACAGCCCTTCAGCCCTCCCCTGGCCTCGCCCCAGCACTCGATATGGGGGCGGCAGGGGTTAGGATTTAATTGCATGTTCAGCGCCATAACAGGCACTCTCTTTGGGTGCCTATTGGCAAAGCCCTGTCACAGAGCCAATAGTGATGTCTCCACCTTGTGAGGGGAATGAGAGTCACTGACCAGGCAGAGGTGGGGGGAGATGGGATGGGGGAGTTAAAACAACCATGGGGGCAGATGAGGTGTTAGATAGTTTAAGGGCAGGCATGGATTTCTAGTCATTTAGCTCGCTGACGTAATACACGGAGGGAGATGGCTATTAATGTCTGCCTGTGAGTAATTGTTGCACATGGAGGTCTTAAGGTCACCTCTACAGTGCTGCCTTGGAATGTCAGATGGAGTTGGAGGGCGTGTGCTCTTTGTTGCCTCTCTCAGTGCGTGCCAGCTCCACTCTCTGCAGTTGTCCCTGTTGATTTAGCCAGCTGCAAATGACACCTCACCAGGGTCAGCAGTATGAAGTGGCAGCCAGGCACTGAGATCTATAGTGAGGGGAGGGGGTTTGGAACAGGCTGAGGTGCCTTTTATCACTCCAGCCCTCTTTCTGCAAACCTCGTCTCCATCTCTACTGCGTAGAAGGGTTCAGTAAGGGTGAGTCATTAAAAGTTAAAAGTACAAAGATTCAGAGCGTGGTTTAAATACTGTACAGAAATGTGAATGTTCACAAAGGTAGGGAATAAAGTGGTGATCAATCATAGAATGGGGCCTACAGCATAGCATGGGGCCTACAGCGTGGGGCCTAAAGCATGGGGCCTAAAGCATGGGGCCTACAGCATGGGGCCTACAGCATGGGGCCTACATCATGGGGCCTACAGCATGGGGCCTACAGCATGGGGCCTAAAGCATAGCATGGGTCCTACAGCATGGGGCCTACAGCATGGGGCCTACATCATGGGGCCTACATCATGGGGCCTACAGCATGGGGCCTACAGCATGGGGCCTACATCATTGGGCCTACAGCATGGGGCCTACAGCATGGGGCCTACAGCATGGGGCCTAAAGCATAGCATGGGTCCTACAGCATGGGGCCTACAGCATGGGGCCTAAAGCATAGCATGGGTCCTACAGCATGGGGCCTACAGCATAGCATGGGGCCTACAGCATAGCATGGGGCCTACAGCATGGGGCCTAAAGCATAGCATGGGTCCTACAGCATAGCATGGGGCCTACAGCATAGCTCCCAGGATGGCTCCCAGCATAGCTGGGGCGGCAGGTAGCCTAGTGGTTAGAGCGTTGGACTAGTAACCAAAAGTTTGTAAGACCAAACCCCCAAGGTAAAAATCTGTCATTCTGCCCCTGAACAGGGCAGTTAACCTACTGTTTCTAGGCCATCATTAAAAATAAGAATTTGTTCTTAACGGACTTGCCGAGTAAAATAAAGATTTAAAAAAAGATCCCATTATAGCCCTACATGTGTTTTGGAATTTACTGTAAGTATTTTAAACAATACATTCTGCTGTATGTGGAATATAAAACCTGGTTGCCGTTATACAACATCATTAGGAACGACGGAGGTACTTGCGTCTGACCCTGGATTCATGCTTAAACGAATGAAATCTTCAATACTTTCTGCTCCTATACTGATGAGCATATCATATGAGATGAGAGAGAAAAAATATATAAGAAAACAAAATTGCCTCTAGCTAAACAAACCATGTTGGAATTGAAGTACAAACACTGCTGATAATTGTGGCATGTTTTCTGCTCTGGAACATCATCATTGATAGTGATGTGTGGGTTGGTGTGCATCCTTGTGAAATACTGACAACACAATCATACAGTGACAGACAGCACTAAGTCAGCTGACCTCCTAGTAAGGATATCTGGATGTACTCTTGTCCCAGGGGAGTCAAGTGTTTAATAGACATTTAAAGTGCCTTTTGGCTGAAGTCTTAATAGTAGTCTGCCAGGCTAATAGAACTCTCCTTTTAACACTTCCAATAATAAGCAGACATGTGCCGTGGAGAAAGAAAGTACAACATTGAATTCAGCATTGGGTTTAGGGCCGTCCAAATAAAAACTTTATTTTCTGTCTGACCTTCTCTCTGTGTTTCCTGCATGTTATTGGATTAGGAGTCTTTGTGCTGGGTAAATACGGGTAGTTTGTTTTCACACAGATTCAGGTTGAATTACTTTCTCGTACTCTAACGGATGTCAAGCATCTCTGGGTCCATAAAACAGATTCTCAGTGGCATTTTCAGTGGTGAAAATAATACTAAACACTGCTGCCATCCTCCTCCTAGGGGTGTTGTCTAATTGGAGCCAAGGGGTCCATTTTAATGATGTTTGTACACTGAAACACTAACTGTTTGTGAACCTGCAGAAGGGCACGTTTATTGAGACATGTGACAAGACAATGGCAGCCAAAGAGCCAGCTAGAGTCTGTTAAATAGACAGCAACAGTGACGGGAGACTTTGGCTTGGCTGTCAGGTGCATTACAGATTTGCTGCGTGAATGTGTAACCTTGACACAGATGGAAATCAAGTCAAACTCAGTCAGGGATCTGTTTCTACTCTGTTTCAGCCTGCGTTCTGATTGACACACCTACGGGCGTTTAGCAGGATGTTGGTAGGGGCTCCTGAGACCATGCAGGGAGAGGAGTGCTGGGCATGGAGGAAATGGGATGGGGAGGGTTGGTTCCCACGTCGCCACTCATTTGGCCACAGCTGTGACTGACACATATTGTAACGGGGCATTTCACGCCCTGTTAGCTGCTCAGCCACCTCATAATTAGGGTGGTGTGTGTGTGTGTGTGTGTGTGTGTGTGTGTGTGTGCTCGAGTTCGACTGATTTTTAGAAGAACAAAAGGATAGTTGGAGGTTTACAAGTATAAACTTGGGAGTTTTTTTAACTGGGGAGTTACAGTATATCCTGTAAGAGGCAGGCGGGATGTTATCTCTGCTCTTAATGTCATCTTGTTACCTCACAGGGTGATTTGTGCAAGGAAACGTACCTGCTGAGCCAATGATACTTGTAAAGCTTAGTCTTAATTCCATCCAGACTCTACTCAAATCAAATCAAATTTTATTGGTCACATAGACATGGTCTACTGCAGTTCAATCACCAGAATAATGTGACTCTCAAGTCATCTCTGGTTTGAATCTTTTTTTGAAACACTCATTCGGGGAGCCATTTTGGGTGACCTTTCACTCTGGTCTTTTGCTCCTGTTCAGAAGTATTCTGTTGTGATGGAGGCTGATGTGAACTCATGTCCTACACCTGCAGTTCACCAGAGCTGACAAAAGTTACAGAATAGACTCATTCATTCAGGGCAACCTATCCCTGCTAGTCATGTCAGCATGAGTATGTTATACCACTGGCCAGAGGAAAATGGTTTCCTCTTTTAGACCACTGGTTGCCTTGTTTAACATTTTGAAATGTTCTTCAGTGTACAACATGTGCAAGGACATGAACTGCAATGACATCTCCTAATCATTTAGGTTTCAATGGGTTAATACATTTTATTAACCCATTCCTCCTCTGGTCTCCTGTACAGAGGAGACCAGAGGGCTCCCGAGTGGCGCAGCGGTCTAAGGCACTGCATCTCAGTGCTAGAGCTGTCACTACAGACCCTGGTTTGATTCCAGGCTGTATCACAACCGGCCGTGATTGGGAGACCCATAGGGCGGCGCACAATTGGCCCAGCGTCGTTGGGGTTTGGTCAGGGTAGGCCGTCATCGTCATCAACACAATGCATAGAACCACTCTGAGAAGACTGGATTGTGTGTTACCACCATAATTACCACTGTAGTTAGTTACTACCATTTTTACAGCTACCTCTCATTTCAATATGCATATTCCACTATAGGATTTAGCCCAATGTAGCAGTAAATGAATTGTGTGGTGCGAGAGTAGTACTGTGCGTTTCACAGCGTTTCCGCAAGTCATTGTGGAGATCTTCTTCTTACGGAGATCTTCTCTCGAGCTAATTGCCGTGCGTTGTTATAACTGTGAGAGCCAGGCATCAGAACCTAAGGAATAGCACTGTGGGAAAAAACCTTGGTTGGATAGTTATATGGATAGTAATATTGTAATCCTTGATTAGGCCTTAAAAGCCAAGGGCAGAGCTGTACAAATGTAATGGCTTTCCTGATCTTATGACCTATGAGCTCACCACTCGCATAGTCAGACAAAAGCAGAAAGGACACTCTTGTGATGTATACTCTGGGGTGCAGGATATCTGGGATAAGGGTTGCAAAGCTACCGCTAATTTACCAAATGTTACCAGAAAATTCAGTAATTTTGGTAATTAACAGCTAATCTATGGCGCAGGATATGGTAACTTTGGTAACTTATACTTCAATATCTTAATTTTTTAAAATTCATATATAATATTCATTTTTTAATATCTGTCCATATTGTCAATGAGTTTCTAGTGGATAGACCATATGGTTCAATAGAAAATGACTTAATTAAAAAGTATCTAATCAATAATAGTATTATTTTCCATTAACTCTGCAACTCTTCCAACTATTGACTTTTTCGAAACTGCCACCAGTTGGTGCCAAAACATTTACAACAAAGACATATTGACATACAGTATGTAAAATAAATACATAAAATAAAAGTGTGTGAAACATGCTGAAATCCTCATATTAAACACCAATGGTACTCACAAAGTTGATTGTTTATATTTAGGTTCATGTTTTGCAGTTTTGTCATAATTTGTTGATGTTATTCACATTTTTAAATCCTCTTATTTGATTTGTTTATGTATTTTACATGTGATAAGGCCACGGAGGGCTAGAGATCATTTACAGACACCTGTGATAATCTAAAGTACCCATAACTACCCATTAGAAGGTTTCCAGTAATATACTTTCACTTTGCAACCCTATCTATGAAATGTTATCTTGACCTTGTGGAAAGGTAAATTCTCCATTCTGTTGCATTTGACTGATTGAATGTCTGCTTAGCAGATGCAGGGGTCATTCACTAGCCTTCCATAAAATGTACAGCTCTGTTGTAGTCCATCTCTCTCTTGTCACCACCACGCCCCCACCCCCTCCTCCTTTCCCAGGGGTGTTTCCCTTCGGAGGAGGTGGAGTAGGTGGGGTACGGTGTCATCATTACAGTAGCGTATGGTCTCACCAGGGATTTCTGTCTTGGAGAGGGAGACTCATTGATCATGATCCAGAGTCCCCAGCTATGATGATAAGTATGATGATGAACGATCCGCACTGGACCTGACAGTAGATTTTTCACTCATCACACCGAGGAGGGGGTATACGTGGCTGGCTCTAGCCTTTTGGTGGCCCTAAGCAACAACAAAAAATGTTGTGCCCCCCCCCAATTGATGGTGGATAGAAACATTTGTTTTAAAGTAAATTTCCTGCAATTTTATAATAAATGTCATGGAATTCTACTTACGGTATTTTGCCATCGGGCAGAGAGACATTTTTGCAATTTTAAAGCAAGTTTTCTGCAGTTCTACACATTTAGATTTGAGGCAAAGAGAATATTTTGCAATTTTATAACACATTTCCAGCAATTCTACAAATGTTGACATGTGGCAGAGTGAAATTGTTGCAGTTTTAATGCTAATTTCCTGAAATTCTACTAATTTTGCTATGAGGTGGCAATTTTTCTTTCCGTTTTAAAGCTAATTTCCTGCAATTCTACACATTTTGCCATGACTTATGCCATGTTAATGATAACTGAATGATAATGACTAACAAAGTCAATTGGGGCACCCTGGAGGTTTAGATAACTGGCAAGACTAAACTTACCAATCTAAAAATTGTTAGCTGGCACGAGTAAATGAGTGCCTATCAGTGAATGACAAAATGAGAAAAACTGCTGATGCACAACCAAATTTCTAACTTACATCTTGTGTATTCTACTATTCTAACTCCAACGGTAAGTTGAAACCCAACTGAGTATCTTTTTTTGTTCGTCGCTTATGCCTGGAGCCGGCCCTGGGTGTGTGTCTCAGCACCAGACAAAGGTCCAGTGTCAGCGTGTGACGTGACCATTTGTTCTCTGTGAAGTGTATATGTCAAGTTGAAAGCTTATTACAACAAAGAGAGCAGAAGTGATAGATTGAAAGGCAGACTCTGAAAGTCCTCCAGAAGCTGTGAATCACCCAAACAGACCTCTAGCTAGTAATGCAATAGAGTTCCATCAACACAGACTCATCTTCTCCACTGGCCAGATTGATAAGTAATGGGAGAAGTTTTCAGGAGCTGGTGAGGTATGGAGTAGAACTTCAAATAAAGGGGGGTGGGGGTGGGTGGAGTGGAACACACACCTCCCTCTAAGGCCCCCTGGAGCTCCGACAGAGACAAGGTGCTACAGGCTCTGGCGATGGCACTGTGATCGATGCAGCTGTTATTCGGGAGGCGGCAACGGGAGAAGGAGGGGCTGGCCCCATGAGGCCATTTTCGCTGTGGCTTCCCGGCCGACAGGCACACATACACTCACGCACACACAGGAAGGCCATTAATTGTCAGCAGCAAAGTGTTCTTCTTCCTCCAAGTATAGTTCATTTTCAAGGCCAAGAACATCATAACCATTATGGTTGAAGGTTACCCAGGGGGTAAGATGCTTTATCTCATGAAACACTTATGAGTGGTGGTACAGTGTAGACTTTATGACGTCTTGATGGCAGGAGCAGGGGACATTGCTCAAAATCACAGCAGTGTTCTACTAGACTCAAGTGTAGGGAAGTATTTACCAGAATGGAGTTTATTAGGTCACAAGGTTAATTGAATGATTGAGCTGCTGCATTTTAATGAAAGTGAGAGGACACAAAATAGAAATCGATGGGTTTTGTTAACAATGGTGGGGAATGCATTGGAGCCTGAAAAGCCTGTTTTTCTCAGGGTTACTATTCCCCCGAATGCATTGCTGTATATTATATTCCAAAAACAAATTACAGTACTAAAGAAGAATCTCTCAATTCCATATACATTTTCTGTACATAATGCCTATACCTATGTCATTGCTCAGGAAGAAGCATTTTCTGTTTCTTATGCTGGTTCCAGTAGGTGTTGATAAGGTTCCATGGGGCCCATAGATCTGATTCCACTGCCATCTAAAGCAGGCCCCGGGTCAAATAATCTATGGACACAGAAAGTGCCATTGCCATTCTGAAGTATCCTGTCCACTGACATTGTCTACCATGGTAAAAGTGAGTTAGTAGGGAGAGTGGTATAGTACTGGTGCCATCATCATGTAATGCGATGTGTTTTGTGAGATGTGATCTCCCAAGCAGATGCCAGTCTCCTCCCATCACTCCTGCCTGATTTGCAGAGCTCCCTCCCTCAAGAGTGGAGTAGGTATGTCGAGGGTCAGCGGGTCAATATCTAATCAACTAGATAAGGTCTCCAGAGCAGTCTGGCTGGCTGGCCCGAGGTCTCCAGAGCAGTCTCTCTGGCTGCTCCACAGGTCTCCAGAGCAGTCTGGCTGGCTTGCCCAGAGGTCTCCAGAGCAGTCTGTCTGGCTGCTCCACAGGTCTCCAGAGCAGTCTGTCTGGCTGCTCCACAGGTCTCCAGAGCAGTCTGTCTGGCTGCTCCACAGGTCTCCAGAGCGGAGTAGTCTGGCTGGCTGGCCCCGAGGTCTCCAGAGCAGTCTGTCTGGCTGTCTGGCTGCTCCACAGGTCTCCAGAGCAGTCTGGCTGGCTGCTCCACAGGTCTCCAGAGCAGTCTGGCTGGCTGGCCCCGAGGTCTCCAGAGCAGTCTGTCTGGCTGCTCCACAGGTCTCCAGAGCAGTCTGGCTGGCTGCTCCACAGGTCTCCAGAGCAGTCTGGCTGGCTGGCCCAGAGGTCTCCAGAGCAGTCTGTCTGGCTGCTCCACAGGTCTCCAGAGCAGTCTGTCTGGCTGCTCCACAGGTCTCCAGAGCAGTCTGTCTGGCTGTTCCACAGGTCTCCAGAGCAGTCTGTCTGGCTGCTCCACAGGTCTCCAGAGCAGTCTGTCTGGCTGCTCCACAGGTCTCCAGAGCAGTCTGTCTGGCTGCTCCACAGGTCTCCAGAGCGGAGTACTCTGGCTGGCTGACTAGCTGGGTGACGGGTCCTACTGGTGGATGGAGGGAGTTGGAGCTTTGAGCTCCGCTAATGGAAAAACAGACAAATCACTGGCAACCCAGACACCGCAGCCCTCAGCAGACACATTGATGTCCAGACGCACTACAGTACGTGACTGCACATGCTGACTGTTCCCCTCTCACATCGCCCCTCATCCCCCTTCCCTCCCCTCCCCTCCATTCTCTTTTCAACAAAACCCAAATGTCAGGTCAGTCTCAGGACAGTAGCACCACAATATTCCCCTGCCATCAGGGGCAGGACAACCTCGGGTGGCTGTAAGGAGACGTGGTGTATACTTGCTGTATTCAGATACAGAGGAAAATGACTAAGGCCCTGTCATTCATGTTTCTATTGCAGCTCTAGGTGACAGGATGAAAGTCTAAATGTGCAGAATGGTGTGCAGTAAAAGTTATTGAAGTAGGCGTCCAGTGTCGAGCCACTGCTTTGCCCTTTAGAAAGATACTGAACAGGATCTGGCAAATGAAAAGGATGTCTCAACATATGAAGCGTTACCATACAGTATGTGTTGCTACCATGTGACAGGTGTCACGGAGGGTTTAAGAATAGTTTATATATTCCAGCCAGTCCACTGACATGTCCTTGTTGTTTTTCTCCCTCTCTGACCAGGCTAACCATCCACGCTGAGTGTCCCATGCACTTGGAGGATTTCCCCATGGATACACATGCCTGCCCTCTGAAGTTTGGGAGCTGTAAGTCTCTCTAGATATACATCTGATTCTGGTCCATATAGCTGACATCACAGAAATAGAGGTCAGAGATCAAAATCAAATCAAATTTGATTTGTCACATGCGCCGAATACAATGAAATGCTTACTTACAAGCCCTTAACTGTAAAAAGTAAAACATTTAATCAAAAGTAACTCAATAAAATAACAATACCGAGGCTATATACAGACGTATACATGTTAAACAATGGTCTGTTGTTCTCCACCATATCAATCAAAGGTTTAAATCCATTTAATCTGGCCGCAGCCTTGGACCGTGTGAATTGCATGTGGAGTGTAATAGACATCTTGTCCATTAGTTCTGTCTCCATCCCTGCTGCTTATGGGTCCTTTTGTAGAGCAGAACTTTTTGTGGAAGTCACTACACAATGCACAGATCCCCTCGTGCACTCAACGTCATCGAGATTTGTCGAGTTTCCTTGTAGGCGGGCTATTTTGCGGGGGAAACTATGTCAAACTCATTTAGCCCTGGAGGACGCGTTTGGTCTTTAACGAGGTCCGGAGGGCCGCACTGAATTTCGCTAGGGCGGCAGTGTAGCCTAGTGGTTAGAGCGTTGGACTAGTAACCGGAAGGTTGCAAGTTCATACCCCTGAGCTGAAAAGGTACAAATCTGTCATTCTGCCCCGTGAACAGGCAGTTAACCTGCTGTTCCTAGGCCGTCATTGAAAATAAGAATTTGTTCTTAACTGACTTGCCTAGTTAAATAAAATATAAAATGTCTTCTATCCATCGTTTTTTAAATTTCCGATGCTCCCTGACTGTCTAGCTTTCATTTAGCAAATGATTATCGAGCTGGACACAGTCAAGAAACTGTTTGAATGTAGATCCATTACCCACGGGCCGTATGTTTGACAACCCTGCTCTAAGTCGTACGTTTCACAGCGTATAGAACAGGGAGAGGTTATTTTACAAGTTATTGTTCCTAGAAATAAGAACTTTGTCAATGACATATTAAAGGTCAGAGTGACTCGGAGCTGGCCATGGCGTTGTGAATAAAACATCAGGCGGCCAATAAAACAAAAGGAGCCCTTTCAGGGCCGTTGTTTCCTTCGGCGAGCAGGGCTCTGATTGGCAGACTGTCACAATGCCCCCTTCGGCACGGCTCCTCTTCTGATCTGTATTTATATCAACGGAAATCCGCTGCAAAGCCCAGGAACAATCGTCTCCTTAACGCAACGGCGCACGGTTGGCAAGTAATTAGCGGCTTTTGTTGAGGCCTGACGTGCTACAGGCAATCTGCTGCAGCACTGTGCGCCGCTCGCCCCAATCACCGCTATTTTACATGACATTTATTTTCATTGGAAATGGCACAGCAATCACAAACATAATGTAGAGGCCTTTTATTCTCCCTCCCTGCGAGCTCTGAACCTCTCAGGGTTTCACATTCTGAATATAAGCTAAAGAGAGCCAGGGTTTGTTTTGTCCCTCTAGATATAAAATCATTTGGCTGTAGATTTATGATGCAATGTTGTTCATAAAGGGGATCTCCGAGCCAGACAGGTTGCTGTAACAGAACAAGGCAGATGTACCTAAAGTACAACATTTAGATGCAGTTTTGCTCATTCAAATATTCTATAGTTTTTTTTATCATGGGATCAGTAATATGCCCGCCCCAATCGTGTTTTTTTGGATTTTAGTGAGCAGCAATATTTATGCGTGCTGCATTATCCTTACAACTGGTTATGGAGACTTGTATCCTCGACTTTATGCAGACATGAAATTCAGCATGTACGTTCTGCGCCGATTCAGAGACAATGGACATCCAGAGAGAATTGACATCCTCACTCTCCTACTTTCAGAGCATAAGTGTAGTGAATGATTTCAAAGCCTTGGATAGTGGGCCCAATCTGTACTGTGCAATGAAAGTGTTTGACATAGTTGACCTTCTCTGCTGAGCAGAGCTGAGAGTCTGACCACACCGAGTAGATGGAGACATAGAACACACACGATGACAGAATAATACCCTTCATTACCAATTACAATTGTTTTAGATGAAGAAGCATTCAAGTAGATGCATGAACTATTTTTATTAATGATCTCCCATGAGTATAAAACAATCATTTCTCTGTGGCTATCAACATTTAATTAGCAAACCTCAGGCAGATGTGTGAATGATGATGTTATTGGTGCTCAGCTGGGTGTTTTCACCATCCTCCATCTGCTCTTCTACTGCAGTGTGTGTGTGTGTGTGTGTGTGTGTGTGTGTGTGTGTGTGTGTGTGTGTGTGTGTGTGTGTGTGTGTGTGACTGTGTCTTTAAATGCTCCTTTCCCTAAGATTGACCTTGTGGATTTTAAGCCCCACTTTTGACATCATTCCTTGTGCTGATGTACCTTCAGTTCAAGGTGCCAAATGTATAAACTTATCAAAACACATGGCTTTTATTAAACTCTCATTCAAATATACTTCATTGATATGCATTTATTCAGATCGATGCCCCCCCCCCTTCTTATTACCATTGATTTGCCATCATCAGAATCAGCCAATTGTAGCACTGCTGCATTATTTACTCTACATGGAAACTGACATCTACTACTCTCATTTTTGTCACTTCCTCTACCGGTGTGTCTGTCTATCCATTCTCTCTCTCTCTCTCTCTCTCTCTCTCTCTCTCTCTCTCTCTCTCTCTCTCTCTCAGATGCGTATACAAACAATGAGGTTGTCTATCTCTGGACCAAAGGAGATGAGGGCTCTGTAGTCGTAGCAGATGATGGGTCAAGGCTAAACCAGTATGACCTACTGGGCCATGTTATTGGGAAAGAATCTATGATTTCCAGCACAGGTAGCCCATACAACATGCCTGCCACTTTCAAATGAACATGCAGTTCCAGCACAGGTTCTATCATACCATATGATCAAGTCATTAACACTGAGATAACATCAGAACAAAGTTGTTCACTAATGGAACATCTGCTTTAAATTTCTCACGATAACCTCTCTTTTCAGCTCCTGGCTTGCAAGACAATTTGGATGAATTAATTTCATTTCTCTCGCATATACTTACAGATTCTATTTGTGTCTTTTTGTAAAGTTATTTATCTGAGCTGTTCTGCAAGCGGCTGCCTCATCGATTTGTCTCTGCTAGTATTATTGGGGTCATTGCGGTCTCACCACTGAAAGGAAGACTTGCTGAGTTTGGGGAAAGGAGGTATACACTGATCACTGAATGCAGGGACTTTCTTATAGGCTGGTGGAGAAATACTGACAAACTCTCCTGTTATCCAACACTACATCTGTGAACAAAATGGAATATGTGTAAATGCAGGGTAGATGAAGAAGAAGATTCATCTTTGTGGCCTCTCCCATTTACATGTTATTTGATGGAAGAACACACAGGCACTCTGATTTCAGATTGAAACACACATTGATCTGCCCAGTTTCAGCAAGTCTTTTTTTAAATGGTAGCCAAGAGTAAAACTATTCAACTTGTTCAGTAATAAGATAATTATTCAGCAGTAGTAGAAAGATAAGGAGCCTTGGAGCAGAAGGGAGAACTGCACTTTTCCTCTGATTGAGCTCTGGTCTGAAAGCCATTTGAATTGGCACTGAATTATAGGACACTCTGTCAGCCAGCACTGTTGATCAGCCATTCATTTGATCTTCAATTCTGATTGCTATAGCTGCTGCGAGATCCCTTTATCTACAACACCCACAATACTGAGTTTTTGTTCTCTCGCTTTCCTCTTGGGAGAGTGTCAACCTGTTTTTGCCAGGCAGAGACAGCTATTCAAATTAGGGAAGCTTTTTAAGTGTCTTGCTCTCAAAGAGACAGGTCTCTGTGAGATAAAGATGGTGTCTAACCTCTATTTATTCACTGTGATGCACTAGGGCACTTTGTCTCACTTCTCTCATTGTCTCAGTCTGGTTGCATGGTTGCAGTGATAGAGGCAGGCATGGTGAGGCAGATAGGGACTGAGGAGGGTTGCCCTATAGAGTAAGGGACACCTGAGGTGTGGTAGAATCGTCCTTTGTGTATATTCGCTGTAACACCACATGGACTCCTCATACTGACTCACATCACTGACTCACATCACTGGCCTCAACAACTCAACGTGAGATATATCTCAATGAATCTTGTACCACAGAGCGTTCTCAGTATCTGCTGTACGTACTGGACATACAGGCTTGAGGGTAGGGAATATCTGTCATCTTAGCACTGTTTCATTTTCCTGTCTTCCCATGTCAACAAACATAGTGGTATATGTGTCACATAAGAGTGCGTCTGTCATCCAGGAAATAGATTCTCAGCACATTGGCGGCTGTGGATCATGTGCTGCTGGGATATGTTTTTAAAACACAGTTAATCATACTGTATCACATATTTATTTTCCTGAACCCACACAATGAGGTGTGCTGTTGGGATATGTTTTTAAAACACAGTTAATCATACTGTATCACATATTTATTTTCCTGAACCCACACAATGAGGTGTGCTGTTCTCAGCCTCTCACACATACCAGCACTTGTTTGTCAGCGTATTACTGATGCCACTGCAGCCAGCTCTCGTCTCCCCCTAACCCTAACCCTTCCGGTCAATAGATCTAATCCAGACCAACAGTGGAGGGAAAACCAATCTCTCCCTTTCACAACCAGACACTGTGATAAACAAGCGATCAGTTAACCTCCACTCTCACAAACAGATATTCTGCTTCCCACAGGATCCCAGTGCTGTGCTAGTATACATGTGGCTGTATTAACACGATCCCAGTGCTGTGTTAGTATACATGTGGCTGTATTAACACGATCCCAGTGCTGTGTTAGTATACATGTGGCTGTATTAACACGATCCCAGTGCTGTGTTAGTATACATGTGGCTGTATTAACACGATCCCAGTGCTGTGTTAGTATACATGTGGCTGTATTAACACGATCCCAGTGCTGTGCTAGTATACATGTGGCTGTATTAACACGATCCCAGTGCTGTGCTAGTATACATGTGGCTGTATTAACACGATCCCAGTGCTGTGCTAGTATACATGTGGCTGTATTAACACGATCCCAGTGCTGTGTTAGTATACATGTGGCTGTATTAACACGATCTCAGTGCTGTGCTAGTATACATGTGGCTGTATTAACACGATCCCAGTGCTGTGCTAGTATACATGTGGCTGTATTAACACGATCCCAGTGCTGTGCTAGTATACATGTGGCTGTATTAACACGATCCCAGTGCTGTGCTAGTATACATGTGGCTGTATTAACACGATCCCAGTGCTGTGTTAGTATACATGTGGCTGTATTAACACGATCCCAGTGCTGTGTTAGCATACATGTGGCTGTATTAACACGATCCCAGTGCTGTGCTAGCATGCATGCATGTTGTATTAACTTTCATAAATATAGTTCTGAATATTTCAGCAGAGTCCTTGTGTTTGTCTGGACTGAACATGAGCTGTATTAATGATTAATGTCCTCTGCATCTCTCTCGTTCTCTGTCTCCCCCCCTCCTCAGGAGAATATGTAGTGATGACAACGTATTTCCATTTGAAAAGGAAAATTGGCTATTTTGTGATTCAAACCTACCTTCCGTGCATCATGACTGTCATCCTGTCTCAGGTCTCCTTCTGGCTAAACAGAGAGTCGGTTCCCGCCCGCACTGTATTCGGTGAGTGTCTTCCCTCATCTCCTTAACCCCGAAATGCACTTAATGAGTGATTGAACCATTCCGACAATTTGGAGTGTGGCAAACAATGGAGCTGTTGTTTCAATTATGAAGCTACATCAAAACAAGTGTGCAGCAGCGGCAGCTTACGCATTTGTGGAGCATCTTTTGTTCACATCATCAGATGCATTCAGTAAATTGGCGTGCCAGGGGGAGGGTAGAAAAAGTTCATCTTTCCGAAAGTTGTGGTTCACACAGTGAAGTGTAAAAAGCAGCTTGGTGCCCATGTTGGCTTCGCTGGGCCCTGGACAGTGATGAATTTGGGTTTTAAACTGTGCTTGGATCACAGGATTGACCTGTAATTAACTTGGCCACCATAAAACCACCTAATTAATTACAGATTAACGCAAGCAAACTTGGAAAGGAATTAAGTAGGAGAAAGTGAGGCCGTTCACCCCCGGGGACAGGGTGATAAAAGTGGCATCTCTCTCGGCGGGGTGTTGAACGTGCTTTGCAGAAAGTTTAAGCCGGCCAAGTTTTAAGAGATTATTGCTTATTGTTCTCTTGCTAACTTTGGCAATGTGTCTGGCTTTGTCAGCACTTTTTTTTTGGGGGGGGGGGGGGGCAGACGTATCAGATGCAATGCACAGCTGATCCTGTCAGCATAGCTATGGAGACTTAGAAAGGGTGAGATCCTGCTTCCTCTGTGATGGGTCAGAATGAAAGATGAGCTCTGACAATTTGAGTTGGTAGACTAGAAAGCAACGGCAGCCCATTCAGGCTTAGGGGAAATGATAGTAACAGACAAGTTGCGCTCAGTCCTCCAACAGCAATGTCAAGGTAAATAATGAAAACAGTCAAACCTCAAGTTGGAGAAAGCATTTCCTAATCTTAGGACTAAAACTTGAATTTAAACGACAGCTGAAGGCCAAGAAACTTCACGAAAGGGACGTATTGTACGGTCTCCTGACACATAGAGCATTATTGTAGGCTGGCAGTAAAA
This sequence comes from Oncorhynchus nerka, assembly GCF_034236695.1. Classification (NCBI taxonomy): domain Eukaryota; kingdom Metazoa; phylum Chordata; class Actinopteri; order Salmoniformes; family Salmonidae; genus Oncorhynchus; species Oncorhynchus nerka. Next base: position 28,363,809 of record NC_088414.1, read on the forward strand.
CACTTTGCTTTCAAATTACTCAGAAGATCTGGTATAGATATTTAGTCTGATAGTGTTGTTACAGTTCAGACTAGCTGGCGCATGTGAGTCACTAACACCTAGAAATGTGTCTGTGTTCAAATCGTAGAGCTTGGACATTTGACCATTTCACCACAGGTGATGTGGTGCATGACACTAGCACTTCATACAGAGACTAACAGTTCTAGAAACATGACTTGGGGAAATCGGAGTAAATTAAAAACATTGATCTCACTACTAGTGCCTCTCATGTAAAGAAGCATATGTTTATTTTAACCAGTTTACCCCACACTATTCCCCCTCCTCTCTCCTCGGTCATGGACAGCCACGGCTTCGCCTCTCAGCCTGCCATGAGGAGAGTGTCATGGCAACCTAAAGTGCCTCCCCCAGCAGAGAGAGCAAACCTCGGTTTGGCGGTTAATTAGTGTTTCAGAACAGAGCAGGGCATGCTGCGGAGCACAGTGGAGAAATGCACTTGCTAGCCACCTTGATTTTTTGGGATTTGCTTTGCACATAAGGTGCAAAAAAATAAAAGAGTAATTCACAGTCTTACAGCCATGCAGAAATTATCTGGTATTTTTCTCTGGCACAATCCCCTTGGTCACATACATTTTCTCCATGATCTATGTCCCCTCTTCCTGTCTTGAAGGAGGGGACCTCATCCCACCTCTATGACTATCTCCCTTGTAAAATAAGGCCTTTCATTGCCAAGAAAAGTCACAGTAAGAAGCTGTTGTTCGTGAAAGGGTTGACAGAATGTATTTCTTCATGTGTTCTAATGGAGGTTCAGTTGAAACAAGGCCAAGGCCATTGGGAACCGTTCAGCAAACACTGCAGTATGTGACTTCTGCTGCGATGTTAAGCTTATGCACTGAAGAAGTGTTTGTTGGGTACACAGAATGAACAAACTCTCACTTGTAATGGAGGTGCACGGAAGGCACAAGATTGTTTAAGAGACGGGTGTGGAATTGCCGAAAATGAGAATGGCCTCAGGGAAGAGGACTGATGAAGCTTCCAGGTAAACAGGTGTCCTTGTAGGAGAGATGTTTGTTCTGCAGCATAGTTAAGCTGCAGGCCTACAGGTCCTGGTAGGAGAGATGTTTGTTCTGCAGCATAGTTAAGCTGCAGGCCTACAGGTCCTGGTAGGAGAGATGTATGTTCTGCAGCATAGTTAAGCTGCAGGCCTACAGGTCCTGGTAGGAGAGATGTTTGTTCTGCAGCATAGTTAAGCTGCAGGCATACAGGTCCTGGTAGGAGAGATGTTTGTTCTGCAGCATAGTTAAGCTGCAGGCCTACAGGTCCTGGTAGGAGAGATGTATGTTCTGCAGCATAGTTAAGCTGCAGGCCTACAGGTCCTGGTAGGAGAGATGTTTGTTCTGCAGCATAGTTAAGCTGCAGGCCTACAGGTCCTGGTAGGAGAGATGTTTGTTCTGCAGCATAGTTAAGATGCAGGCCTACAGGTCCTGGTAGGAGAGATGTTTGTTCTGCAGCATAGTTAAGCTGCAGGCATACAGGTCCTGGTAGGAGAGATGTTTGTTCTGCAGCATAGTTAAGCTGCAGGCCTACAGGTCCTTGTAGGAGAGATGTTTGTTCTGCAGCATAGTTAAGCTGCAGGCCTACAGGTCCTTGTAGGAGAGATGTTTGTTCTGCAGCATAGTTAAGCTGCAGGCCTACAGGTCCTGGTAGGAGAGATGTTTGTTCTGCAGCATAGTTAAGCTGCAGGCCTACAGGTCCTGGTTGGTCAGGAGATGGAAGGTTGTTTCAGATTCAGACTACCCTCCCTGACTGGACAGTCACTTCAACTGCTATTCACAACCAGCCCCTGACTGGACAGTCACTTCAACTGCTATTCACAACCAGCCCCTGACTGGACAGTCACTTCAACTGCCTATTCACAACCAGCCCCTGACTGGACAGTCACTTCAACTGCTATTCACAACCAGCCCCTGACTGGACAGTCACTTCAACTGCTATTCACAACCAGCCCCTGACTGGACAGTCACTTCAACTGGACAGTCACTTCAACTGCTATTCACAACCAGCCCCTGACTGGACAGTCACTTCAACTGCTATTCACAACCAGCCCCTGCCAACCTCCTGCTGTCTGAGCCATCCACAGGGCTTTAAAACTGTCTAAATATTTTAGGAGAAACTGCTCACTTGTCTCGTATAAAGAGCATGAAAGTTGATATTTCATTAATCATTTGTTCCCTGGCGGGTTGCCAGGTTGGAGTATCTGGCTGGCTTGACCTGATATTTTGTGTGGATAATCCCTATATCATTTTCTCATTCACCAAGTGTAATTTGTGATTTATTGTTTGAGCAGACGTATTACACTGTGGACACAATACAATACAATCTCCATTGACATTCTGCCTAATTTGATATTGATCTTTTTTAATTGCCTGATATTCTTTAATATGGGGAGATTGCAACTCCTCTGTTGTTAACATTTGCCAGTTGTCAATATGTTCAACAACTTCAGAACTGATAAAAGACTAACATTAAATGATGCTACAGCTTTGAAGATTACACAATAAAGTATATGCAACCTGACGAACATAATAATGTATATATAGTTATACACTATATTACAAAGGTATGTGGACACCCATTCAAATGATTGGATTCGGCTATTTCAGCCACACCCGTTGCTGACAAGCATTGGCTGGAGTGGTGTAAAGCTCGCTGTCATTGGAGAAGTGGAAAGGCGCTCTCTGGAGTGATGAATTACGCTTCACCATCTAGCAGTCTGACGGACGAATCTGGGTTTGGCGGATGCCAGGAGAACGCTACTTGCTCCAATGCATAGTGCCAACTGTAAAGTTTGGTGGTCTGGGGCTGTTTTTTGTGGTTCGTGCTAGGCCCCTTAGTGCCAGTGAAGGGAACGCTAGAGCATACAATGACATTCTAGACGATACTGTGCTTCCAACTTTGTGGCAACAGTTTGGGGAAGGCCCTTAATTGTTTCAGCATGACAATGCCCCGGTGCACAAAGCGAGGTCCATACAGAAATTGTTTGTCAAGATCGGTGTGGAAGAACTTGACTGGGCTGCACAGAGCTCTGACTTTAACCCCATCGAACACTTTTGGGTTGAACTGGAACACCGACTGCGAGCCAGGCCTAATCGCCAAGCATCAGTGCCCGATCTCACTAATGCCCTTGTGGCTATAAAAGTCCCTGCAGCAATGTTCCAATGTCTAGTGGAAAGCCTTCCCAGAAGAGTGAAGGCTTTTATAGCAGCAAACAGGGACCAATTCCATGATTTTGGAATGAGATGTTTGACGAGTAGGTATCCACATACTTTTGGTCATGTAGTGTATATTCTGCATAAATCAACAGTAAGACCACAAGCCCCACAGGTTCACATTGAGTACCTCTTCAGCTGCACAAGCCCCACAGGTTCACATTGAGTACCTCTTCAGCTGCACAAGTCCATTTTTGAAGCCTATATTTATTTTATTTTAACAGATGAGGCAGGTGGGAACAGGCGAAGTGGAATGATTGCTTATATCTGCTTTGATGGACACCCATTCTCTGCTCTCCTATCATTTCATTCTTTAAATTCGCTGAGACGTAGAACACAATGGCCGGCGCATGGGCACAATAAGTCATGCACATTTCACACAGCAATTGATTTATCCTCTCAAATATCTTTCTGCGTTGTGATTCAAATCAACATTGGGCCTTACACCTAATAAGAGTATTGCACATCCACATTTGGAATGCCTATTTGCTATGTCTTCTAGCTACTGGTCTAGATGGCCAAATCTGTTTTTGTTTCAACATTTTGATTGCCTGTGTAATGACATCCATACTGGCAGTGGAATTTTCCTCAAAACGCTTAAGTGTCAAACAATGCCAGGAAAGTTAAATGAAACCTCATGTGGATATGATGGCCGTGTCACACTGTCAAACATGATGGAGGTAGTCAATGCAGACTCCATCACAATGGATGTAGTCAATGGAGGAGGTATTTCCAATCACTTCATGCCTAGAGCCCCCAGGTAGGCCTCTACCCCATCTACAATCATGGACATTGTGTAGTAGTTGGCATCCCATTCAAGCTGCAGGTCACAGCGAGCGACCCTCACATTTCCATGAGGTGATCAGCCAGCAGGGTTTTCATATCAAGTGCAGCACCACTCAGTCAGGCTGCTGTGACTGTTCTAAAGCAGCCCCTTCTCTCTCCCATCCACCCATGGCTCCTCGTCCCCCTATGAAGTGGTTGTTCCACGTTTCTCCAGACAGATGGCAGGGGACTGCCTAGCTGCCTGCGCTGTATCAATACAGGGATTACAGTGTATCGTCAGACAAGCTCAGTGGAGCTCTTCTATGGGGCGCCTCCAATCTGCGGTTCTGTGAAACTCATGGAGTCAGTATAGTAGAGGGCTGGCGCTGGCGCCAGGGCTGGAGAGGTTGGATTGGAGCTGCGTCTTTATCACTAATTCTCCTAACTGAATCATTTGTTTATATCACAATTGGGTTTTTATGTCCTCACCTTGGCCATATGTCACAGCACACTGTGACAGCATGTACTGAATGTTCAAGGATGGCACTTTGTTCTTTACATGAAACACAGTTACAGATGTAGTATCTTAATTTGATCACCCTGTTGCAGGACAACTTTCCTACAATTTGGGGAAATGTAAAACGTGCAGTGTATTTGAGGTTTAAAAGGCTTCTAAAGTTTGTCATTTCCACTTTATAATTGCAGACATGATTTTCCCTTACAAAAAATGTATCAACCGCTACAAAAATCTTTATTAATTATAATCCGCATTATTCACATTTCCTGATGCTGCAGGATTGTTTTCCTGCTGTAGGAGACTGGCTTAAGTTAAGATCCTAGACCTGTATGTGTACTGTAGTTCAACCCAGTTGGGTCTGTGTGTAATGTACATATGTGTGTGTTTGTGTGTGTGTTTGTCAATTCATACACTCTCTAATACACCCTATCATTCCCTTTGCCTCTCTTCTTTTTGTACCCAGGTGTCACCACAGTTCTAACCATGACAACCCTGAGTATCAGTGCCAGGAACTCCCTGCCTAAGGTGGCTTATGCCACAGCTATGGACTGGTTCATGGCGGTATGCTATGCCTTTGTCTTCTCTGCCCTGATAGAGTTTGCCACAGTCAACTACTTTACCAAGCGCAGTTGGGCGTGGGATGGCAAGAAAGAGGCCCAGGAGATGAGGGTGAGTACTGTAGCTACCGGGCCTGGCTCCATTACGTTGAAACACATAGAAACAGTACATCTACAATATATGGGGGTAGTTTCAATACTTCAAAAACATAGAAACAGTACACCTACAATATATGGAGGTAGTTTCAATACTTCAAACACATAGAAACAGTACACCTACAATATATGGAGGTAGTTTCAATACTTCAAACACATAGAAACAATGAATTACAATACATGGAGGAAGTTTCAATACTTCAAACACATAAAAACAGTACACCTACAATATATGGAGGTAGTTTCAATACTTCAAACACATAGAAACAGTACACCTACAATATATGGAGGTAGTTTCAATACTTCAAACACATAGAAACAGTACACCTACAATATATGGAGGTAGTTTCAATACTTCAAACACATAGAAACAGTACACCTACAATATATGGAGGTAGTTTCAATACTTCAAACACATAGAAACAGTACATCTACAATATATGGAGGTAGTTTCAATACTTCAAACACATAGAAGCAGTACACCTACAATATATGGAGGTAGTTTCAATACTTCAAACACATAGAAACAGTACACCTACAATATATGGAGGTAGTTTCAATACTTCAAACACATAGAGACAATCAATTACAATATATGGAGGTAGTTTCAATACTTCAAACACATAGAAACAGTACACCTACAATATATGGAGGTAGTTTCAATACTTCAAACACATAGAAACAGTACACCTACAATATATGGAGGTAGTTTCAATACTTCAAACACATAGAAACAGTACACCTACAATATATGGAGGTAGTTTCAATACTTCAAACACATAGAAACAATGAATTACAATACATGGAGGAAGTTTCAATACTTCAAACACATAGAAACAGTACACCTACAATATATGGAGGTAGTTTCAATACTTCAAACACATAGAAACAGTACACCTACAATATATGGAGGTAGTTTCAATACTTCAAACACATAGAAACAGTACACCTACAATATATGGAGGTAGTTTCAATACTTCAAACACATAGAAACAATCAATTACAATATATGGAGGTAGTTTCAATACTTCAAACACATAGAAACAGTACACCTACAATATATGGAGGTAGTTTCAATACTTCAAACACATAGAAACAGTACACCTACAATATATGGAGGTAGTTTCAATACTTCAAACACATAGAAACAGTACACCTACAATATATGGAGGTAGTTTCAATACTTCAAACACATAGAAACAGTACACCTACAATATATGGAGGTAGTTTCAATACTTCAAACACATAGAAACAGTACACCTACAATATATGGAGGTAGTTTCAATACTTCAAACACATAGAAACAATGAATTACAATACATGGAGGAAGTTTCAATACTTCAAACACATAGAAACAGTACACCTACAATATATGGAGGTAGTTTCAATACTTCAAACACATAGAAACAGTACACCTACAATATATGGAGGTAGTTTCAATACTTCAAACACATAGAAACAGTACACCTACAATATATGGAGGTAGTTTCAATACTTCAAACACATAGAAACAGTACACCTACAATATATGGAGGTAGTTTCAATACTTCAAACACATAGAAACAATCAATTACAATATATGGAGGTAGTTTCAATACTTCAAACACAATATATGGAGGTAGTTTCAATACTTCAAACACAATATATGGAGGTAGTTTTCAGTACCTAAAATGTTTAAACAGTATAATGCGGATCCTCACAGATCCCCTAAAAGCCTTGTTCCTCCTTCTTTGTGTGCTTTGCTGGTGTTGTGGAGAAGTACAGTAGCTAATCACAGACTTCTCCATATTCATCTGCTAGATGGTGTGTCTGAAATGAGGCTGTCTCCTCCTCAGCTCTCTCTCTCCTTCTCTCTAGAGTCAAGTGGCTTTTTGCTTATTCTAGATTATTTGCTCTCTATCTATCCTCCCCTGATAACCTTCTGAAAAATGAGTGTCTTCAGAGCTAATGGCTCAGAGATGCGGAGAGGGAAGCCGAGCAGAGCTCTCATATTGTATTGTAGTGGGAATGAGGAATGATGGTACCTGGGAAACACTGATAGAAAGTCCCATCCCGGCCTCCTGAAGAAGGCAGCCCTGGGTAATCTGTAAAGAGACAATTTATTTATTAATTAACAGCCCAACAGAGGAGGATCTCTGGGCCTGAACACAACAGAGTGAGCAGTAGGGGGTGGGGAAGGACAAAACCCAGAGCAGGTATCCTGAGCACCGAAACAACGCTTTATGTCACACACATACAAATTAAAACAGTGTATCTCACACACAGAGACACACACAGCACATAAACACATTGTACATCCCACACAGAGAGACACGATAGAGGGAGACAGTGAGAGACAGTGATAATTAAGGCATGGGGTTATATGAAGAGGTCATTAAACATTGTGATTTTGACATTCAGGGGCTGTAAAAATGCTTGTAGGCCTTTTAATGCTAGAAAGGTTTGGGGAAGTTTGGATGCAATCAGGGGGTGTGTATCATGCGAGCAGATGTGATGACATTAAAAACAAGTGGAGAACTCCTGGGAATATCTGAGACTCGATTTAGAAGTCTTCTCTTTGGTCTTTTAAGTGTGCTTCTGTCAGCCCAAGTCAACATGTAGAAATGTCTCAGGAGTATGAAGGACTCGCAAACATCAGTCAAGCACTACCATTATTCCTTAAGTTATTTGCAAGTTGACTTGTTTGCCGTCTGGATGATTGGCACCATGGCATATTGCTGACATGAAACCTTCCTGTAGTCACTCGGGACAGATGATTCTGCGAATTAAAATGCAGTAAGTGGAGACGTGTTTGTCTTTGAAGTTTTGTCTTGTTGGCAGCAGGATGTCTGTCCTGTGTTCTATGAGTTGTGTTGAGCAGGCAGTTTGTGGTGATGGATACATGAGGGTAGGGGTCACTCGGAGAGCGATAGCATGTCCATCACCATCCCTCAGCTTCAGGAGAGCTGAGGGATTAAAGGCTGCACACTTTATCCTCGTTTAAAGGCTTCACAGAGGACGACGTGGGTATGAAGTCAGAGTGCAATCAAAAGGTCGTTCCCCAGAGATGGTGGAAGGACGCTTGGCTGAGTGTCCTGTTGGGGATGGCATTCCTGGTCATCAGATGCTATGGCCGCAGCCTCCTCTCCTGAGAAGGTCAGATGGTGACCTCATTGAGAGGCTGTCTCAGTTGGTGCTGGGAGTGGACAGCCAGAGGAGGGTCGATGTTAGGTAATTTAGCTCAGTGGCTGTGGAGCTCCTCTGACTCTCACTGGTGCCCTTTTTTGTCAGACGTGTCCTGTTAGACATGCCAGCCCTGTTATCCTGGGCAGCTGCAGTAGCAGCAACTCTCATACAACCTAATGAGGTTTCTCTCTCCTCTCCTCTCCACTAGAGACCCAGGGCGTTACTCAGGGATTCAGGCACAGACGTGTTGGTCGGTCAGCTTTCTGTGATTATTGACTAATAAGAAATTATTGAATTAGAAACATACACTGAGTATACCAAACAATAGGAAGACCTTCCTAATATTGAGTTGCATTCATCAGGGCATGGACTCTACAAGGTGTCGAAAGCATTCCACAGGGATGCTGGCCCATGTTGACTACAATGTGTTCAAGTTGGCTGGATGTCCTTTGGGTGGTGGACCATTCTTGATACACACGGGAAGCTATTGTGTGTGAAAAACACAGAAGCATTGCAGTTCTTGACTCAAACCGGTGCGCCTGGCACCTACAGTACTACCATACCCCGATCAAAGGCACTTCAATCTTGTGTCTTGACCATTCACCCTCTAAATAGCACACATACACATGTCTCAATTGTCTCAAGGCTTAAAAATCCTTCTTTAACCTGTCTCCTCCCCTTCATCTACACTGATTGAAGTGGATTTGACAAGTGACATCAATACGGGATCATAGATTTCACCTGGATTCACCTGGTCAGTTTATGTCATGGAAAGAGCAGGTGTTCTAAATGTTTTGTACATATAGGGTTGGATGTACATTATATTTTAAATTTGAAGTCACAGCACAGTAGTTGTAAACATAACTATTTTGACACCTACTGCAGGAAACATGTTACATTTCGCCCTGCATAGATTATAATGTGTTATGTTTTGTTGGAGAAAGTATGAGAGGGAGGAGAAGGTGTGAGAGGGGGGAGAAGTTGTGAGAGGGGGGAGAAGGTGTGAGAGGAAGGAGAAGGTGTGAGAGGAGGGAGAAGGTGTGAGAGGGGGAGAAAGTGTGAGAGGAGGGAGAAGGTGTAAGAGGGGGAGAAGGTGTGAGAGGGGGAGAAGGTGTGAGAGGAGGGAGAAGGTGTGAGAGGGGGAGACGGTGTGAGAGGAGGGAGAAGATTTGAGAGGGGGAGAAGGTTTGAGAGGGGGAGAAGGTGTGAGAGGAGGGAGAAGGGGGAGAAGGTTTGAGAGGAAAGAGAAGGTGTGAGAGGGGGAGAAGGTGTGAGAGGAGGGAGAAGGTGTGAGAGGGGGGGAGAAGGTGTGAGAAGGGGGAGAAGGTGTGAGAGGAGGGAGAAGGGGAGAAGGTTTGAGAGGAGAGAGAAGGTGTGAGAGGAGGGAGAAGGTGTGAGAGGGGGAGAAGGTGTGAGAGGGGGAGAAGGTGTGAGAGGGGGAGAAGGTGTGAGAGGGGTGAGAAGGTGTGAGAGGGGGAGAAGGTGTGAGAGGAGGGAGAAGGTGTGAGAGGGGGAGAAGGTGTGAGAGGAGGGAGAAGGTGTGAGAGGAGGGAGAAGGTGTGAGAGGAGGGAGAAGGTGTGAGAGGGGGAGAAGGTTTGAGAGGGGGAGAAGGTGTGAGAGGAGGGAGAAGGTGTGAGAGGAGGGAGAAGTTGTGAGAGGGGGAGAAGGTGTGAGAGGAGGGAGAAGGTGTGAGAGGAGGGAGAAGGTGTGAGAGGAGGGAGAAGGTTTGAGAGGGGGAGAAGGTTTGAGAGGGGGAGAAGGTGTGAGAGGAAGGAGAAGGTGTGAGAGGAGGGAGAAGGTGTGAGAGGGGGAGAAGGTGTGAGAGGAGGGAGAAGGTGTGAGAGGAAGGAGAAGGTGTGAGAGGAGGGAGAAGGTGTAAGAGGGGGAGAAGGTGTGAGAAAATGGAGGGAGAAGATGTGTGAGAAAATGGAGGGAGAAGGTGTGAGAGGGGGAGAAGGTGTGAGAGGGGGATAAGTTGTGAGAGGAGGGAGAAGGTGTGAGACGGGGGAGAAGGTGTGAGACTGGGGAGAAGGTGTGAGAGGGGGAAAAGGTGTGAGGGGGGAGAAGGTGTGAGAGGGGGGATAAGTTGTGAGAGGAGGGAGAAGGTGAGGAAGAGAAGGAAAGAGAGAGCGGGAGAAGGAGGAAGGGAGTATAGGACATTAGTGCAAAGAGAGGCAGCATTTACCTTGATTAGGGATTTTAGAGCATGTTTAATTCATGCTGGCTGACAGACAGTCTGTAACACTCTGCAGTAGTAACGAGGCTGGGCTGCAGTCAGGTCTACGTAGAGCCCAGCCACCTCTACAGCTGGCAGCATTCCCAGCAAGCCAGGACACCTGCACGGAAACACACACATACACACTCACAAACACACACTTTTCCCCTAACCATGTCTGTGCACAATCCTAGTGTAGCTCCAAAAATATCAGTGTGCGCACACACACACACACACATAGCCCCAAAATGTGCTGACACGCGGATGGACGGACACATGCGCGCACACAGCACAGGATATATACCGTTACTCTTAGCCTCAAGACATCCCAACATAGAAACACAGAACCAGAGAGAGGCTGTAAGATGCTCTTTGATCCCTGTGTAAACTCACAGCAAGACACTCAGCCTTGTGCTTAAAAACACACTCCGATACACAGGCAATATCTCCCAACACTCCCCATTCAGGGCCAAGGAGTGCACACACACACGCACACAAAAGAGATGATCGTGGATTACAGGAAACAATGGAGCTGAGCACGCCACAACGAAGGGCTGTAGTGGAGAGGGTCGATAGCTTAAAGTTCCTCAGTGTCCACATCACTAAGGAATAATCATGGACCACACTCCCCAACACAGTTGTGAAAAGGGCACGACAATGCCTGTTCCCCCTCAGGAGGCCTCAAAAAGCATCTTGACTGGCTGCATCACCACTTGGTATGGCAACTGCTTGGTATCTGACAACAAGGCCTTAGAGGGTAGTGTCTACGGCCCAGTACACCACTATGGCCGAGCTCCCTGCCACCCAGGATCTCTATACCAGGCAGTGTCATTGGAAGACCCTACAAATTGTCAGACTCAAGCCATCCAATTCATAGACTGTTCTCATGGCAAGTTGTACCGATGCAGCAAGTCTGGAACCAACAGGACCCTGAACAGCTTCTACCCCCAAGCCATACGACTACATAGTTAACCAAATAGCTACCTGGACTATTTGCATTGACCCTCCCTTTGCACCAGCTCTTTTGACTCATCACATACACTGCTGCTACTGCTTATTATCTATCCTGTTGCCAAGTCACTTTACCCCTACCTATATGTACATATTTACCTCAATTACCTCGTACCCCTGCACATCGACTCTATACTGGTACCCCGTGTATATAGCCAAGTTATCATTTACTCCTGTTATAATTGTGTATTTATTCCTTGTATTATACTTTTTCTATTTTTCTCTCTGCATTTTTTGGGAAGGGCTGTAAGTAAGAATTTCACTGTTAGTCTACACCTGTTGTTTACGAGGCATGAGACAAATACAATTTGATTTGATTTGACACTCACACACGCTAAGCAGTCTTCATGCCCCAAGATTGCTGAAAGCATTCATATAATCACACAAAGTTGGTCTGCCCTCAATAAATGTTTGTGTGCTGTTGTGTATAGTGTCATGCTATGTTTTGAATAACATTACTTGCCAAACAAAGCCCTGTGCTATGGTTACCTCTGCATGTATCTCAGACTACATAACTTACAATGATATTATGGAGCCCCTCTACACTAGCTGATTGGCAGGTACAGTATGTACTAGCAGGGTGTATGTCAGGTTGGTAGGCTGAGAGCAGACCTGATTCTGGGGATAAATTAGCTTAGGGAGCTGTGGTAAGGGTCATGAGACGCTTGTTAATAGTTATCCCTCACTTATGCTGATCTAAGCTGTGGCTATGATATAAGGAGCCCGGGGTGTTGTTGGATCAGGAGGAATCGATACCCTGTGAAAGCCTCAGGGCGTCCAGGGGGCAGCAGCCGACACTGCTGAGAGCCTCTCCACTGATTTTGCCATGAGATAGGACAGAGCCCCGGCCCAGCCCATCAGACAGAGCCCCAGCGCAGCAGATAGAGCCCCGGGCCAGCTCATCAGATAGAGCCTCGGCCAAGCCCATCAGATAAAACCCCGGCCCAGCCCATCAGATAGAGCCCCGGCCCAGCCCAGCAGATAGAGCCTCGGCCAAGCCCATCAGATAAAACCCCGGCCAAGCCCATCAGATAGAGCCATGGCCCAGCCCATCAGATAAAACCCCGGCCAAGCCCATCAGATAGAGCCCTGGCCCAGCCCATCAGATAGAGCCCCGGCCCAGCCCATCAGATAGAGCCCTGGCCCAGCCCATCAGATAGAGCCCTGGCCCAGCCCATCAGACAGAGCCCCGGCCCAGCCCCTCAGACGGAGCCCCGGCCCAGCCCATCAGACGGAGCCCCGGCCCAGCCCATCAGACAGAGCCCCGGCCCAGCCCATCAGACAGAGCCCCGGCCCAGCCCATCAGACGGAGCCCCAGCCCAGCCCATCAGACAGAGCCCCGGCCCAGCCCATCAGACAGAGCCCCGGCCCAGCCCATCAGACAGAGCCCCGGCCCAGCCCAGCAGATAGAGCCCCGGCCCAGCCCAGCAGATAGAGCCCTGGCCCAGCCCATCGGATAGAGCCTCGGCCAAGCCCATCGGATAAAACCCCGGCCCAGCCCATCAGATAGAGCCCCGGCCCAGCCCATCAGATAGAGCCTCGGCCAAGCCCATCAGATAAAACCCCGGCCCAGCCCATCAGATAGAGCCCTGGCCCAGCCCATCGGATAGAGCCTCGGCCAAGCCCATCAGATAAAACCCCGGCCCAGCCCATCAGATAGAGCCCCGGCCCAGCCCAGCAGATAGAGCCTCGGCCAAGCCCATCAGATAAAACCCCGGCCAAGCCCATCAGATAGAGCCATGGCCCAGCCCATCAGATAAAACCCCGGCCAAGCCCATCAGATAGAGCCCCAGCCCAGCAGATAAAACCCCGGCCCAGCCCATCAGATAGAGCCCCGGCCCAGCCCATCAGATAGAGCCTCGGCCAAGCCCATCAGATAAAACCCCGGCCCAGCCCATCAGATAGAGCCCTGGCCCAGCCCATCGGATAGAGCCTCGGCCCAGCCCATCAGATAGAGCCCTGGCCCAGCCCATCAGATAGAGCCCCGGCCCAGCCCATCAGATAGAGCCCCGGCCCAGCCCATCAGATAGAGCCCCGGTCCAGCCCATCAGACAGAGCCCCGGCCCGGCCCATCAGACAGAGCCCCGGCCCAGCCCATCAGACGGAGCCCCAGCCCAGCCCATCAGATAAAACCCCGCCCCAGCCCATCAGATAGAGCCCCGGCCCAGCCCAGCAGATAGAGCCTCGGCCAAGCCCATCAGATAAAACCCCGGCCAAGCCCATCAGATAGAGCCATGGCCCAGCCCATCAGATAAAACCCCGGCCAAGCCCATCAGATAGAGCCCCGGCCCAGCCCAGCAGATAAAACCCCGGCACAGCCCATCAGATAGAGCCCTGGCCCAGCCCATCAGATAGAGCCCCGGCCCAGCCCATCAGATAGAGCCCCGGTCCAGCCCATCAGATAGAGCCCTGGCCCAGCCCATCAGATAGAGCCCCGGCCCAGCCCATCAGATAGAGCCCCGGCCCAGCCCATCAGATAGAGCCCCGGTCCAGCCCATCAGACAGAGCCCCGGCCCGGCCCATCAGACAGAGCCCCGGCCCAGCCCCTCAGACGGAGCCCCGGCCCAGCCCATCAGACGGAGCCCCGGCCCAGCCCATCAGACAGAGCCCCGGCCCAGCCCATCAGACAGAGCCCCGGCCCAGCCCATCAGACAGAGCCCCGGCCCAGCTCAGCAGATAGAGCCCCGGCCCAGCTCATCAGATAGAGCCTCGGCCAAGCCCATCAGATAAAACCCCGGCCCAGCCCATCAGATAGAACCCCGGCCCAGCCCAGCAGATAGAGCCCTGGCCCAGCCCATCGGATAGAGCCTCGGCCAAGCCCATCGGATAAAACCCCGGCCCAGCCCATCAGATAGAGCCCCGGCCCAGCCCATCAGATAGAGCCTCGGCCAAGCCCATCAGATAAAACCCCGGCCCAGCCCATCAGATAGAGCCCTGGCCCAGCCCATCGGATAGAGCCTCGGCCAAGCCCATCAGATAAAACCCCGGCCCAGCCCATCAGATAGAGCCCTGGCCCAGCCCATCGGATAGAGCCTCGGCCAAGCCCATCAGATAAAACCCCGGCCCAGCCCATCAGATAGAGCCCCGGCCCAGCCCAGCAGATAGAGCCTCGGCCAAGCCCATCAGATAAAACCCCGGCCAAGCCCATCAGATAGAGCCATGGCCCAGCCCATCAGATAAAACCCCGGCCAAGCCCATCAGATAGAGCCCCAGCCCAGCAGATAAAACCCGGCCCAGCCCATCAGATAGAGCCCCGGCCCAGCCCATCAGATAGAGCCTCGGCCAAGCCCATCAGATAAAACCCCGGCCCAGCCCATCAGATAGAGCCCTGGCCCAGCCCATCGGATAGAGCCTCGGCCCAGCCCATCAGATAGAGCCCTGGCCCAGCCCATCAGATAGAGCCCCGGCCCAGCCCATCAGATAGAGCCCCGGCCCAGCCCATCAGATAGAGCCCCGGTCCAGCCCATCAGACAGAGCCCCGGCCCGGCCCATCAGACAGAGCCCCGGCCCAGCCCCTCAGACGGAGCCCCGGCCCAGCCCATCAGACGGAGCCCCGGCCCAGCCCCTCAGACGGAGCCCCGGCCCAGCCCATCAGACGGAGCCCCGGCCCAGCCCATCAGACAGAGCCCCGGCCCAGCCCATCAGACGGAGCCCCGGCCCAGCCCATCAGATAAAACCCCGGCCCAGCCCATCAGATAGAGCCCCGGCCCAGCCCAGCAGATAGAGCCTCGGCCAAGCCCATCAGATAAAACCCCGGCCAAGCCCATCAGATAGAGCCATGGCCCAGCCCATCAGATAAAACCCCGGCCAAGCCCATCAGATAGAGCCCCGGCCCAGCCCAGCAGATAAAACCCCGGCACAGCCCATCAGATAGAGCCCTGGCCCAGCCCATCAGATAGAGCCCTGGCCCAGCCCATCAGATAGAGCCCTGGCCCAGCCCATCAGATAGAGCCCTGGCCCAGCCCATCAGATAGAGCCCTGGCCCAGCCCATCAGATAGAGCCCTGGCCCAGCCCATCAGATAGAGCCCTGGCCCAGCCCATCAGATAGAGCCCTGGCCCAGCCCATCAGATAGAGCCCCTGGCCCAGCCCATCAGATAGAGCCCGGCCTAGCCCATCCGGCCCAGCCCATCAGATAGAGCCCCGGTCCAGCCCATCAGACAGAGCCCCGGCCCGGCCCATCAGACAGAGCCCCGGCCCAGCCCCTCAGACGGAGCCCCGGCCCAGCCCATCAGACGGAGCCCCGGTCCAGCCCATCAGACAGAGCCCCGGCCCAGCCCATCAGACAGAGCCCCGGCCCAGCCCATCAGACAGAGCCCCGGCCCAGCTCAGCAGATAGAGCCCCGGCCCAGCTCATCAGATAGAGCCTCGGCCAAGCCCATCAGATAAAACCCCGGCCCAGCCCATCAGATAGAACCCCGGCCCAGCCCAGCAGATAGAGCCCTGGCCCAGCCCATCGGATAGAGCCTCGGCCAAGCCCATCGGATAAAACCCCGGCCCAGCCCATCAGATAGAGCCCCGGCCCAGCCCAGCAGATAGAGCCTCGGCCAAGCCCATCAGATAAAACCCCGGCCAAGCCCATCAGATAGAGCCATGGCCCAGCCCATCAGATAAAACCCCGGCCAAGCCCATCAGATAGAGCCCCGGCCCAGCCCAGCAGATAAAACCCCGGCCCAGCCCATCAGATAGAGCCCCGGCCCAGCCCATCAGATAGAGCCCTGGCCCAGCCCATCGGATAGAGCCTCGGCCCAGCCCATCAGATAGAGCCCTGGCCCAGCCCATCAGATAGATCCCCGGCCCAGCCCATCAGATAGAGCCCTGGCCCAGCCCATCAGATAGAGCCCCGGCCCAGCCCATCAGATAGAGCCCTGGCCCAGCCCATCAGATAGAGCCCTGGCCCAGCCCATCAGATAGAGCCCCGGCCCAGCCCATCAGATAGAGCCCTGGCCCAGCCCATCAGATAGAGCCCCGACCCAGCCCAGCCTAGCCACTAATGATCAGCACCAACCTGGCTGGCACATAAAGGTGTGGCTCAACGTATAAGAAGGGCAATTGGGATAGAACAACCAGGGCACTATGATTGATTTTTATCTTAAACCACAGTATCAAGGAGAACGGGCCGATCCAATTGGATAAGCAGGCCAGTCAGGGGGGCTAACACAGCGGGTAATGGATTGCATTTCACCTCAGATGTACGAGTTGAATGGATGGATAGTAGGCTACATAATGCACAAAG
This sequence comes from Oncorhynchus nerka, assembly GCF_034236695.1. Lineage (NCBI taxonomy): Eukaryota > Metazoa > Chordata > Actinopteri > Salmoniformes > Salmonidae > Oncorhynchus > Oncorhynchus nerka. Next base: position 28,380,697 of record NC_088414.1, read on the forward strand.
GATACAGCAGCAACTTAACCATCCATTCCAAAACAACAATCTACCAGGGAAACCTTCCACCCAGAGGGGCTTCAGAATAAAGTAGCAGTAGTGGTGTTAAACAGAGAAGGAGTATGCTGTCTGTCTATCTGTGAATATAGGACTATATTCAGTACCACTAGTCCTATATTCAGTACAGTCCCAGTCCTATATTCAGTACAGTCCCAGTCCTGTATTCAGTACAGTCCCAGTCCTATATTCAGGACCACTAGTCCTTTATTCAGTACAGTCCCAGTCCTATATTCAGTACCACTAGTCCTATATTCAGTACAGACCAGTCCTATATTCAGTACCACTAGTCCTATATTCAGTACAGACCAGTCCTCAGAGTGCAGGTTGTCAGACCTGTTTACAGGTGCTCTGCTCTCATCCTACCATTAACTCTCCAGTGCCACCAGCCCTACCCACTCCTCTGCTCTGCTCCATTTCTCTCGGTGGTACGGAAAATAACAAGCTTCTCGGAAATTAAACCATGATATTGCCCATGGACTTCATTTTAGCTCATAAACTTTTGACCCGTGTGCTCTGTAACAAGTCTCTTGCATGCCAGGCCCTGGGGTGGCCCTATTCTCACTGTGAACTATGATGTATGTATATTTTGTTGAGGAGGCTCATGTGATTTGCCACTTATTGGAGCGTAAATGCGTAATGTTCTATGACCCTGGCCTTTTGTCCAGGCTGGGAGGGCTACAGCCCCAATCCATACACTGAGTTCTTTCAGCTTGGTTCTGAACCCAATGGTGCAGAATAGGGATGTCATACTGTTCCCATCATGCATCTTGAGCATCATTGCACCCCAAGTCAAAACAGTCCCTGTTTTGTCATTTTGAGAAGAAGGCCTTTGTTAAGTTGATCCAGCCCTGATTTTCTTTGTTTCTCTTCTCTTTACAGAGAAGAGAATCTGCCTCTCTTTCCAAAAAGGCCAATAACACATTCAACATTGTTGGAACTACATACACCCTCAACGAGGCAAAGGACCCAGGTTTAACCACCGTCTCCAGGAGTGCCACTACAGCTACACACCACCAACACCACCACCACCACCACCACAGCCACAAGGTTCCTAAAATGGACGACAATTACGTGGAAGCCATAAAGTCCTACAACCGTGTCAGCAGAGTGGACAAGATCTCACGCATCATCTTCCCTGTGTTGTTCTTCATCTTCAACCTGGTCTATTGGGCCACGTACATCAACAGCAAGCCGCCTCCCAAGTCCACCACCCACAATTAAACTCACCACGACTGAATATTAGGCTGAGGTGGCAGGAGGCCGAGAGATCCACGACATGTTATTGTATCTTTGTTTTGGACTTCATTTTGATATTTGCAAGTCTCAATAGGTTGGAGACAAACATTCTCGTAGATTTGTATGTACATAGTTGAATTATAAATGTTAATTTGTTTGTTACTTGATTATTCATTTGTTTGATAGAATAGCAGGATGGTGTTTTCTTTTCTCTTGACATGATAAAGGGGAGCATGTGTTTGAATCCTTCATGGTAGCTCATTACAGAGGATCGGGTCCTGGTAAATCAATGTGTGTAAACACACACTCTCACACACACACACACTCACACACACACACACACACACACACACACTCACACCATTCACTCTGAATTGCGTCAGGATGCAGCAAGGAGAGCCATTGGCTGCTTGTCGCTATAGCGAGCTCTTATAGCCAGGGGCAGCATGTAGAGTTCCATAGGGACATCATTAATAATCCTCAGTGTCTGCCCTTCCGCTAGCGCTGAATCTCAACAGACCCAACGCAATATCATCTGGAATTGCTTTTGTGTCCTATCGGGCCTGCATGTGTATTTTCCAGTCCAGAGACTCCTATTGTTTTAACAGGCTGAGTATGTTTAAAGAGAAAGAAGCAGTGTGCCTTTTTGAATACCCACATCATCAAAATAAAGCTTTTCTCACACACAAACACATACATACAGTACATACACACACACAAACACATACATACAGTACATACACACACAAACACATACATACAGTACATACACACACACACAGATACATATGGGGACTATATGGTTTAGGTCTGTGTGGCGGCTCCCCCTTCTCTCCCTCCACCTACAGCCCACGGTCCCTAGGGGACATGGTCAGCGAGGTGAATTCTCCAAACACATATCATGCTTCAGGCCTATGTAAGGTAGAGGGGAAGCTGCAGAGAATAGTGAGTCACTACCACTGGATGAAATGTAATCATAATGTGACTGATGCAGCATTATAAAATATTCTCTATGTACATTCTCATGTATTGCTTACAGGGGTCAGCCTCAGTGAGCCACATACAGTAGCTCATTGACCTGTCATGATATATTGTGAATTAGTTTTTTGTTTGCTGTTGAAGTGCTTTGAGATTCTATGAAAAGCACTATAGAAGTGTAATGAATTATTATTTTGATTTATAGCTTGCATAGTATTCTGACACATCATCAGCTCAGACTGACTTCTAATATAGATAATATAGACAACATTTATATAGTAACACTTTCATCTGTTAATTTTGTCAACCATGTTCTATCTATAGTAAATATTCTGGACTTTAGTCGGTAGCCCTTTCCTGCAGTCAAATGACGTAGTGGCCTCATGGGTGTTATTAATATTTGTCATAATATCATAACTAATTAACATTATTTCAATAAACCTGATCCAGTGTTTCTAAGTCAAACAGTTTTGTTATATTTCAGTCTTCTGTAATGTATATAAAAAGTCATATTGGGATGCAAACTTCAAATGTAATACATGTCAACTCTATATCTGACATGGTACAGGTGTCCTCTTTTTGTTAAGCCCATAACCATGTGTGTGAGATGTAGACTACCCAGAAACACTCTGTGTGACCCTGATTCAGCCCACTGCAGTACAAAGGTTAACGGATGTTTTCTGATGAAAGCTTTGACCCTTGTGTTCATTTCTTCATGAGATTGTGATACACGTTTGAGGTCTGATTTAGAAAAGGCTACTTCTTTTTGAATATGATCATTTCCCGTGTTGTCTCATTCCCATTCTATAGATTTTGGTTGAATTTTGTGTAACTTATGATTTGCAAAACAAAGGTGACTGTGGACAGGAAAACGCATGTTTTGTTCGACATACCACACTGCAGGCCGCAAATCATTCGAAACGTTGTTCAACTGTTTTACACAACCACATTACGTAAAGCAGGGGTGAAGGAGAGGCAGATGCTATGCTAAAATATGTTGTGCTCAAGTCATACAGCTTTGTGGGTGAAAGTAATGACGTTGCGCAGGACTATTCCCACGTGTTTCCAGAGTGCTCTCTGATTGTTACACAGATGACTTGCCCTGAACCCAACATGCAGTATGTTCTCAACCATCTCTCAAAACAAGACTACGTTCAAAGGAGAAACGCCTTTCGAATGGATAGAATGTGTTAAAAACAAAAACCATGTACAATGTAACAAACATATGCATGACAGTCTGTACGTGTGGAAGTCTGCAACCTTCAGTAATGATATTTGTCATATTGAAATCTAAGGCTTAGTCTTGTATCAGTGTTTCAGTTGCTCACTAAGATACTGTGTAGTATAAAGCTCTGTTGAAGCTGAGGATTTTCCTTCTAGCAGGTTGATAACTACAGAAAGGACACCTAGTCATCATAAAATCATATAGATATAAGGAATATATTTGTATATGAAGACATACATAGTAAATCATTTTATGCTAATTAACACATACAATATAAGACATATACATGTTATATATGATATAGCCTATACAGTGTCATAACAAATGTTGATGGGTAGAAACCAGTAGACAAACAAATAGACAAATTAATCAAATGTTTAAACTAAGGGCAAATACTCTAATTATTCCCCAAAATAATAGTATTAAGTTGTGAATTTCTGTAGATACTGTGAATACAACTGAAATAGAGAGTTTGTGGACTATAACTAAGTCAGGTTAGTACTTTTTGGTATTGATCAGCTCTGAAGCCCCTTCAATGGTATGAGACATTGACATTGGTGATGCGTGGCTTCGCAGCAAGATCAGTACCTTGCGTGTACTTTTCATACCTAACTCTGAATGACCGGATGCCTTGTCTGCAATTGATGCTGCTGTACATACTGTACCCTGTTCTCCTGTGATTTAACTGCATGTCCCAAAGCACTGAGGGAGTGGAGACTGCCTCCACACAGAGAGCTCCCAGATGACTAGGGACTCTGGCAGTAGGTCTCTGTATTGACCGTGCCAGTCGTTGCAATCCCATGTTGAAGCATCTATCCCGTTACTCTCAATGACAGGACCTTGTATGTTAAAGAGCCCTTTCTCCTTTGTCTGCTCACTGCTCAGAAAATTGTAAATGGCAGTTGGGATTTCAAGGACATTGTGTGTGGACTCGTGTATTAAGTAACCATACAAAAGGGTGAGAGGAAAAAAACCTTTAAACAGCAAAACAAATGAACAAAAATCTGCCCGAGTCATCTGGTGAGTTTTGACATGTGTCTCATTGAAACATAAATCTTGCGCCTCTTGGTGGTTACCTCTGTCATTTGGACTGTACTCTAGCGCATGCTATTCATTTAGTTAGTGGTGTTCGCACTGTGATTCAATGCAAAAAGAAGGACGGAACAAGGAAATCCCATATGGGACAAGGCACCGACTGCACAATCTGTGTTGGCATTCTTGATTGCACCAAGGAACAGTCACCTGACACTTGGAGTGTCTTTTCTGTGATGTACTGCATACAAATACAAGGACAGCAGATGGAGACTATAGATATTATACAGGAGTGTCCACACTTTTTTATTTAGTGGAGAAGGGAGCGGGTGATGTGAATCACCCCACAGCTGAAATATAGTTGTGAGTCAATGATGATGAAATGTCTGCCTCAATATGGACCGTTTAGGATTTGTTGCCTCAACCATTCAGTATATCTCCATTATTTCCAGATGATTTGTTGCCTCAACCATTCAGTATATCTCCATTATTTCCAGATGATTTGTTGCCTCAACCATTCAGTATATCTCCATTATTTCCAGATGATTTGTTGCCTCAACCATTCAGTATATCTCCATTATTTCCAGATGATTTGTTGCCTCAACCATTCAGTATATCTCCATTATTTCCAGATGATTTGTTGCCTCAACCATTCAGTATATCTCCATTATTTCCAGATGATTTGTTGCCTCAACCATTCAGTATGTCTCCATTATTTCCAGATGATTTGTTGCCTCAACCATTCAGTATATCTCCATTATTTCCAGATTATTTGTTGTGCCAAATGACCTTTTCGAAAAAGAGTAGAGAAATGATGTGCCCAAGGATATTTCATCGTTTCATGTTTTGCTCTCAGAGAGATTTGGTTTGGCATTAAAAATATCTGAAGGGCGTTAATTAAGACACAATTTGATAAAGCAGGCGAGTTGTGTGGGAGATTACATTTGCATAGCCAGACCCTGACCTGTTTCACATGCATCGGGGCGTTGATGATGGACATTCTCCATATTATGCGTCGACAGCTGAACCATTCGCATCAGTAAATGATTTAATGGCAGGGGTAAAACACTACTCGATAGTGTGTCATTTCAGATGCTCAGCCAAATTATTGCTTAGGATAGTCAAGTGACTCTACCATGGATCCTGCACAAGGATCTGTCAACTACAGTTTGGAACTGTGCACAAACAGTATGTTGTCAGACAAGACAAACAGAAGGTCAAAGTCATTCTTTAGTGGTTCACTACCTGTTCAGTATTGAATTGTATAAGGAGGTGGACCATCTAGTCCATTATATTTAGAGCCAAATAACCTCTCTTTTTTTTCTCTGCACGCATTAGAGAAAAGAAGGACGTGTGGAAAATGTGCCATGAATATCTGAGGTTCTACTGTAGAATAGTTTTGACTATAAAGTGGCTAGGTTGCTTTTCCTTGCTATGATAAAAGATATGATCAATTATACATTAAGTATAAGAGTTTTATTCATAACCACAGTTTTGTGACTGTACTAAGTTTGGATTGGTGTACTGCACTGTGAACGCTGCACTATCCCTGTGACCCCAAAGTTAATTAAGCCAAGCACATTTGACATCTTTCATCACAGTGACCTAGTTTCAGGAAACAGTGAGCTTGCATATTTAACCTGTGTGGAAACCTGCGGCTTCTTCTGAATCTTATGTGGCACTGTGCTCTGTCCTGCTGTATTAAAGGATGCAATGATCAAATACACAATTATTCAACGGATCAGTAGCCAGCATATCTGATGTGATTTGATCTTATTGTTGATATGAAGGCAGAGTGTCTGCGGGGGGGTTTATTTGACGACTCGCTGTGTTGCTGTTTTGTTTTTTAAAGACTACGGTGTAATGGTGACGTCAATCTGTCAGAGGTGGAGTTGTTTTTTTGTAGAACCCTGACTGAAAATGTTGATTTTTCTCTGTTGTGAAGGTTTGTTTGTGAGGCTAATGACAATACGGAAATTATGTTTTTAACCTACCTTTGTCCAGGTTTTGCTGTTCTTTACGTTGAATAAAGACACAGTACATTCATTTGCTGCTTGGTATTCAATTGTCAATGTGAAAGTGATTAAATAAACTATTGAATGCAGTAACCCCATTCTACTTTTTAGTTACTGACATTAGTATTCAAAGTTGAATATGTACTTCGTATAGGCATAACGCATTAGGTATGAGGTGTCTATGCTATGCTCAATATGGGCCCTTAACTAAGGGAGTCTCCATGTTTGCTGTTGGAAAGAAGTGATTGAGTGTCTAGACCGATGAAATATGTATTATTGCGATGTCCTATTCTTTTTGAGCCCATTGCGTACACTGCCTTCAGAATGAGCAGCACTGAGTATCTGTGTGCTGGGTGTATGGACCTAATCCATCTTTAAAAAGGTGTGGACCTTCTGAATCCTCTTTGGCCATCACTCATCTCAAAGAAATCCAATCAAACAAGCAGGAGCACGGTCTGACTGTTTTTCAATCAATACCAACTGCAATACTTGGTCATTTTACATTAAGTAAAATTGTGTGATTTGCTTGAGCTCTTTAAAAGCATTTTTTTGTGGTAGTTGAAGAAGTTGACTTAAATGAACCAGGTAATGCCCAGTCAGAAGTTTCATCATTAAAAGAGAAACATAAATGCTCATACATGAGTTCATGTTAGAACAAATACCATATACGTGAACACTATTTATATTTCCTAACATAAATACGGTAATGCCGTGACATACTGTACTCCTTTTTATGAACTGGGTGGTTCGAGCCCTGAATGCTGATTGGCTGACAGCCGTGGTATATCAGACCGTATACCACGGGTATAACATAACATTTATTTTTACTGCTCTAATTACGTTGGTAACCAGTTTATAATAGCAATAAGTCAACACGGGAGTTTGTGGTATATGGCCAATATACAACGGCTAAGGGCTGTATCCAGGCACTCCGTGTTGGGTCGTGCTTAAGAACAGCCCTTAGCCATGGTATATTGGCCATATACCACACTCCCCCGTGCCTTATTGCTTAAATATTCTCCTCTTCAACAGCATGTGATGTTTCAGTATTTTGTTACAAAATCATATTTGAAGGTACTGTATATCCAAATAGAGTATGTAGGGATTGAGAAAGCACCAGGTCCCTGAGTGTCCGTGTGTTTTCATGCGTGTCTCTATGGGCGCGTGTGTGTCTGTGTGCACTCTCTTCCTTCAGGCTGCTCATCCATTATGGGGACGTCTGGTCGTCTGCAGGCTGTGTCCTCTGTCCTCTGGGACTGTCGGTTACATCACTTTGTCACCAGTGGTCAACACACCAGGAATCTCACAGCTTCTCCTCTCTTCTGCCTTGAGGAGGTCTGGGCTCTGTAGAAGGGTTCATATGGAGCCGTTTGTGACGGGTCAAACCTGGGGAGGATTTAGTCGGCTGACTTACTGTTCCAATAACTCTGAAGGTCAATGGGGGGTCGAGAGGTATAGGGCTTCTAGCTTTATCGACATCAGCCATGTTTTAAACTCCATCCACATCCCACGCTCTCTTTTCTCCCCTCCACCTTCTGAGATTTACAGACTAATTACAGCCCCGTGGGCAGGATCCCATATATAGGTCTGGTTTATTAGCCTGTGGCACAACATGAAGAAATACAGAAAAACAGCAAAGAAGGGACTGGGTCGGTGCTTTTTTTATTTATTATTGCCATCATGCTCTGTCTAGTTTACTGTGGGGGTGCATGGAAGAACAATTGGCATGTTAACCAGTGGATTAATGAGAGGCCTGATGAAGTGAAGGCTAAAGTGAAATCCATAGGTACCTTAATTCCTCCACTGGATCAGCAGGGAGGATTCTGTACTCTGAGCCTCCGAGCAGGGCCTCAAAGCACAGGAGACAGGGAGATGGAAGTGAAGGCTTCCTGTTTGGCCCTGTCCGGGGGTGTCCTCGGATGGGGCCACAGTGTCTCCTGACCCCTCCTGTCTCAGCCTCCAGTATTTATGCTGCAGTAGTTTATGTGTCGGGGGGCTAGGGTCAGTTTGTTATATCTGGAGTACTTCTCCTGTCCTATTCGGTGTCCTGTGTGAATTTAAGTGTGCTCTCTCTAATTCTCTCTTTCTCTCTTTCTTTCTCTCTCTCTCTCAGAGGACCTGAGCCCTAGGACCATGCCTCAGGACTACCTGACTCCTTGCTGTCCCCAGTCCACCTGGCCGTGCTGCTGCTCCAGTTTCAACTGTTCTGCCTTATTATTATTTGACCATGCTGGTCATTTATGAACATTTGAACATCTTGGCCATGTTCTGTTATAATCTCCACCCGGCACAGCCAGAAGAGGACTGGCCACCCCACATAGCCTGGTTCCTCTCTAGTGTTTGGCCTTTCTAGGGAGTTTTTCCTAGCCACCGTGCTTCTACACCTGCATTGCTTGCTGTCTGGAGTTTTAGGCTGGGTTTCTGTTCAGCACTTTGAGATATCAGCTGATGTACGAAGGGCTATATAAATACATTTGATTTGATTTTGATTTTATTTGATGGAAAGGGGTGGTGATGAATGTGTTGCTGACAAGTACAGTTCTCACTGCTGTGGATCTCAGAGCACATCTATGTCTATGTATCCGCTCACAGGCTCTCTCTGACCCCCACATTACAATCATCCCAATCCCAGGAAGGAAGGAAGCCTGTCAGATTAATTGAAAGGTGAAAATGAAGATTAAAGGTTATGGAGCTTAATCATCCTTATTATAATGGGATCTGCCCCCTCTTCAAGGAAATCTGGCAAGGCTAGAGAGGAATACTAAATGCAGAGTGTATGCAATGTGTTTACATACACACAAACATGTACATGTACTCTCAGAACACATTGCTCCATAAAACTGTTTTCTCTGTATAGTCACTGGCTTGGACTCTAAGACTGTTACCACCAATGTTTCTTAGAAATTATTTTTCACAATAGGGGACATTGCTACCATAACATTGAACATTTGTCTAATTTAGTGATACCCTGACATATTTTCATCACTGGACCCTTTGAATATTCTTGATTAGTCGGCTTTCACACAAGCCTCCTCTAGGGAAGACCACAGCACTTATATGATACAGCTCAGTACGGTGACCTTTCACACAAGTCACCTCTAGGGAAGACCACAGCACTTATATGATACAGCTCAGTACGGTGACCTTTCACACAAGTCACCTCTAGGGAAGACCACAGCACTTATATGATACAGCTCAGTACGGTGACCTTTCACACAAGTCACCTCTAGGGAAGACCACAGCACTTATATGATACAGCTCAGTACGGTGACCTTTCACACAAGTCACCTCTAGGGATGACCACAGCACTTATATGATACAGCTCAGTACGGTGACCTTTCACACAAGCCTCCTCTAGGGAAGACCACAGCACTTATATGATACAGCTCAGTACGGTGACCTTTCACACAAGTCACCTCTAGGGAAGACCACAGCACTTATATGATACAGCTCAGTACGGTGACCTTTCACACAAGTCACCTCTAGGGAAGACCACAGCACTTATATGATACAGCTCAGTACGGTGACCTTTCACACAAGTCACCTCTAGGGAAGACCACAGCACTTATATGATACAGCTCAGTACGGTGACCTTTCACACAAGCCTCCTCTAGGGAAGACCACAGCACTTATATGATACAGCTCAGTACGGTGACCTTTCACACAAGTCACCTCTAGGGATGACCACAGCACTTATATGATACAGCTCAGTACGGTGACCTTCTTACATTTGTTGGACAATTATATCTTTATGGAACCCTATAGTGCTGGTTTTACAGAGCCTTCAGAAAGTATTCACACCCCTTGACTTTTTCCACATTTTGTTGTGTTATAAAATGAGATTCAAATGGATTTAATTGTCATTTTTTCACAATGATCTACACAAAATACTTATTTTTTTTATATTAATGGAACATAAAAAACAAATATTATTTTGATTAGATAAGTATTCAACCCCTAAGTCAATATATATAAGAATCATCTTTGGCAGCGATTACAGCTGAGTTTTCTGGGTAAGTCTCTTAGAGCTCTGCAATTCTGGATTGTACAATATTTGCCCATTATTCATTTTTGAATTCTTCAAACTATGTCAAGTTGGTTGTTGATCATTGCTAGACAGCCATTTTCAATCATTTTCATTTTCAACTAGGCCACTCAAGAACATTCAATGTCATCTTGGTGAGCTACCCCCGTGTATATTTGGCTTTGAGTTTTAGGTTAATTGTCCTGCTGAAAGGTTCATTTGTCTCCCAGTGTCTGGTGGAAAGCAGACTGAACCAGGTGTTCATGTAGGATTTTGCCCGTGCTTAGCTCTATTACTTTTCTTTTCATCCCCAAAAAATCCCTTTTCCTTGCTGATGACAAGCATACTCATAACATGATGCAGCCACCACCATGCTTGAAAATATGAAGAGTGGCACTCAGTGATGTGTTTGTTGTGTTTGATTTGCCCCAAACATAATTATTTGTATTCAGGACAAAAAGTTAATTTTGCCACATTTTTTGTAGTATTACTTTAGTGCCTTATAGCAAACAGGATGCATGTTTTGGAATATTTATATTCTGTACACGCTTCCTTATTTTCACTCTGTCATTTAGGTTAGTATTGTGGAGTAACTACAATGTTGTTGATCCATCCTCAGTTTGATCCATCCTCAGTTTTCTGATTTAAAATCACCATTGGCCTCATGGTGAAATCCCTGAGTGGTTTCCTTCCTCTCCATCAACTGAGTTAGGAAGGACGCCAGTATCTTTGTAGTGACTGAGTGTATTGATACACCATCCAAAGTGTAATTAATAACTTCACCATGCTCAATGGGATATTCAATTTCTTCTTTTATTTGACCCATCTGCCTTTATTTGCTAAGCATTGTAAAACCTCCCTGGTCTTTGTCATTGAATCTGTACTTGAAATTCACTGCTCGACTGATAATTGTATGTGTGGGGTAGGCATTCAAAAAGCATGTTAAACACCATCAGTGCGTTTGTATTTTAGCAGACGCTCTTATCCAAAGCGACTTACAGAAGTAATTAGGGTTAAGTGCCTTGTTGAAGGGCATATCGGCAGATTTTTTTCCACCGAGTCGGCTCAGGGATTCAAACCAGCACCCTTTCGGTTACTGGCCCAACATTCTTACCTGCTAGGCTACCTGGCGTCCCACAAAGAGCACACAGAGTTAATCCATGCAATTTATTATCTGATTTGTTAAGCAGATTTTTACTCCTAAAGTTATTTAGGCTTGCCTTAACAAAGGGGTTGAATACTTATTGAATCAGGACATTTCAGATGTTCAATTTTTATTGATATGTAAAAATGTCTAAAAACATAATTCCACATTGATATTATGGGGTGTGTAGATCAGTGACACAAAATCTCAATTTAATCATTTAAAATTCAGGCTGTAACACAACAAAATGTGGAAAAATTCAAGTGGCGTGAATACTCTCTGAAGGTACTGTATGTGTCAGATCCAGCAGGGACTGGGAACAGGCCGTGCCCATAACATGATGAAGGCACGTGACACTGGTTATATGTCCAGTATGTCTCCATGTTCCCCATGGCTGTTTCTCTCATATGGTGGTCCCTGGTGGACCGCTACTCTCTTCATAACACGGCCATCTCAACAGTCCCCAGTCATGATGGATCTGACAAGGATGTTGATCTAGGGGTCACGGATGTTATATGCACCCCTTAACTTAGATTACAAACACAAACACACTGGAGGAGGAGGGGAAAAACCCTCCCCAATAACACATCCCTCACCCTTCCTTTCTCTCAGGCATCACACTCCACCCAAGCTTTGTTACACCGTAAGGACTAAAGAGATTCATCATTTCATTATAGCAGCCCTGGTTGCCATGAAGACGGTCGGCAGGAGAGAGATGCAGAGAGCTCCTAGAGGTAGCATGGGTAATTTTGGGTGCATCCTCTTGTCATTTGACCTTCCATCCAGTGCCCCAGAGAGTGATAGGGCCAGTTGAGTAGCTGCCAGACATGGTTACCTGTGTTTGACCTCCCAGGAACACTCTCCCCAGTCAGAACAAATAACACATTGGGATGAGTTGAATGATTAGTACTTAAAGGGATAATTCACCCAAATTACAAAATGACATATTGCTTTACTTACCCTGTAAACAGTCTAGGAACAGGGTATGACAGCAATCCATGCGTTAGTTTAGTTTTCCTGGCACTTGTTTCCAAATGTATTTGTGGTACATATCCCATTTAGCATTTGTAGCACAATTCCCATTCAAGTTATGGGACCGATATTATCATTTTTTTGTGCATCATGTTCAAATCATATACAAGTGACTGATGAGCTTCACAATTAATTTGAGATACTTTCAGATGATTTGGACATAATGTGTGAAAAAAGGCTAATATTGGTCCAATGACCTCAATGGGATTTGTGCCACAAATGCTAAAAAGTTAGCATTTGGAAACAGTGCCACGGAAATAAAACCAAAGCATGGATTGCTGTCATACCTTGTCCATAGATTGCTTACAGGGTAAGGAAACCGATGTTTCCTTTTGTAATTTCGGTGACCTATCCCTTTAACAAGAACATCCCTGCCATCGTCTGGACAAGTACTTGTTTAGTACTATAGGTCAACAAATAACTGCTGCCAAATGGTTCATTTCTCCCCAGTGCCCTGCCATGGCGTCAAACTTGCTCTTGCTGATCTACTCCCGCACAGGGAGAGGATGTAACCCAATTAAGACTTGACCCATGCCAGGATGTCTATTCAACACTCTCTTTGTCGGAGCAGAGAGAATTCCTTGATAAACATTCTGTGCCCCTGTTCCGCCCTCTGAAAACACTCCTCCCACTATGCGGAGTAGGAACTGCCCCCACTTGTTATCAGCTTTCCATTTGACTGCATGGGCTATCAACTCAGCAGCTCCAGTTTTAAAGTGACAGGGATCAAAAGCTTGATTACTGCCTAAAGTACACAGCCTCCTGACCTCTGCAGCAGGGTAAGGGGACACCCCTATTTGTTAATACCTGAGAAGTGTACTGTACACTCCCCAAGCCTAGGATGCCATTAAGCTACATACATTCACTGAGAATGAAAATCTCTGGTACAGAAGTTCTCTGCCCCCAGGGCAAACTTCTCTACTGTTTATAGGCAGAGATGGCCCAATTATGCTGTTTATTATGAGTTCATGACAGTACAGACTCCAGCTGACCTCTTTAAAGCAGGGAAGATGCATGAGACGGAGAGCGTCTGACAGCTCCAGGGTTCGCCTCAGGTGCTGGAGATGAGCAAAGAGGCCATCAACAAGCACCGAGCAATGCTAGACTACTGTATACTTTGGTAAAGTAATGTGTCTACTACGCCATGTGTCTACCCTGCACATTGATCTGATACTGGAACTCCCTACAGTATATACAGTCCCCTCATCAATCTACACACAATACCCCATGACAAAGCAAAAACTGTTTTTTAGAATTTTTTGCTCATTTATTTTAAAAAACATATCAATAAAAAAATCACATTTACATAAGTATTCAGACCCTTTACTCAGAACTTTGTTGAAGCGCCATTGGCAGCGATTACAGCCCTGAGCCTTCTTGGGTATGAGGCTACAAGCTTGGCACACCTATATTTGGGGAGTTTCTCCCATTCTTCTCTGCAGATATTCTCAAGCTCTGTCGTGGGGTGCGTTGTCTTGGCTGTGTGCTTAGGGTCGTTGTTCCGTTGAAAGGTGAACCTTAGCCCCAGTCTGAGGTCCTGAGCACTCTGGAGCAGGTTTTCATCAAGGACCTCTCTGAACATCTTTGCCTCGATCCTGACTAGTCTTCCAGTCCCTGTGGCTGAAAAACATCTCCACAACAAGATGCTGCCACCACCATGCTTCACCGTTGGGATGGTGCCAGGTTTCCTCCAGACGTGACGATTGGCCAAAGAGTTCAATCTCAACAGACCAGAGAATCTTGATATACCCCAACCAGAAGCCATGGATTACAGGCAACAATCGCACTGAGCTAAAGGTTGGCGCTGCCTTCAAGGAGCTGGACTCTAGCCCAGGAAGCTTATAAGAAATATTGCTATGCCCTTCGACGAACCATCAAACAGGCAAAGCCTCAATACAGGGCTAAGATCGAATCGTACTACACCGGCTCCGACGCTCGTCGGATGTGGCAGGGCTTGCAAACTATTACAGACTACAAAAGGAAGCATAGACAAGTTCTGCCCAGTGACACGAGCCTACCAGAGGAGCTAAATAACTTCTATGCTCGCTTCAAGGCAAGTAACACTGACACATGCATGAGAGCATCAGCTGTTGTGGACGACTGTGTGATCACGCTCTCCGCAGCCGATGTGAGTAAGGCCGCAGGGCCAGACAGTTTACCAAGACGTGTACTCTGAGCGTGCACTGACCAACTGTCAAGTGTCTTCACTGACATTTTCAACCTCTCCCTGTCTGAGTCTGTAATACCAACATGTTTCAAACAGACCACCATAGTCCCTGTGCCCAAGACCACTAAGGTAACCTGCCTAAATAACAACCGACCTGTAGCACTCAAGTCTGTAGCCATGAAATGCTTTGAACGGCTGGTCATGGCTCACATCAACACCATTATCCCAGAAGCTCAAGACCCACTCCAATGTGCATACCGCCCCACCAGCAGCATACCACCCTGCATACTACTGCTGGCTTGCTTCTGAAGCTAAGCAGGGTTGGTCCTGGTGAGTTCCTGGATGGGAGACCAGATGCTGCTGGAAGTGGTATTGGAGGGCCAGTAGGAGGCACTATTTAATCTAGTCTAAAAAAAATATCCCAATGCCCCAGGGCAGTAACTGCCCTGTGTAGGGTGCCGTCTTTCGGGTCGGACGTTAAACGGGTGTCCTGACTCTCTGAGGTCATTAAAGATCCCATGGCACTTATCGTAAGAGTAGGGGTGTTAACCCCGGTGTCCTGGCTAAATTCCCAATCTGGCCCTCAAACCATCACGTTCACCTAATAATCCCCAGTTTACAATTGGCTCATTCATCCCCCTCCTCTCCCCTGTAACTATTCCCCAGGTCGTTGCTGCAAATGAGAACGTGTTCTCAGTCAACTTATCTGGTAAAATAATGGATAAATAAAATAAATAAATAAATACAGATCCACAGATGATGCAATCTCTATTGCACTCCAAACTGCCCTTTCACACCTGGACAAAAGGAACATCTATGTGAGAATGCTATTCATTGACAACAGCTGAGCGGTTAACACTGTAGTGCCCTCAAATCACATCAATAAGCTAAGGACCCTGGGACTAAACAGCTCCCTCTGCAACTGGATCCTAGACTTCCTGACGGACCGTCCCCAGGTAGGTAACAACACATCTGCCACACTAATCCTCAACACGGGGCCCCTCAGGAGTGCGTGTTCAGCCCCCTCCTGTAGTCCCTGTTTACTCATGACTGCACGGCCAGGCACAACTCCAACACCATCATTAAGTTTTCCGATGACTCAACAGTGGTAGGCCTTGATCGCCGACAATGATGAGACAGCCTATAGGGAGTAGGTCAGAGACCTGACCGTGTCGTACAAGGACAACAACCTCTACCTCAACGTGATCAAGACAAAGGAGATGCACCATCAAGAGCATCCTGACAGGATGCATCACTGCCTAGTATGGCAACTGCTCGGCCTCCGACCTCAAGGTACTACAGAGGGTAGTGTGTACTGCCCAGTACTTCACCGGGGCCAAGCTTCCTGCCATCCAGGACCTCTACGCCATGTCAGAGGAAGGCCCTAAAAATTGTCAAAGACACCAGCAGTTGTGAAGAGGGCCGTTAGCTTGGAGATGACCAGCCACGCTAGTCATAGACTGGTCTCTCTGCTACCGCACGACAAACAGTACCGGAGCGCCAAGTCTAGGTCCAAGATACTTCTAAACAGCTCCTACCCCAAGCCATAAGACTCCTGAACATCTAATCAAATGGCTACCCAGACTATTTGCATTGCCTCCCCCCCACACACACAGTGCTGCTACTCTGTTATTATCTATGCATAATCAATTTAATAACTCTACCTACATGAACATATTTATTTTTTTATTTTATTTTTACCTTTATTTAACCAGGTAAGCTAGTTGAGAACAAGTTCTCATTTACAACTGTGACCTGGCCAAGATAAAGCAAAGCAGTGCAACAGAAACAACAACACAGAGTTACACATGTAATAAAGAAGCGTACAGTCAATAACACAATAGGAAAAAAAAGAAAGTCTATATACAGTGTGTGGAAATGGCATTTGGAGGTAAGGCAATAAATTGGCCAGAGTAGCAAAGTAATTACAATTTCGGAGATTAACACTGGAGTGATAGATGAGCAGATGATGGTGTGTAAGTAGTAATACTGGTGTGCAAAAGAGCAGCAAAGTAAATAAAAACAATATGGGGATGAGGTAGGTAGATTGGGTGGGCTATTTATTTACAGATGGACTATGTACAGCTGCAGTGATGGGTTAGCTGCTCCGATAGCTGATGTTTAAAACTAGTGAGGGAAATGTAAGTCTCCAGCTTGAGCGATTTTTGCAATTCGTTCCAGTCACTGGCAGCAGAGAACTGTAAGGAAAGGCGGCTAAAGGGGGTGTTAGCTTTGGGGATGACCAGAGAGATATACCTGCTGGAGCGCGTGCTACGGGTGGGTGTTGTTATTGTGACCAGTGAGCTGAGATAAGGCAGAGATTTACCCAGCATAGACTTATAGATGACCTGGAGCCAGTGGGTCTGGCAACGAATATGTAGCGAGGGCCAGCAGACTAGAGTATACAGGTCGCAGTGGTGGGTGGTATAAGGCACTTTGGTAACAAAACGGATGGAACTGTGATAGACTACATCCAATTTGCTGAGTAGAGTATTGGAAGCTATTTTGAAGATGACATCGCCGAAGTCGAGTATCGGTAGGATAGTCAGTTTTACTAGGGTAAGTTTGGCGGCGTGAGTGAAGGAGGCTTTTTTGTGAAATAGAAAGCCGATTCTAGATTTGATTTTGGATTGGAGATGTTTGATATGAGTCTGGAAGGAGAGTTTACAGTCAAGCCAGACACCTAGGTATTAGTAGTTGTCCACGTATTCTAGGTCAGAACCGTCCAGAGTAGTGATGCTGGTCGGGCGGGCGGGTGCGGCCAGCGAACAGTTGAAAAGCATGCATTTGGATTTGCTAGCGTTTAAGAGCAGTTGGAGGCCACAGAAGGAGTGTTGTATGCCATTGAAGCTCTTTTGGAGGTTAGTTAACACAGTGTCCAAAGAAGGGCCAGATGTATACAGAATGGTGTCATCTGCGTAGAGGTTGATCAGGGAATCACCCGCAGCAAGAGCGACATCGTTGATATATACAGAGAAAAGAGTCGGCCCAAGAATTTAACCCTGTGGTACCCCCATAGACTGCCAGAGGTCCGGACAACAGGCCCTCCAATTTTGCACACTGAATTCTGTCTGCGATGTACAGTGCCTTGCGAAAGTATTCGGCCCCCTTGAACTTTGCGACCTTTTGCCACATTTCAGGCTTCAAACATAAAGATATAAAACTGTATTTTTTTGTGAAGAATCAACAACAAGTGGGACACAATCATGAAGTGGAACGACATTTATTGGATATTTCAAACTTTTTTAACAAATCAAAAACTGAAAAATTGGGCGTGCAAAATTATTCAGCCCCTTTACTTTCAGTGCAGCAAACTCTCTCCAGAAGTTCAGTGAGGATCTCTGAATGATCCAATGTTGACCTAAATGACTAATGATGATAAATACAATCCACCTGTGTGTAATCAAGTCTCCGTATAAATGCACCTGCACTGTGATAGTCTCAGAGGTCCGTTAAAAGCGCAGAGCATCATGAAGAACAAGGAACACACCAGGCAGGTCCGAGATACTGTTGTGAAGAAGTTTAAAGCCGGATTTGGATACAAAAAGATTTCCCAAGCTTTAAACATCCCAAGGAGCACTGTGCAAGCGATAATATTGAAATGGAAGGAGTATCAGACCACTGCAAATCTACCAAGACCTGGCCGTCCCTCTAAACTTTCAGCTCATACAAGGAGAAGACTGATCAGAGATGCAGCCAAGAGGCCCATGATCACTCTGGATGAACTGCAGAGATCTACAGCTAAGGTGGGAGACTCTGTCCATAGGACAACAATCAGTCGTATATTGCACAAATCTGGCCTTTATGGAAGAGTGGCAAGAAGAAAGCCATTTCTTAAAGATATCCATAAAAAGTGTAATTTAAAGGTTGCCACAAGCCACCTGGGAGACACACCAAACATGTGGAAGAAGGTGCTCTGGTCAGATGAAACTAAAATTGAACTTTTTGGCAACAATGCAAAACGTTATGTTTGGCGTAAAAGCAACTCAGCTCATCACCCTGAACATACCATCCCCACTGTCAAACATGGTGGTGGCAGCATCATGGTTTGGGCCTGCTTTTCTTCAGCAGGGACAGGGAAGATGGTTAAAATTTATGGGAAGATGGATGGAGCCAAATACAGGACCATTCTGGAAGAAAACCTGATGGAGTCTGCAAAAGACCTGAGACTGGGACGGAGATTTGTCTTCCAACAAGACAATGATCCAAAACATAAAGCAAAATCTACAATGGAATGGTTCAAAAATAAACATATCCAGGTGTTAGAATGGCCAAGTCAAAGTCCAGACCTGAATCCAATCGAGAATCTGTGGAAAGAACTGAAAACTGCTGTTCACAAATGCTCTCCATCCAACCTCACTGAGCTCGAGCTGTTTTGCAAGGAGGAATGGGAAAAAATGTCAGTCTCTCGATGTGCAAAACTGATAGAGACATACCCCAAGCGACTTACAGCTGTAATCGCAGCAAAAGGTGGTGCTACAAAGTATTAACTTAAGGGGGCTGAATAATTTTGCACACCCAATTTTTCAGTTTTTGATTTGTTAAAAAAGTTTGAAATATCCAATAAATGTTGTTCCACTTCATGATTGTGTCCCACTTGTTGTTGATTCTTCACAAAAAATACAGTTTTATATCTTTATGTTTGAAGCCTGAAATGTGGCAAAAGGTCGCAAAGTTCAAGGGGGCCGAATACTTTCGCAAGGCACTGTAGATGGTGTACCAGGCGAGGCAGTCATTTGAGGAAGCAAGGCTATTGAGTCTGTGGATAAGAATACGGTGATTGACACAGTCGAAAGCCTTGGCCAGGTCGATGAAGACGGCTGCACAGTACTGTATTTTATCGATGGCGGTTATGATATTGTTTAGGACAGGGGTCCCCAAACTTTTTCCTGTGAGGGCCACATAACTTTTCCCTTCTCTGATGGGGGGCCGGTGTCAGTTTGTAACAGAAAAAGTGTGACGATCGTAGGGGAGCTTAAAAAATGTATTGTTTTCCAGAAAGCCACACATAACCAAATAACCCTTTCCAGGTTCTTTACAGAAAAAAAGTCAGGAAACAAATAATAACACTATTAATGAAATAAATAATAACTAAATAACCCTCTCTGAGTTCTTCACAGAAAAAACAGGAAATAAATAATAACTAAATAACTCTCTCTGGGTTCTTCATAGAAAAAAAAGCCATGGAACATTAACTTTCTGTCGTGCCATGCACAATCTTAACAGATAAAAGTTCAGCTCAGTTGTCAGAGCAGAATCTCTCTGACACATATGAGCAGTCTCTTAAAGTTCTTGTGTTCCTTCCTTATAATCCTTTTGTAGGTTCCAGTAGGCTTGTAGACACCGCTGTTTGCAGCTCTCTCTCATCAACTTCCTGTGAAAACCACAAAAGAAGCAGGTTGAGAAACTGAACTAAGTGATACAGCACCTACACAGCACAATACATTTCACTACCAGTATGGTTGTAAAGATGGATTTTATCCCAGTAGATTTTATTATGATTATATTTGTTTATGCTCAGAATGACTCATTCAAGTCAGAAAAGTGAGCTTACCTATGTATGTTCATCAGTGTGAACTGTGGGCCTGCATCTGGCTGGTGAGAAGTTGAATATCAGGTTCCATTCTAGTTACAGCCAGTCTCAAGCACTGATGCAAATGTTCATCTGTCAATCTTGATCTCATCGGGGTTTTCAGCAGTTTCATGCGAGAAAAGGTTTTCTCGCAGATATACGTGCTGCCAAAAACTGTGGACATTTTCATTGCGTGTTTTTTTGATGTTTGGATATGTGTCGTTTGGGAGGGCGGCATAGAAGTCAATGAGACTGTTGGGCTTGAATGCGTCTTTCAGAACATCACAGTTCTGTAACTCAGCCAACTCAAACTGATATGAAGGCTGGGCTTCATCAATGTCGGCAACAAAGGGGTTCTGAAAAAGACGGATTTCTTTTGCATGAACATGTAGTTCACTGAATCGCACACCGAACTCCGCCTTCAGCATTTCCAGTGCTTCCACACACTTTTCAGCTGGGAACGGGACCGCTGGGTTCTCTGTCGACAGGTTTTGGGTAGCAGGAAGATGGACGAAGTTGCGCTTTTTCACTTGTTCCAAAAGCAGCGCTAATTTCACCTCAAATGCTTTTATGTGTGAATACATGTCGCAAATGAGTTTCCCCTCGCCTTGTAGCTGCAAGTTAAGGCTGTTAAGTATTTCTGTCACGTCTGTTAAAAATGCGAGGTGCCATTTCCATTCTGGGTCGATCAGCTTTGGGACCGTTTTGTCTTTTAAATGAAGAAATGCGTTAATTTCGGGTAGCAGCTCGTAAAAACGCCTCAAAACTCTGCCCCAGCTCAGCCATCGGACCTCTGTGTAGTACAGCACATCTCCGTGCGTAGACTCCAGTTCAGACAGGAATTCTTGGAACTGCCTGTGTTTAAGTCCCTTTGCTCTGATGAAGTTTATGCACGACACCACAACCTTCATTACAGAATCCCACTTCAACACTTTGCAGCACAGTGCTTGCTGGTGAATTAGGCAGTGGACTCGTAGCGGGCGGTGAGACCCCTTTTTTCCAACTCCCGGTTCATGCGTCCTATTAGACCGCGAGTTTCACCCACCATGCTAGGAGCCCCGTCAGTCGTGATGCTAGCTAGCTTTGACCAGTCCAGGTCCAACTTCTCCATGGTTTGGCACACTTTGTCAAAAATATCCTCTCCCGTTGTAGTCCCTTTGAGACTTTGGAGGGCTGCCAGCTCCTCGCATATCTCAAAGTTTGCGCTAACTCCACGAATAAAAATGAGCAGTTGCGCTGTGTCTTGCACGTCCGTGCTCTCATCCAGTGCTAATGAAAAAAAGTCAAATTCTTTCGTCTTCTGCTGCAGCTGGGCATATACATTACTCCCGATTTCTTCAACGCATCTGGTGATTGTACTCGCCGACAGACTTACGGCATTAAATGCATCTTTCTTCTCGGGACACACTTCCTCCGCGACAGCATCCATACATTTCTTAACAAACTCTCCGTCAGTGAAAGGCTTACCGCTTCTTGCTATCAGTTTAGCAACCCGAAAGCTGGCCCGAACGGATGCCTGGTTCAGCTGAGCTTGGCGTACAAATGTATTCTGCTGAGATAGTAGTCCACTTTTTAGCTTTGAGAGTTTGTCTGCTCGTATTTGGCCTTGCAAGCTATCGTACTTGTCTTTGTGACGGGATTCATAGTGTCGGCGAAGATTGTATTCTTTGAATACCGCCACCGTCTCTTGACAGATGAGACAAACAGCCTTTTCTTTGCATTGAACAAAAAAAAAATTGTTTGTCCACTGCAGGTTAAATACCCTGCATTCTGAATCAATTTTTCTCTTACCTAACCTTTTCGCCATTATTCCGTTCTCTCTTTGACAGGGCCGGGCCTAGGATTTTTTTTCTGGAGGCCAAATAGGAAAAACATTCGATAGCGTCTCTGGTATTGTTCAGAGGGCCGGGCCAAATGTGCTGACGGGCCGTATCCGGCCCGCGGGCCGTAGTTTGGTGACCACTGGTTTAGGACCTTGAGCGTGGATGAGGTGCACCCGTGACCAGCTCGGAAAACGGATTGCACAGCGGAGAATTCGAAATGGTCAGTGATCTGTTTATTAACTTGGCTTTCAAAGACTTTATAAAGGCAGGGCAGGATGGATATAGGTCTGTAACAGTTTGGGTCTAGAGTGTCACCCCCTTTGAAGTGGGGGATGACCACGGCAGCTTTCCAATCTTTAGGGATCTCAGAGGAAACAAAGGAGAAGTTGAAGAGACTGGTAATATGGGTTGCAACAATGGCGGCGGATGATTTTAGAAAGAGAGGGTCCAGATTGTCTATCCCAGCTGATTTGTATTGGATTCAGGTTTTGCAGCTCTTTCAGAACATCTGCAATCTGGATTTGGGTGAAGGAGAAGCTGGGGAGGCGCGGGCAAATAGCTGCGAGGGGTGCGGAGCTGTTGGCCTGGGTTGGGGTAGCTAGGATGAAAGCATGGCCAGCCGTAGAGAAATGCTAATTGAAATAGTTGATTATCATGGATTTATCGGTGGTGACCGTTTCGCCTGGCTTCAGTGCAGTGGGCAGCTGGGAGGATGTGCTCTTGTTCTCCATGGACTTTACAGTGTCCCAAAACTTTTTGGAGTTAGAGCTACAGGATGCAAATTTCTGTTTGGTTCCTGACTTCCCTGAACAGTTGCATATCGTGGGAACTATTTGATGCTATTGCAGTCCGCAACAGGAAGTTTTTGTGCTGGTCAAGGGCAGTCAGGTCTGGAGTGAAGCAAGGGCTATATCTGTTCTTAGTTCTAAAAAAAATTAAAGGGCATGCTTATTTAAGATGGTGGGGAAATTACTTTTAAAGAACGACCAGGCATCTTCGACTGACGGGATGAGGTCAATATCCTTCCAGGATACCTGGGCCAGGTCGATTAGAAAGGCCTGCTCGCAGAACTGTTTTAGGGAGCGTTTGACAGTGATGAGGAGTGGTCGTTTGGCCGCGGATCCATAGCGGATGCAGTCAATGAGGTAATGATCGCTTTGGAGGGCAAGTTGGTCAGGATAATATCTATGAGGATGCCCATGTTTACGGATTTAGGGTTGTACCTGGTGGTTTCCTTGATAATTTGTGTGAGATTGAGGGCATCTAGCTTAGATTGTAGGACTGCTGGGGCGTTAAGCATATCCCAGTTTAGGTCACCTAACAGAACGAACTCTGAAGACAGATGGGGGGCAATCAATTCACATATGGTGTCCAGGGCACCGCTGGGAAATGAGGGGGTCTATAACAGGCGGCAACAGTGAGACGTATTTCTGGAGAGATTCATTTTTAAAATTAGAAGCTCGAACTGTTTGGGCATAGACTTGGAAAGTATGACAGAACTTTGCAAGCTATCGCTGCAGTAGATTGCAACTCCTCCCCCTTTGGCAGTTCTATCTTGATGGAAAATGTTGTAGTTGGGTATGGAAATCTCCGAATTTTTGGTGGCCTTCCTAAGCCATGATTCAGACACGGCAAGGACATCAGGGTTGGCGGAGTGTGCTAAAGCAGTGAGTAAAACAAACTTAAGGAGGAGGCTTCTGATGTTAACATGCATGAAACCAAGGCAATTTTTGATTACAGAAGTCAACAAATGATAGTACCTGGAGACACGCAGGGCCTGGGTTAGCCTCCACATCACCCAAGGAAAAGAGGAGGAGTAGGATGAGGGTACGGCTAAAAGCTAGCAAAACTGGTCGTCTAGTGCGTTGGGGACAGAGTATAAAAGGAGCAGATTTCTGGGCGTGGTAGAATAGATTCAGGGCATAAAGTGCAGACAGGGGTACAGTGGAGGTATGCCCAGGCACTGAAGGAAGAGGTCACCACATGTGTGAGAGGTGGGACAAAGGAGTTATTTAAGGCATGTGCAGTGGGACTAGGGGCTCCGCAGTAAACTAAAGCAATGATAATTATCCTAAACAACAGTATACAAGGCATATTGACATTTGAGAGAGACATAAAGCGTGGCATAAAGCAATCATAGGTGTTGATTGGGAGAGCTAGCTAAGACAATAATGGGTAAGACAACAACAGCTAATCAGCTAAGACAACAACAATAGGTAAAATGGAGATGAATGGGCAGAGAAGGTCAGTTAACTACACACAGGGCCTGAGTTCGGGGATGGGGCCGACAGATAAACAAAGGTAAACAAAGTGGTGTACTGTGATAAATGAACAGTCCAGCAGGCATCAGCTATGTAGCCAAGTGATCATAGGGTCCAGTGTACAGCAATAGATGGAAAAGGGAAGCCGCAGGGGGAAGTCGTTGCTACGTGGTGGTACGGTCGTGGTGGTACTGCGGGACGCCGTGTCAACGAAGGGACCGGGCAAGATGGCGAAAGTGGTATTGTAGTTGGGGTAATTTCGTTTGCTAGCCGGGACATGCGCCTGGCTCAGGGCTAGCTTCGGGGCTGGGTCACTCAGTGGCAGCTAGCTAGCTGTGATGATCAATGGTCCAGGGTTTACAGCAGGAATCTGGCGTTGTAGGGGAGAAAAACAGTCCGAGACTGGCTACTCAGCTAATTAGCTGGCTACCTTCTGATTAAAGTTTTGGCTATAGGGTCTAACAAAATTACAGATACGTGTCACATTGAGTGAGGCGGTTTACCGGAAGGTATATTTAATTAAAAAATGTAAAAAGAGATTGAAAAATTAATTGGAATATATATAACACAAAGACAACAAACCACATCTGCACTGCTACGCCATCTTTGTTTCTCCTATATTACCTCAGTTACCTCGACACTGGTGCCCCCGCATGTTGAATCTGTACCGGTACCCCCTGTATATAGCCCCGCTATTGTTATTTTACTGCTGCTCTTTAATTATTTGTTATTTTTTTTATCTCTTACTTTTTGTAGGTATTTTCTTAAAACTGCATTGTCGGTTAAGGGCTTGTAAATAAGCATTTCACTGTAAGGTCTGTACTTGTTGTATTCGGCGCATGTGACAAATAACATTTAATTTGATTTGATTTGATACAGATAATAATATGATTTAAAAACCCAAACCTGTCAGATTTCCAGTCATTCCAATTAATTTAATACCTCTTGATCTTCAAAAATAGGACTGGGAAATATGGAAATATAGATTAGCCAAATTGTTTTACCTGAGCATGACCTAAAACTAAGGACTTATAAGCCTACTCTGTTGTTTATGATTATTTTGATGTCATGGAGGACTAATTGGGCTCATTGCTTCGAGTTGAAAAATAAATGCTGCTCTCATGGAATGGCATGCTTTGAGCACTACTGAAAAGTGCTATTTTACGTGTGAAAAATGTATGCCAATGTGCTGCATTTGGTTAGGGTTAGGGTTAGGTGTAGGCCTATTGTTTATGTGTTTGTTGGTGACTCTGTGATATCTTGATCATTTGCATCTTTTTAAGTCTATTAAAAAATGTTGTAATCAGTTTACATGTAACTGATTTCATTTAATAGTTACTCCCCAACCCTGCAAAACATTGGAGTTAAACAAGCTTATATTTTGGGTTCTGATGGGGTACGACAGTTGAACTAAGCTAATGAGGCATTTATAAAATACTACTTTCAAGAATCAATGGGTATATTTAATAAATGTATTAGTCCTAAAATGGACGTAGCAACAACTAAGGAGTCTACCTGTAACATAGGCCATTGGAGACATTCAATACAGGTTGATAAGACAGACGTAAGGAAAAATACCAACCTGGCATAACCTTACGCATTACACCTGCCCATACCTCTCCATAAAGCAGTGAGGTTCCTGTATCCCTCAAGGCTCCATTTCCACATGGTTTACTTTAATTGTGCCATTTCTAATGATAATAACATCTCTCACTCACCTCTCTTGGCAAGGCTATTACACTGGGAAGGTAAAAGTGATTCTGCCCAAATGAGTTTTTGCCGGATGGGTAGCCTCTCCTGGATTTAGGGCACAAATGACCTGAAGTTACATCTCGACTCCGGTGAAAGATGATGGCCCAGAAACATCAAGTCAGGGGAGGATTTTATTGATATTTAACTTAATGTGAGACGAGTGTTAAAGTTCTGTGTCTGTTCACATTGGGTGTTTGTCAGGATGAGAAACAAAAAAGTCCTTAATCTAAAGTGTGAGTCATTTAGCCTATAGAAATATAACAAAGAAAAGTGACAACTGTTTTGCAGCGAAGAATGGCCAATGATCTTGACTGGTTACAGTATATGTGACAGTAGACAATATAACAAAATATTTTTGAAATGGCAACCCAAATAACTGCATATGTCATGTAGATTAAATGATTTGGTGAGCTTGATACTGGTTGGGTTTACCTAACACTTACTAGCTCAGCAGTAGGCTCATAACATTCATTCCAGACCCATGTATTTAGAGTTGGGCCAGTGCGGTTTCTGCCTTATGATGCATTTAAATGACCCTTACTGGCAGCCGGGTTTTCATCAAGGATCTCTCATTTAAATGACCCTTACTGGCAGCTGGTTTTCATCAAGGATCTCTCATTTAAATGACCCTTACTGGCAGCCGGGTTTTCATCAAGGATCTCTCATTTAAATGACCCTTACTGGCAGCTGGTTTTCATCAAGGATCTCTCATTTAAATGACCCTTACTGGCAGCCGGGTTTTCATCAAGTATCTCTCATTTAAATGACCCTTACTGGCAGCCGGGTTTTCATCAAGGATCTCTCATTTAAATGACCCTTACTGGCAGCCGGGTTTTCATCAAGGATCTCTCATTTAAATGACCCTTACTGACAGCCGGGTTTTCATCAAGGATCTCTCATTTAAATGACCCTTACTGGCAGCTGGTTTTCATCAAGGATCTCTCTGTACTTTTCTCCGTTCATCTTAGCCTCGATCCTGACTAGTCCCCTAGTCCCTGCAGCTGAAAAACATCCCTGCAGCATGATGCTGCCACCACCATGTTTCACCATAGGGATGATATTGGCCAAGTGATGAGTGGTGCCTGATTTCCTCCAGATGTGACGCTTAGCATTCAGTACAAAGAGTTCAATCTTGGTTTCACCAGAGCAGAGAATCTTTTTCTCATGGTCAGCGAGTCCTTTATGTGCTGTTTGGCAAATTTTAAGCAGGAAATTATGTGCATTTTACTGAGGAGTGCCTTCCGTCAGTCCACTCTACCATAAAGGCCTGATTGAGCAATCCCCATATTGCTCAGTTTGGATGGGCGGCCAGCTCTAGGAAGAATCTTGGTGGTTCCAAACGTCTTCCATTTAAGAATGATGGAGGCCACTGTGTTCTTGGGGACCTTCAATGCTGCGACCTCATGGCTTGGTACCCGCAAAACACCAGTCTCAACGTCAGCAGTTTGCCAAGAAACTGAAGATCTCATACAACGCTGTGTACTACTCCCTTCACAGAACAGCACAAACTGGCTCTAACCAGAATAGCAAGAGGAGTGGGAGGCCCCGGTGCACAACTGAGCAAGAGGACAAGAACATTAGAGTGTCTAGTTTGAGAAACAGACGCCTCACAAGTCCTCAACTGGCAGCTTCATTAAATAGGACCTGCAAAACACCAGTCTCAACAACAGTGAAGAGGCGACCCCACTGATTAGTTTCAGAAGAAAGTTCTTTGTTTCTGTAATCGAACCCACAAATGCTGATGCTCCAGATACTCAACTAGTCTAAAGAAGGTCCGTTTATTGCTTCTTTAATCATGACAACAGTTTGCAGCTGTGCTAGCATAATTACAAAGGGTTTTCTAATGATCAATTAGCATTTTAAAATTATAAACTTGGATTAGCTAACACAACGTGCCATTGGAACACAGGAGTGATGGTTGCTGATAATGGGCCTCTGTACGCCTATGTAGATATTCCACAAAAAAATCTGCTGTTTCCAGGTCCAATAGTCATTTTCAACACTAACAATGTCTACACTGTATTTCTGATCAATTTTATGTCATTGTAATGGACAAATAATGTGCTATTCTTTCAAAAACAAGGACATTTCTAAGTGACCCCAAACTTTTGGACGATAGTGTACGTTTTCTCAATAACCATAATAATGTTATGGTCAATAACATCAAAGGCTGCACTAAAATCTAACAGTACAACTCCCACAATCATCTTATTATAAATCTCTTTCAACCAATCATCAGTAATTTGTGCCAGTGAAGTACATGTTGAGTGCCCTTCCCTATAAGCATGCTGAACGTCTGTTGTTAATTTGTTTACAGAGAAGTAGCATTGTATTTGGTCAAACACCATTTTTTCAACAGTTTGCTAAGAGCTGGCAGCAAGCTGATAGGTCTGCTGTTAGAACCAGTTAAAGCTGATTTACCACTCTTGGGTAGCGAAATGACTTTGGCTTCCCTCCAGGCCTGAGGACAAAGACTTTCCTCTAGGCTCAGATTAAAGATATTACAGATAGGAGTGGCTATAGAGTCAGCTACCGTCCTCAGTAGCTTTCCATCTAAGTTGTCAATGCCATGAGGTTTGTCATTATTGATCGATAACAATACTTTTCCACCTCTCCCACAATAACTTTACTTAATTCAAACTTGCAATGCTTTTTTTTATACATGAGTATGACAGATCACTGTTGGCATTTCCTGCCTAAGTTTGCCCACTTTAAAAAAAAAATTACCTTTATTTAATTAGGCAAGTCAGTTAAGAACAAATTCTTATTTGCAATGACAGCCTACCGGGGAATAGTGGGTTAACTGCCTTGTTCAGGGTCAGAACTACAGATTTTTACCTTGTCAACTCAGGGATTCCATTCAGCAACCTTTTGGTTACTGGCTAAACGCTCTAACCACTAGGATACCTGCCGCCCCAGATGAAGAAATCATTGAAATCATCCGCAACATCAAATTGTTTTGTGATGAATACGCCATCTGATTCGATGAAAGATGGAGTTGAATTTGTCTTTCTGCCCATTATTTTATTTAAAGTACTTGATATTGTCTTCATAATACAGTTTGGTCTTCTTTTTATTGAGTGTAGTCACATAATATCTCAATGTGCAGTGTCAGCCAGTCACATGTGCATTCAGACTTATTAGCCACTCCTTTTGCCCCATCTCTTTCAACCATATAGTTTTTCAATTCCTCATCAATCCATGGAGCCTTAAGAGTTCTAACAGTCAGTTTCTTAAAAGGTGCGTTTTTATCCATTTTTAAAAATAAATTCATCAAGTGCAGCTTCTGGATGCTCCTTGTTAATCACATCAGACCAACAAATATCATCCACATACACTATTTTTTTTTGGGGGGGGGGGGGGTACTTGTGTCTTGGGCGACGAACTGCAGAGTGACATACTCACTGAAGCCATTATGTTAATGTGTGATGTGAGGAGGACACCGTCTCCATGTAGTATCTTAGCAACAACAGCATCCCACCTTAAAGCCCTCATGCAGTCTTTTTAATTATATTTTTAAATAATCACTGAATGTCTAATAAATCACTGTGTGTGTTTATTTGATAAAAATTATTCAAAGTATATTTTTTATCATTTATTCCCACAGGCTCCTTTTGCCTTTGAAAATCTCAGTCTGATCGTATGGCGGGCCCGGTTCCACGAGCGGGCTAAAGGGGGCTTAGCCCCGTCAGTTCAAAATTAAGCCCCCTCAGTTTTAGTTTTGTGTCCCTATTGAGTGACAGGTTGGAGCAAAGCAAATCTGTGTCTACGCTGCGCTGTGTCAGTACAATAGACAGGGCGCGTCAAGATATGTGTAGGGGGCTATGGAAAGCCAGTGGGTGGGGCTATGGAAAGCCAGTGGGTGGGGCTATGGAAAGCCACTGGGTGGGGCTATGGAAAGCCACTTTTAGTTTCCATAAAAAGCGGGAAAAAACGCTTCTCATCTGTGCTAGACTAAGTGAGTAATGGGATAGGCCTGTAATATTTGTTTTTGATTTATAAGGGAGGGTTCAAGTACCATTGAAGCTGCTTCATTGTGACTCAACTCTGCCTCACGCCCCACCACTACGGAGTTTAGATAGCTTCTTAGCTAGCTGTAAAAAGTGTTAGTGTTATTAGCTTATCCTATT
This sequence comes from Oncorhynchus nerka, assembly GCF_034236695.1. Classification (NCBI taxonomy): domain Eukaryota; kingdom Metazoa; phylum Chordata; class Actinopteri; order Salmoniformes; family Salmonidae; genus Oncorhynchus; species Oncorhynchus nerka. The sequence goes on from NC_088414.1 coordinate 28,411,139, forward strand.
TAGCTAGCTCGACCCAGCTTATCTGACACTAGCATGATGGATATCAGAAGTGCCCAAACAAAGCCAAAATGAGAACCTTCAAGGCCGCCGTTAAGCCTAGCAGCAATGATGCTGCTGAGCTCCAGCTAGCTCAGCGTGCAGAGCCTACTCACTCTTCCACAAGCGCCACCAGGATAATAGCTCCACAGACCCCTCCACCTCTGACTATTCCTGACTATCTTGGAAGAGAGGAGCCAGCCCAGGTTAGCCTAGAATCCTACCCGAGCCACATTTCTTTCTATACGATTTTTATTTAATAGCAACCAGTTTATAGGAAGAGAGTGGCTGGAATACTCAGTTACTGCAGATGCTGCATTTTAGTTCCCATGTGGAAAGTTCCGTGTTGGGTCCAGTGCTAACGCAGACAAGACCTTCACCCAAGCTGGGTATTCTAACTGGAGGCATGCTATTGATAGAAGCGAAGGATTCGCTAGGCGCGCATGAAGCAAGGAGCTTGTGAAATGCACTGCACTGTGGAAAGAAAAATCTTACAAGAAGATTTCGGGGAAAATGGAATGATTGATTATTCAGTAAGTTCCACAGAGCATTAAGGAAGCTCCAACTCTTTGGAAAAGGTAAGAAACAAACTAGCTGGTTGGTTTTTATAAAAAATCTTGCTTTAATGTGTAGGGTGCTGTCCATGATGCTGATAAAGCATAGTGTATATTTCACACCAACTTCTAAACATTGGAACATTTATGATTGTTGTGATTTAAGCACAATTCAATATAATTCCAATGCATTATATTATGGTTTTCTTGGCAGCCTATTGGTTTTTATGTTTTCAAATGGAACTGTACATATTGGAAACGTGTTTATGGTAGGCTGGCATTGCTTAATTGATTACGTGGGTCAGATTGTATTCACAGAAGTGTATTGTGCCATATCACAACGTGTTACTGAAGCAGGCCTATAGGCCTATTTATTTGGCAAGACAGCTGTGCATGGCTGCATGTCACAGTAGCAGGCTGCAGGCTATGTTTTGGTTATTTGGATCGGCATTTGCCTTTTGTTTACTGCATTTGTTTACTGTTAATGTACCTAGCCTAAATATAGATTGTGCCTTGCCTTTATCGATCTGATCTTTAATTTATTAGGCCTACTAATTGGTACCGCTGTTTTGTTCGGTTCACATTTATTCATTCGCATTCACAGTTATGTCCGTATTATTCTAAGCCAAACTGCTATTCAGTATATTTGTTTGCATGCATGAATAACTAGGCTACTACTTTCAGCATTTAGTTTGCATTATTTTGCAGCTGTACACAGCTGTGTGTACGGCTGCATTCACATAGGCTGTTTGTAATAGGTGAATTGCCCTATCTATCTTGTAGCCTATATTCATTACCAAAACGGACTAGATGTAGGGAGCTGTCCATTGTGCTGATACAGTGCAGCAGAGATTGGCTACAGATTTCAAAAGCACTCAATGATCTTGGAGTCTGGACTATTGAACTTTAGATTTATTGTGGTATAGTGTGATCAAATAAGCAGAATTCAATATAATTCCAATGCAAGAACCCCATACTGTTTTGCCCCCCTGCTGATTTTAACTGCCCCCTTGGTCACTTTATCCTGGCGCCGGGTCTGCCGTGTGGGTGTTGTAATATTCATATGTGTAAACATACTGAATTGTAATTGGATGCATTCTATCGTCGTATCATACTGCGCTATGATTGGTTAAGACCACCCAGGTCGTGAGGTCATCTTCAGTTGATCATGGCAGGAGACATGTGAACATGCCAGTTATTGCAAGCTAATAAAGAACAACGTTTAGAAAGATCCTGTCGTATTGTTTTTTATTATTTTGTACAATGCGTGCAAAAACAAGACAAGGTGTCAGAATAAAAGGACTATAGATGGATTTTGCTGGACTTCCTTCACTTCGAATGGACTGGGAATCTACAAACTTACCCGATGCATGGCGTAAGTACAAACAGCTTTGGGGAGCTAATGTTCACGGGTCCTCTGAAGGACAGAGGAGAAGAGGAAAAGTGCAGCTACTTGCTCCTCTGGATCGGTGAAAAAGGGAGAGATATTTACTACACATGGACACTTACCAAGGCTGAATCAAAGGTACTGAAAACAAACTACGATCATTTAGAAGCATATGTTGTGCCAAAGACGAATACGATTTTCGCCAGGTACAAATTCCATGAGAAAGTACAGGGAGCTAGCGAAACGTTTGAACAGTTTGTGACTGAGCTGTGTCTGCTTGTGAAAGACTGATTATGCAAACAAGGATGAGATGGTCAGGGACCATATTGTATTTGGAATACACTCACTGCGGGTGAGAGAGAAACCTTTGAATGTTGGATCTGAGCTAACGCTGGACAAAGCTATCGACATAGCCATATCTCACGAGTTAGCTCAGGTTCATTTTGGGCGGCAGTACTTGCACATCACGTGATCAAGCAGTGCAGCAATCAGACAGACATCAAAGCACACCTCTGGTGCCCAGAGAGCGCGCTTCAGAACGGAGAGACAGAACTCCAAAACAGAGCGACACAGACTCAAAACACCCCGAAATATGTGGATATTGTGGATACAAAGTGCATGGCAAACAGGTAAATTGCCCAGCCGAAGGCAAACAGTGTACTAAATGTGGAAAATGGAATCACTTCGCAAACGTGTGCAGAGCTTACCGTGAAAAAACAGTACACACAGTGAGTGAAGATGAAATGTCAATCAAGAGTCAAATGCTGATGAACTGTATATTGATTCAGTGACACAGAAAAGTCAGATATCAGAGCAAGCCTTTGCTGACATTGAGATAGGAACACAAGGCACAGAGCTAAAGTTCAAACTAGACACTGGTGCACAAGTAAACATTATTCCTCTGAATAAGTACCACAGCTTGACATCTGAGTGTGAGCTACAGCCCACCACGTGCAGACTGACTAGGTTATCGTGGTGAACAGCTCCCAGTAAAAGGCACATGCACTTTCAAATGCAAATACAAGGAAAGTGACATGATGTTGGACTTTTATGTTGTTGACTTTAGAGCACCTGCAGTGCTTGGTCTTAAAGCATGTTTAGACATGGACCTCATCAAGCTAGTTTTATCAGTGACAGCACCAGTAGAGACAGACAATGTACTGGAGGAGTTTGCTGATGTTTTTACGGGAATAGGATTATTCCCAGGAGAATGTACCATTCACCTTGACCCAGACGCAACCCCTGTGGTCTACCCACCGAGAAAGATTCCCCTTGCTCTTCACGCCCGTCTGAAGAAAGAGTTGGAGAGCATGGAGCAATCTGACATAGTCACCAAGGTTACAGAACCAACAGATTGGGTAAACGCGTTAGTGGTGGTGGAGAAACTACGTACAGGCAAGCTCCGAGTGTGTCTCGACCCAAGAGATTTAAACAAGGCTATCAAACGCCCCAATTGCCCCTTACCGATGCTAGATGACATCACACACAAGCTAGCGGTTGCATGCTACTTCCGTGACATGGACGCCAGATCAGGCTACTGGGCTATCAAGCTCACAGAAGAGTCATCTAAGCTCACAATGTTCAACACACCGTTTGGACGCTACAGGTTTCGTAGCCTGCCTTCTTATTTCAGCCCTAAATGAGTTTCAGCAAAAGATCAACAAGGTGTACAGAGTTGTGGCAATTGTGGACGACATCCTTGTCTATGGTCGAACTAAAGAGGAACACGACATAAACCTCCGTGCGATGCTGCAAAGGTCCCACAAGAGAGGAGTCCGGCTCAACCCTGAGAAGAGCACCGTCTGCACTACAGAGCTCTGCGACTTTGGACAACTTCTTACAGCGAATGGAATCAAGCCAGATCCGCAGAAGATCTCAGTCATAAAGGAAATGGAGCCACCAAGGAACTGCGCAGAGCTGGAAACAGTGCTTGGTATGGTCAACTACCTAGCCAAGTTCGCACCTAGCTTCTCCAATGCTAATGCCCCCCTGTGTCAGCTGCTAAAGCAGTCCAGTGAGTTCCTTCTGCTTTCCAGAAACCAGAAGAAAGTCATACAGGATGAAGTTCCTAAGGAGAGGAGACAATGCCCTCCGAGCGTCTGAGAGTTCTGGAACCATCGTGATGAACTATTTCAGATCAAATGAATATTTTTCAAAGGAGAGAATATCATCATTCCTACCAGTTTCAAAGAATAGATTTTGACATTTTAGCCTGGAATATGCAAACAAATAGAGGACATTGTTGGTAAATGCCCCACCTGTCTTGAACGACGCCCCTCGAACACCAAAGAGCCAATGATACCTCACTGTATCCCAGACCGACCCTGGCAGGTCGTGGAAACCGATCTATTCACCTGGAACAACCAGGACTACATCATAACAGTGGACTACTACAGCAGATACTACGAACTCGACAAGCTTCACAGCACCACATCTGCAGCTGTGATACACAAGCTGAAAGCAGCCTTCACCAGGCATGGCATTGTAGAGACTTTAATATCTGACAATGGGCCCTGTTACAAATCAAATGAGTTGAATCCCTCACAAAAGCATGGGAGTTCACACATGTCACCACAAGCCCACATTACCCTCAAAGTAATGGCCTTGCTGAAAAATCTGTGCAGATTGCTAAATCCCTCATGGACAAAGCAAAAACAGACAAGAGAGACCCTACCTCAGTATCCTTGAATACCGCAACACTCCAGTTGACAACGTCAAATCACCTGCCCAGCTATTGATGAGCTGTAGACTTCGCTCAAACCTTCCCAGCACCAACCAGCAGCTGCAACCTAAGGTCGTCAGCTACAAGGAAATGCATGCAAAATGTGCACAGAGACAACAACACCAAAGCGATACTACGGCAAGTCAGCTAGACCACTGCCACCACTGATCGACGGAGAGTCAGTTAGAATCCTAAGCATGACCTCTGGAAGCAAGCAGTCGTCATCCAGCCAGCTGATACTGAACGTTCATATCACGTCCGCACCGCAGAAGTAGCGGTGTACCGCCGCAATCGTCATCACCTACTGAATACAAAAGAACAATTACACTGCCGAGATGAACTGTTCCCCTGAAAGAGAGCGTGATGGACTAAACACACACACAACACAACATACACCATACTTAGCTGGAACACCACAAGAGCTGTTGACTGACACAGAAGCATGCTCAGCATCATATCACACAAGGTCAGGAAGAGAGGTCAAGCCCAGAGCTGTCCTAGACCTGTGAAATGTCAAAGGGTGTAGGCGGATCGCTGCCCTAAAAGAGTTCCAGACTGTAAACTTGTTATTGAAAAGTTGACTTGAAATGCTTTGGTAATGTATTTGTTTGATATGTTGAGATGTCATTGCTACAGTGAAAAGCTGAGTTGAAATGCTTTGGTAATGTATTTGTTTGATATGTTGAGATGTCATTGCTACAGTGAAAAGCTGAGTTGCTTAGAATCCGTTGTTCCAAAAGTAACAGTATGCTGAATCATTGTTTCAGAGTCTGTTATGTTGATTCAGTTGGTGTAGTAGGCAGTATAAATGGTTACTAACCTTGAGTTCAAACTACAGAGCATGTATTCAAAAGAAACACTTAGAATATGTATAACATTTTTATTTTATTTTTAAAGAAGGGTAATGTAATATTCATATATGTAAACATACTGAATTGTAATTGGATGCATTCTATCGTCATGTCATACTGAGCTACGATTGGTTAAGACTTCCCAGGTCGTGAGGTCATCTTCAGTTGATCATGGCAGGAGACATGTGAACATGCCAGTTATAGCAAGCTAATAAAGAACAGCGTTTAGAAAGATCCTGTCGTATTGCATTTTATTATTTTGTACAATGCGTGCAAAAACAAGACAAGCATGTCAATACAAATTTAAATATATTAACATACACTTACCTGATTGGTGGATAGGATAATCTAGACTCTAGAGCCTACCCCACTTACTCCTACAAAGTAGGAGGATAAGTATGCAAATAAAAGATAACTGGTCATTGGTCAGAATATTCAGATCAGATTGTGATGTCATGGTCTGGGCCAAAAACTCCATCCCACCTGACAAGGCTGAAATTCCTGCCATTCTCACACAGCTCTTACACAAAAAGGGCATTATCCTAATTTTCACAATTTCAGAGTGTCATTTTGACCTCATAGTGTGGAATTTTGTTTTTTATATCCACAGAAAAATTATTGGTACATATATGTATTTTGTTTGTCTTATTGTCTATTCTCTCTCTCTCTCTCTCTCCCTCCCCTTCCCTCCCTCTCTCCCAATCTATAACTATTCACTATACTTTTTGTTTATTCGTACACTTTTATTTTCTCTCATATTTGTAAACCACTGTTCCCTTTCTCCTTCTTGCCTTTCTGGAAGAAATCTGTACATGTTCAAATTGCATTTCCAAATACCACTATAGCCAGGAAGTCCAAATGTGTATGTAATAGAATCACTGCAAACTTTGTCAACTTCCACTCAGTCGCCCTCAATGACACACAAAGCTCTGCTAAAATGGAGTTACAAAACGACTGCCAGCTGCTGGTATTGCCAGTAAAGATTATAGCATCCTGTTGCTGGTGGCTGAGACTAGGAGTTTCTCTCTCTGTACGGTGGGCCCTGAGGGAGGGAGAGTCTCCCAGTGTTAGTGTAAATGGTGCAGTCACGACATGGCCACTGGGCCATTTTTCATATCATACTCCCATGTTCTCATCTAAGTGTTGTGAATAGAGGTTCTAGCATTCAGAGGATCTACAAATCTGATTTGAATTCCTATGTTGTTGGTGTTCCTCAGGGACTTCCTGTATGATTTCCTAAATAGGTTATAGATTAGATTATATAGATTATAAAGTAGAACAGCATAAATGTCACTATTTTCATCACTAATCTAACATGGAAAAAAACGTATCCAACGTGACGTTTGAGATTATACAATTGACCTGTAACTGTATATTTGCCATGACTGTATTAGAATGAGATTTGTATGGTCAGAGAATGACTAACACTGTCATCGGGGGCCTTGGTATAATAAGCCTGATCAAATAATGATGGAGTCCATTTCACCACCCACTTGTGCATACCTCCAACCAGCTGCAACTCCTTCCTCATTACGCTGTAGGACCAATGATGTATATAAACCCTAGATTACGAATGCCATGTGAGAGGCTTTGAAGCCACCGGCTGCCATATTGGTACTCCTCAGAAGGAGCAGTCCGTCATAGGAATTCATGGAAATCTACAGTATTTCAATTCATTGTTTCAAGGACAAATTTACATGTATTTAAGTATTTATTTGTTGTCGTGGGGACATTAACAGTACTCTATAAAAATTATACTTTAAGGACATTTTATATATCAGTACAAGTCAAAGGTTTGGACATACCTACTCATTACAGGATTTTAATTTTTTACTTTGTTTACATTGTAGAACTATAGTGAAGACATAAAAACTATGAAATAACACATATGGAATCATGTAGTAACCAAAAAAATGTTGAACAAATCAAAAGATATTTTACATTTGAGTAGCCACCCTTTGCCTTGATGACAGCTTTGCACAGACTTGGCGTTCTCTCAACCAGCTTCATGAGGTAGTCACCTGGAATGCATTTCAATTAACAGGTGTGCCTTGTTAAAAGTTCATTTGTGAAATTTCTTTCCTTCTTAATGCGTTTTTGCCAATCAGTTGTGCTGTGACAAGGTAGGGGTGGTATACAGAAGATAATAATATGGAAAGAACAGCTCAAATAAGCAAAGAGAAATGACAGTCCATCATCACTTTAAGAGATGAGGGTCAGACAATAAGTAAAATTTCAAGAACTTTCAAAAACTTCTTCTTCAAGTGCAGTTGTAAAAACCATCAAGCGCTATGGTGAAGGACTGCTCTCATGAGGACTGCCACAGGAAAGGAAGACCGAGAGTTAACTCTGCTTCAGAGGATAAGTTAATTTGTTACCAGCCTCAGAAATCGGCAGTTAACTGCACCTCAGATTGCAGCCCAAATGTCTTTGTGAGACGCAGAGTAGGTGAACGGATGATCTCCACATGTGTGGTTCCCACCGTAAAGCATGGAGGAGGAGGTATGATGGTGTGGGGGTGCTTTGCTGGTGACACAATCTGTGATTTATTTAGAATTCAAGGCGTGCATAATCAACATGGCTATCACAGCATTCTGCAGCGATACGCCATCCCATCTGGTTTGCGCTTAGTGGGACTATCATTTGTTTTTCAACAGGACAATGACCCAAACACATAGGCTGTGAAAGGGCTATTTGAAGGAGAGTGAGGAAGTGCTGTGTCAGATTACCTGGCCTCCACAATCACCCGACCTCAACCCAGTTGACATGGTTGGGATGATTTGGACCGCAGAGTGAAGGAAAAGCAGCCAACAAGTGCTCAGCATATGTGGGAACTCCTTCAAGACTGTTGGAAAAGCATTCCAGGTGACTACCTCATGAAGCTGGTTGAGAGAATGCCAAGAATGTGCAAAGCTGTCATCAAGGCAAAGGGTGGCTACTTTGAAGAATCTCAAATGTAAAATATATTTAGATTTGTTGAACACTTTTTTGGTTACTACATGATTCAATATGTTTTATTTCATAGTTTTGATGTCTTCAATTTTATTCTACAATTTAGAAAATAGTCCAAATAAAGAAAAACATGAGTAGGTGTGTCCAAATGTTTAACTTGTACTGTATATATATTAGTATTACATTTTTTTGTATGTTCAGTTCATATAATATAATGTAAAAGTCTGCATTAAGGTGTCCGTAATAGAATATACTTGCTAAAAAGTAATATACACATTAACAAATGCTTTTCTATAGGGTTGAACATCTTTTTTACTATGGTGGAGGAGTGCTAAAATGGCTACGCAGTGGCTTCAATATAGAGCCCCCTGTCAATCATCCAGGGTTTATACACATTGTTCAGGACGGACCCCTCACACCCTCTCACCTTCTACTTCCTGTTAATTAGTGCCAGTGGGCGGGGAGGGAGGAGTCTGACTAGTGGAGGTGAAATGGTACACTCACATTCCCAGAAAGAGAACATCATGTTGTGTCACCAGCTGCAAGCTTATAGTCCCTGTCACCAGTGATTGATTCTACCGCACTTGCAAGGATGGCAGTCTCATTTCTATTGTAGGAACTGTATGTCAAAGAGGATTCTAGGAAATTGGTAAGAGAAGGGAAAGATTTAACACCCCCACCCCAACTCACGAACCTCCATCTCCATCCAATTTCCCTTAGAAGAAAATGATTTAGACTCTATCCCCCAATCTTATTCTTATTCATTTAACATGTTGTCTCTTCATGGCAGATACAGGAGCTGTGTGAGTGACAGATGTCTCTGTCCAGCCCGGCAGGATTGATGTTGACAACTAAAAAAAACAGCTCAGCAGTCAATCTGCTTCTCAGCACCCCAGCATGAGCTGCTCAGCAATGAGGCGGCTGGATATGCAGTGGGAATACAGGATACAGCCATTTGATAAGGTTGCAAAAAGGGAAATTCCTTTATTGCTGTTCTGTCTTACTAGTCTCCAAGACAACGTAGGAGCAACAGACAAGACAGTAATGAACCCCAGAACCACAGGGGTGGTTGTTAGCAAGTGGTAATTTTATAGTTATGTGAATTACCACATAAAAAGTCTAATAAGGTTGTACATTTCATTATAAAGAGTGTGAAATGAACTTCAAAAGCATAGCAGCAGCAAAAAAAGAAGTTGAATGAAATGAATGTGTCTTTTAGAGTGCCAGAATTGCTTGCATTCAATTTGCTCTCCCTAAATAAGACTAATGCATTCTGTGAGTGGTTTCATAACTAGTAAGCAGGACATGTCAGATACACACTCCTTTCATGAATAATATCAGTAATATCAATAACAAGATATATTCACGAATAATATCAGTATATCTTCAAATACTTCATATACCTCATATCCACACTGATTGTATTATAGATACAGAAGTGTACATGGGGGATCAATTCTAGACCATGGTAAGTTCCCATAAACATAATGTATGACTCTATAGAGAGAGACTCAGAGGTGTTAGGGTGAAGTGTCCATGTATTCCTCTCATTTCTCCTCTGTGATCTCTCTGCTGAGTCAGCTGCTTGTCTCTCTCTGTGTATTGGAGGAAATCAGAAAACGCCTCAGATACTCAAAGGTCTGTTTGGCACAGATAAGAATACTACTCGTTGGTTGTGTCTCAGCCTCTGTCACTGCAATAGCACAAAAACATTTATACTCCAACCTTCACACATCATACATAAAAAAATACAGTTTGCATTAGGTTGTATGTTGTGGAAACTATGAGTATTTTTCCATTACTTTGAATGATTGTGCTATGCTCATGACTGACTTGTCACTGCCTTTCATCAACAGACACCTGCAACACCAGAGGCACATACCTGTTTCCAGGAATCGCTGATGCCTTTAAATTCCTCTCTCAAGGTGAACATTGCTGATAGTGGACTGAAAATAGCCAGAGGTGGTGAAACATCTATGCAGTTCTCTCCTGCACTCCATTTATGTGCAGATGCCTTCTTTCCAACTGTTTCTGTACTGTAATTTCTGTCGTTTTTACAGTAATATAAAGAGCAAACTCCAGAAGTAATCCAGTTGTATAATCCTGTCTCGGCGGTAAGGAGTGGTAGACTACATTGTTGTTATTTTACTTGTCACACACTTTCTCTATTTTCTGTGCGATTGTGTGTTTGTGCACGCCTGTGTGCATGTGTGCACATGTTCTTAAGTACATGGGCCAATAAATTGCCATTAGCCTCAGTCGTGATTTTAGCCAATCCAGGCCTCTCCAATACACCTCATTCTTTAATAGGGTGTCTACGTACAAAATTATTCACAAAGGAATAGTACATTTATCTCTTGTAATATTGGCTCTAATGGCCATATTGTAGATGATTAGAAAAGTGAAATATTCCTTTGACCACTAGCATTTCATCTAGATTTTGGCTTTCAGGTGACAGCCTGTGTGACTGAGCAAAAACAGCAATCAAAATCCAAATCACAATTTGCCAATAATGTCCCCTTCCCTGAGGGTGAAACGTTTTACCATAGTCATTGTGCTGCCAAGAGTCATTGTACCTGAGAGACGATGAGAAAAAGGCGTATTGATGTCACTATGGCCCTGATAAAACACCTCCACCCTGACATTAATGCCATCAATTCTCATTGCATGTCCTCCAATTTCATTTCTCCTCACTTGATGGGATCTATCTTTTGTGAAACACACCATGCTCTTGCTCTGCCACTGGCTTTGTAAGGGTGATGGAGAATAAATGGAAACTCAGTTTCTTTAAAAAAGAACCAAAAAAACCTTACGTGCTTTCAGTCTACCTCCAAATTGAGGGGACTGAATTGTAAGTAACACTTAGACACTGGACATTTGTACAAAGAACTGAATGCACAGTTCACGGCAAAGGAACTTTTAGTCCTGATCGTTTATCACTGCCAAATACACTGAGTGTAGAAAACATTACAAACACCTGCTCTTTGCATGACATAGACTGACAAGGTGAATCAAATCAAATGTTTATTTGTCGCATGCGCCGAATAGAATAGGTGTAGACCTTACCATGAAATGCTAACTTACAAGCCCTTAACTAACAATGCAGTTCAAGAAATAGAGTTTAGAAAAAATGTACTAAATAAAATAAACAATAAAATAACAATAACGAGGCTATATAGAGGGGGTACTGGTGCCGAGTCAATGTGCAGGGGTACAGGTTAGTTGAGGTCATTTGTACATGTAGGTAGATGTAAAGTTACTATGCATAGATTTTTTTAAACAGAGAGTAGCAGCAGTGTAAAAACAAGGGGGGGGGGGTCAATGTAAATAGTCTGTGTGGCAATTTGATTAATTGTTCAGAAGTCTTATGGCTTGGGGGTAGAAAATGTTAAGGAGCCTTTTGGACCTAGACTTGGCGCTCCGGTACCGCTTGCCGTGTGGTAGCAGAGAGAACAGTCTATGACTTGGGTGACTGGAGTCTGTGACTATTTTTTGGGCATTCCTCTGACACTGCCTAGTATACACACATTTTTTGTTCATTGAAATAACATCAAATTGATCCGAAATAAAGTGTAGACATTGTTAATGTTGTAAATGACTATTGTAGCTGGAAACGGCTGATTGTTTTTATGGAATATCTACATAGGTGTACAGAGGCCCATTATCAGCAACCATCACTCCTGTGTTCCAATGGCACGTTGTGTTAGCTAATCCAAGTTTATCATTTTAAAAGGCTAATTGATCATTAGAAAAACCTTTTGCAATTATGTTAGCACAGCTGAAAACCTTTGTCCTGATTAAAGAAGCAATCAAACTGGCCTTCTTTAGATTAGTTGAGTATCTGGAGCATCAGCATTTGTGGGTTTGATTACAGGCTCAAAATGGCCAGAAACAAAGAACTTTCTTCTGAAACGAATCCGTCTATTCTTGTTCTGAGAAAGGAAGGCTATTCCATGCCTCTATTCCATTGCCAAGAAACTGAAGATGTCATACAACACGGTGTACTACACCCTTCACAGAACACCACAAACTGTCTGTAACCAGAATAGAAAGATGAGTGGGAGGCCCCAGTGCACAACTGAGCAAGAGCACAAGTACATTAGAGTGTCTAGTTTGAGAAACAGACACGTCACAAGTCCTCAACTGGCAGCTTCATTAAATAGTACCTGCAAAACACCAGTCGCAACATCAACATTGAAGAGGCGACTACGGGATGCTGACCTTCTAGGCAGAGTTCCTCTGTCCAGTGTCTGTGTTAATCTTAATATTTTGTTTTTATTGGCCAGTCTGAGATATGGATTTTTCTTAGCATCCCGGAGTAACATCTGACAAAAATATCTAAAGACACTGAAGCAGCAAACTTTGTGAAAATTAATATTTGTGTCATTCTCAAAACTTTTGGCCACGACTGTACACCACGGTATTCTTTCAAATGTCTTTGGGTGGAAAGCGAGAGATAAAGGACACTATGGAAGACTAATTACAATGTGCTGCTGTTTCTGCCCCTAGATGGTTTGCCACCATATGTATCTGTCAAGGCAGGATTCATAATGAAATGCATCAGACACGCATCTGAAACCAGCCTCCTCTCACTCCAAACAGATGTTGTGGGGGGGCTGGACATCACTCTATTTAAGTTGGTACTCCACCTAGTTCCTGGAGGGGAGTATGGGAGGTAGGAGAGAAGCAGGGAGAGGAGAGTCGGAGGGCAGGCAGGCAGCAGTGTAGTACTTCAGGGAATCCTAACCAAGGGAAGAGAGGCTGAACAGCTGGTCAGAGTTTATCTAACCTGGCGGAATGACAGTCCAGTGGACAGGCAATGCCGCCACAAGTGACCCAGCAACCATGAGAATGAGTAATGATAAAAGAACTGGAAAATCTATTTATGTTGGGAAAAATAGAGGGATGGTCATACAGGAGTTAAGGAGTTAAGGAGTTAAGAGTTTGTGGAGCAATAATAATGTTTTTATTGAACACTTTTCGCAGTGAAACAATCCTCAGCAATAATACCACAAAATGGTGGCCAGTGAAGGGTTTTGACTATCTTGACGGGTGTTCGTTGATAACACTCCCTAAAATGGATTTGTGTCAGGGATGAGTTACTGGCTGTGTCTTCTTACTGCTTTTGGAGTGCTTGATTAGTTTGTCAATTTGGAAATGAGAACAAAAAGAGACACTGAATATTTGATCCTATCATTGCATCGTTATCTATTCATCAATCGTTTGCGCTGCCACGACTTAAATAGACATGGAACTGCAGGGTCTGAGCAGATGCACCTCCCTCATCACTGGGCTGAGGAAACAGAAACGAATCCTTTTTTTAAGTTATGAGATCAAGGGGAAACTGCCCACTTCCATTTCGTCTGTCCTGTTAAAAGATTAATCATGAAATCCATCTGGTCTCCCCCTCTGTGAATTGGAGACACTATTCATTGATTCAACACAACTCTCAAGTAAAAATTGACTCCCCTAATTTTAGTGGTTGCATGTATAATGTACACCGTGTTGGGGAGAAGTGAACTACATCTACAGTGTATATTGAACAAAAATATAAACTCAGCATGCAACAATTTCAAAGCTTTTACTGTTACAGTTTCATAAAAGGAAATCAGTCAACTGAAATAAATATATTAGGCCCTGATCTATGCATTTCACATGACTGGGAATACAGATATGTTTCTGTTGGTCACAGATAGCTTAAGAAAAAAGGTAGGGGTTTGTGGATCAGAAAACGACCATTTGCCTCATGCGGCGTTACACATCTCCTTCACATAGAGTTGATCAGGCTGTTGACTGTGGCCTGTGGAATGTTGTCCCACTCTTCTTCAATGTCTGTGCGAAGTTGCTGGATATTGGCGGGAACTGGAACACGCTGTCATACACGTTGATCCAGAGCATCTAAAACATGCTCAATGGGTGACATGTCTGGTGAGTCTGCAGGCCATGGAAGAACTAGGATGTTTTCAGCTTCCAGGAATTGTGTACAGATCCTTGAGACATGGTGTCGTGCATTATTATGCTGAAACATGAGATGATGGCGTCGGATGAATGGCACGACAAGTGCTCGCCCACACAACGCCATACACGTGGTCTGGGGTTGTGAGGCCGGTTGGATGTACTGTAATACCAAATTCTCTAAAACAACGTTGGAGGCGATTTATGGTAGAGAAATTATTATTCAAATTCTCTGGCAACTGCTCTGGTGGACATTCCTGCAGTCAGCATTCCAATTGCAAGCTCCCTTGTGTGCACATTTTAGAGTGGTCTTTCATTGTCCCTAGCACAGGTACCTGTGTAATGATCATATGCTGTTTATTCAGCTTCTTGATATGCAGTGTTGTAAGGGATTACATGTAAGGGATTACAAAAACCAGTAACTGTAATCTGCTACGTTACCAGCTAAAATATTGTAATCAGATTACAGATACTTTTGAAAAACTAGATGATTACTTTGAGGATTACATTTAAATTCCAAAAGGATGTTTGTGTGAAAAAAATCTTTGACACTTCTCTGTTTTCTAAATTACATTCAAATCAGCATTGAAAAACTGTGCAAGTTTAAGGTGGTTCCACCTGAACGAGTCTGACCACAAGTCAGAGACCAGTATGATGACACACCAAATTTGGTTGATAGATCATGGGAAAGGGCAGGAATAGGCTTTTGAAGGCTACAGTCCAAGCTATGTCTTCCAATGGTGCTACTGCTGTCGGCATACAAAGATGATCCAACTTGAATAAACGCTTGGAGGATGACAGCAGGATGACAGCAGTGGTGTAGTCTACAGCGATACATAGTGCAATGATGTGAATCACACTGCTGCTCTCTCATTTATGTAAGGGTTTTCTTCTGGTGAAAGAGAGGCGGACCAAAATGCAGCGTGGTGGTTATTCATGTTTTTAATAAAGACGACTATACATGAACAGACTATACAAAACAAGAAAAGTGAAAACCTAAACAGTCCTATCTGGTGCAAACACAGAGACAGGAACAATCACCCACAAAACCCAACACAAAACAGGCTACCTAAATATGGTTCCCAATCAGAGACAATGACTAACACCTGCCTCTGATTGAGAACCATATCAGGCCAAACATAGAAATAGACAAACCAGACACACAACATAGAATGCCCACCCAGCTCACGTCCTGACCAACACTAAAACAAGGAAAACACATACGAACGATGGACAGAATGTGACAATTTAGCTATTTGCGCCTTACAGATTGTGATTGTTGAGGATGGCTGTTCACAAATCTAAATGTGTATTTGAACCGAATAATGGTTGAATTCAAGAAGTTTAAGCTGCCTATCAATCATTGTTTTTGAAACCGGTGAAAAATGCGCTCGTGCAACATCTGCATAGTGCGGATCCCAGCCTATGGTAAAGTGGTGCTTTTATTACTCAATCTAATTCATGATGATTAAAAAAATACATCCATAGGCCTAATGCTCAAACTCGCAAACCTTTGATAGACTTAAAGGGACAATCTGTAGTTGCTACATCCATTATATATATTAATGTAAATAATATATGTAGTAGAAAGTGATGGGTTAGAAGAAGCCTACATGTCAGCGATTGGGTGCAGAGTTATAGCGGAGTCAGGCGCAGGACACAGGTATTGAGTAACATAACTGAGTTTACTCAAAATAACAAGCAAAATTCCAAATAGGAACATACAGAAACACCCACCACAAAAGGACCAAGCAGAGTGGTAACGGGCAGCAGTGATCTCAGGACTCCTGGACATGGGAGGACGTTTTGGACGGCAAGGGTTGCTACACATGGGAGGAGATCCTGGCTGGAAGGGATCGCCTCTCATGGGAACAGGTGGAGGCAGCCAGGAGAGCGGAGGCAGCAGGTAATGGGAGCCAGCGCTTCGAGGGAACACGGCTGGCAAGGAAGCCCGAGAGGCAGCCCCAAAAACTTCTTGGGGTGGGGCACACGGGGAGTGTGACGACGTCAGGTAGGAGACCTGTGCCAACTTCCCGTGCTTTCCGGAGAGAGAGAGAGGGACCGGACAGGCACCGTGTTATGCGGTGGAGCGCACGGTGTCCCCGGTGCGTGTGCATAGCCCGGTGCGGTACATTGCAGCGCCTCGTATCGGCCGGGCTAGAGTGGGCATCGAGCCAGGTGCCATGAAGCCGTCTCAGCGCATCTGGTCTCCAGTGCATCTCCTCGGGCTGGCGTACATGGCACCAGTCTTACGCATTGTGTCCCCGGTTCGCCAGCACAGCCCAGTGCAGGCTATTCCACCTCGCCGCACTGGCCTGGCTACGGGGAGCATTCAACCAGGTAAGGTTGGGCAGTCTCCCGTCTGTCCTGAGCCGCCAGAGTCTCCCGTCTGTCCTGAGCCGCCAGTCAGCCAGGAGCCGCCAGAGCCGTCAGTCAACCAGGAGCCGCCACCCAGCCAGGAGCCGCCAGAGCCGTCAGTCAACCAGGAGCCGCCAGAGCCATCAGTCAGCCAGGATCCGCCGGGGCCGTCAGTCAGCCAGGAGCCGCCAGAGCCGTCAGTCAGCCAGGAGCCGCCAGAGCCGTCAGTCAGCCAGAATCTCCCGTCCATTCGGGACCGGTGGCATGGGTCCCCAGTCCAAGGTCGGCGGTGAGGGTAGCCGCTCTAAAGAGGCCACGGAGGCGGGCTAAGAAGCGCAAAAAAACTATGGTGAAGTGGGATACACGTCCCGCGCCAGAGCCGCCCGTGGACAGACGCCCACCCAGACCCTCCCCTATAGGTTCAGGTTTTGCGGCCAGAGTCCGGGGGGGGGGGGGGGTACTGTCACGTTCTGACCTTAGTTCCTTTGTTTTTGTCTTTGTTTTAGTATGGTCAGGGTGTGAGTTGGGGTGGGCAGTCTATGTTTGTTTTTCTATGTTTGTTTTTGAGTTCGGCCTAGTATGGATCTCAATCAGAGGCAGCTGTCAATTGTTGTCCCTGATTGAGAATCATACTTAGGTAGCCTGGGTTTCACTTTTGGTTTGTGGGTGTTTGTTTCCGTGTGAGTGTTTGGGCCACACGGTACTGTTTCGTTTTGTTCACATCGTTTATTGTTTTATTCCAGTGTTCAGTTTGTTTATTAAAAAGACATGAACACCTAAAGTAATTTAAAAGTAACTGCATATAATATTAGTGTCACGGCTTCTAGGAGTAGTGGGTGGAGGAGTCCGGCGCAGAGAGCAGGGTTAGGTCAAACGTGGGTCTTTATTCCAGGAACAGAGTAATGGTCACGCCAAACACAAGGGCGCATAAATACCAAGTCCAAACAAACCGGACGAAACGGTCCAGAAAAAGGAACCCACAACTGCGCAAAAGCAGGGTTTAAATAGCCCAAAAACAAAACCCAAACAAGAAACAGGTGAAACTAATCAGACAAAACTAACTGAAACAGAAAAGGGGATCGGTGGCAGCTAGTAGGCCGGCGACGACGACCGCCGAGCGCCGCCCGAACAGGAAGAGGAACCATCTTCGGCAGGATTCGTGACAATTAAGTTGCTGAGTTTAGGTCATCCAAAAGTTATGTTACTGATTACAATTTTCGACAGGTAACTAGTAACTGTAACTGTAATTACATTTAGAAAGTAACCTACCCAACCCTGTTGATATGCTACACCAGTCAGGTGGATGGAGCAAAGGAGAAATGCTCACTAATAGGGATGTAAACAAATTTATGCACAACATTTGAGAGAAATAAGCTTTATGTGCACATGGAACATTTCTGGGATCTTTTATTTAATCTCATCAAACATGGGACCAACACTTTACATGTTGGGCTTATATTTTTGTTAAGTGTAGTTCAACTAGTAATTTATCTAGATTTTAGGTTGGTGGTAGTTTAACTAAATCCAATTCATGGTAGTGTTTTCAGTAGGTCATTATGTTTTTTGCCATGTAGTAGTATAACTAACTAACTACACACTACTTTTTTGGCTAAAATAAAATAAAATGTGGGTGAAGTATCAGGATAAGGTAAGACACAGATGCAGACCGTGTCGATGTAACAATGTATATTACAGCAACAGAGGCAAAGGTACAGGACGGCAGGCAGGGTCAGGTCAGGCAGAGGTCGGAAATCCAGATGGGGCAAAGGTACAGGACGGGAGGCAGGCTCAGGTCAGGCAGAGGTCGGAAATCCAGATGGGGCAAAGGTACAGGATGGCAGGCAGGCTCAGGTCAGGCAGAGGTCGGAAATCCAGATGGGGCAAAGGTACAGGATGGCAGGCAGGCTCAGGTCAGGCAGAGGTCGGAAATCCAGATGGGGCAAAGGTACAGGATGGCAGGCAGGCTCAGGTCAGGCAGAGGTCGGAAATCCAGATGGGGCAAAGGTACAGGATGGCAGGCAGGCTCAGGTCAGGCAGAGGTCGGAAATCCAGATGGGGCAAAGGTACAGGATGGCAGGCAGGCTCAGGGTCAGGGGCAGGCAGAGTGGTCAGGCGGGTGGTTTTAGGGTCAGGACAGGCAAGGGCCAAAAACCAGGAGGGTGAGAAAAAGAGAGGCTTGGAAAAGACAGGAGCTGACAGGACAAACGCTGGTAAGCTTGACAAACAAGACGAACTGGCAACAGACAAACAGAAAACACAGGTATAAGTACACAGGGGATAATGGGGAAGATGGGCGACACCTGGAGCAGGGTGGAGACAAGCACAAAGACAGGTGAAACAGTTCAGGGCGTGACAGTGAAGCAGGCAAGAATTGACTTTCTTTTTCGACATCAGACCTGCCATCAGACCTGTTTTCACTTGAAACATTGTTTTTGTTTTTATAGGCTAAATTACACATTCTTTCTACATCTGACTCCAGAGTGATCTGTTCTTGCAATTTGTAGTCTATTACATTTCATATTTAGATATGATAATTTATCACAAAGTTGTTTGCATATAATGAACTACTCTTTCAAATGAACTTTAGTTATGTAAACTGTATCTTTCCTAAGGGTAGCTTTAGCGTTGTTTAACTTGGCATTGGTAGCTTGGTAAACTATATGTTCAGAGTAGCTTCCCCAACACTGAATGTACAGTGTAAGGCTAGGAAACAAAGATCCGATGTTGATTCTGAATAAAGGTTTATTGAAGATCGTCTCGAGATGCAATTGTCGTTGTTGATCAGGAGTCCTTTTCATGAAATTGATTTATTCTTTTTTTTTGTATTGTTACTGTGTCATTACAGCATTGCTCTTTCTGAATGGAAATAATGTGTTGAAAACAAAACAGTGTGCCAAGCACTATGTCCAGGGAGTCACTGAATGTTAAATCAAAAGCAGATTGTGAGTGTGAGTAGTAAGTGGATTAAAAATACACTTTTACAGATGAGAGGAGTGCAGTTCTGTTTTAACCAATAACTGTCTGTTTCTGTTGTTCCAATGCTTGTCACCATCCAATATGTTTCAATGCTTGTCACCATCCAATATGTTTCAATGCTTGTCACCATCCAATATGTTTCAATGCTTGTCACCATCCAATATGTTTCAATGCTTGTCACCATCCAATATGTTTCAATGAATTCGGTTGATTGTTGTTGTTGGTCACTAGTGTTGGACACAAGTATAACTCTAGGGATGCATTTACACATGCAGCCCAATTCTGATATATTTGATGACTAATTGGGCAAAGATCAAAATTGGGATGCATGTGCAGCCTTAGACACCTAATGTTGTGTCCAGCCATGCAGCTCTATTCTACAGTGTAACCTGTTCTTAGAGAGGGTATCACACATTTGAGTGTGTAAAATAATATCTAAATATAATCAGGCATGAATTGTTCAAGTAATGATGTTTCCTCATTAAGGGTACAGTGACTGTTGTGATAAATGGGCCATACTGTAATTACAATGCATTTTTATCACAGCCTGGCCTAAGAGCCATACAAAACATACATATTTCTGAGCACCTCCAAGACGTATGATACCAACTAATGGTCTAGTTACTTTAGACGGAAATTAAAGTGAGGAGTTGGTCGGGGAGGATGGGTTGATGTTATCCATGACCGTCTAGCAATCCAAAGGTTGCTTGTTAGAGTCGCGTCAAGGACAACTGTAGCATTTTAGTTAACCCTTCCTCTAACCCTTATTCTAAACGTAACCCATTTGACTTAACCTTTCACATCAATTATTTGTTGTTTGCTCCCTTAACCACCAAGGTAAATTCTCCCTGTAATCCTCCTTTGTTGTTACACCGCAATAAGCAACCTGCTCTCAAGGAAATATATATAATACTACACATCCTCCAATGTAAAATGTAAAATAAGGTACCATTTGTAATATATTGTACAACTGGGTAAGATGTATGACACTATACATCCTATAATTTGTATGATATTGCACCGGTATTCCATTCATAATGTAACCTAATGTAATGTAATATATCATACTAAATGGAGTGTCACAGATTTACTTACAGAATAATACAAATTGCCCTGAAACCAAAAGCATTTCCATGTTCTCCCAGTTTGAGCCCACACAGTACCATTATTGAGCGGGGAGACTGGAGCCAAATGCACACGTTCGTTATCTCTAGTATATCAACCTGCTACTGGTTAAACAAATGAATGCCCTCTACACGGTACTTGAATTATGTACAGAGCATGTGTCAAACATGCTCTATCTCCCCAGCATCTCCTTCTACATTGCCTCCCTCAGATCATTACCTTGTGACTCACCCTAATCAGACTGATTAATAGGGTAAAGATACTGAAAAACCAATCTAAATTCAAGATGATGATGATGTTGTAATTCTCTTCACAATCACAAGTACTGATGTCAATGTTGTTGTGTTATGTTCACCACTGGTTGGTTAGTGTAGCATCCATGATTCGGATCATCGATTACACTGTCTTTTTTGTTTGCATGTTGTTATGGGAAATCACTAGGTGATTTGGTTGTCCCATTTCTATTGTATCAGTGACGTGACTCATTTCCGATAAACGTTAGCCTCAACTGAGAACAAGTGTTTGCACTGTCCTTTTAAAACATAACATTTGGCGAACGAGGATGGCTGAATGTATTTCTGCAATATCTCTCCCGCCATCGGAGCCCTTCTTACCTCACACGGGTGAACCAAAAATCCCATGGGACAGATGGAAGTTGTCGTTCGAGACAGTAGAGAATGGCCTCTAGAGGCTAAAAAGCCGTATTAGTGTAGCACTTGGGGATGTGTGAAACTTACTCCTCAAATCAAATCAAATTTTATAAGTCACATGCGCCGAATAACACAGGTGTAGAAGACCTTACAGTGAAATGCTTACTTGCGAGCCCCTAAGCAACAATGCAGTTTAATTTTTAATTTCATTTTAAAAATAAAATATGAATAAGAATAAGAAATAAAAGTAACAAGTAATTAAAGAGCAGCAGTAAAATGACAATAGCGAGACTATATACATGGGGGTACCGGTACAGAGTCAATATGCTGGAGCACTGCTTGGTCGAGGTAATTGAGGTAATATGTACATGTAGGTAGAGTTATTAAAGTGACTATGCATAGATGATAACATCAGAGAGTAGCAGCGGTGTAAAAGAGGGGGGAGGGGGCAATGCAAATAGTCTGGGTAGCCATTTGATTATATGTTCATGAGTCTTATGGCTTGGGGGTAAAAGTTGTTTAGAAGCCTCTTGGACCTAGACTTGGCGCTCCGGTATTGCTTGCCGTGCGGTAGCAGATAGAACAGTCTATGACTAGGGTGGCTGGAGTCTTTGACAATATTTAGGGTCACCCTCTGACACTGCCTGGAGTAGAGGTCCTGGATGGCAGGAAGCTTTGCCCCAGTGATGTACTGGGCCATACACACTACCCTCTGTAGTGCCTTGCGATCATAGGCCGAGTAGTTGCCATACCAGGCAGTGACGCAACCAGTCAGGATGCTCTTGATGTTGCAGCTGTAGAACCTTTTGAGGATCTCAGGACCAAAGCCAAATCTTTTCAGTCTCCTGAGGGGGAATAGGTTTTGTTGTGCCCTCTTCACAACTGTCTTGGTGTGCTTGGACCATGTTAGTTTGTTGGTGATGTGGACATCAAGGAACTTGAAGCTCTCAACCTGCTCCACTATAGCCCCGTCGATGAGAATGGGGGCGTGCTTGGTCCTCTTTTTCCTGTAGTCCACAATCATCTCCTTTGTCTTGGTCTTTTTGAGGGAGAGGTTGTTGTCCTGACACCACACAGCCAGGTCTCTGACCTCCTCCCTATAGGCTGTCTCATCGTTCTCGGTGTTCAAGCCTACCACTGTTGTGTCATCGGCAAACTTAATGATGGTGTTGGAGTCGTGCCTGGCCGTGCAAACATGAGTGAACAGGGAGTATAGGAGGGGACTAAGCATGCACCCCTCAGGGGCCCCTGTATTGAGGATCAGTGTGGGGGATGTGTTGTTACCTACCCTTACCACCTAGGGGCGGCCCGTCAAAAAGTCCAGGATCCAGTTGCAGAGGGAGGTGCCAGTGAAGCCCTTTGCCAGTTGGTCAGTGCATGCTCGCAGTACACGTCCTGGTAATCCATCTGGCCCTGTGGCCTTGTGAATCTTGACCTGTTTAAAGGTCTTACTCACATTGGCTGCGGAGAGCATAATCACACAGTCTTCCGGAACAGCTGGTTCTCTCAAGCATGTTTCAGTGTTATTTGCCTCGAAGCGAGCATAGAAGTTGTTTAACTCATCTGGTAGGCTCGTGTCACTGGGCATCTTTCGGCTGTACTTCCCTTTGTAGTCTGTAATGGTTTGAAGCCCTGCCACATCCGACGAGTGTCAGAACCGGTGTAGTACGATTCGATCTTAGTCCTGTATTGACACTTTGCCTGTTTGATGGTTCTTCGGAGGGCATAGAGGGATTTCTTATTATCTTCCGGGTTAGAGTCCTGCTCCTTGAAAGCGGTATCTCTAGCCTTTAGCTCAGTGCGAATGTTGCCTGTAATCCATGGCTTCTGGTTGGGTATGTACGTACGATCACTGTGGGGACGACGTCATCGAAGCACTTATTGATGAAGCCAATGGCTGATGTGGTGTACTCCTCAATGCCATCGGAGGAATCCCGGAACATATTCCAGTCTGTGCTAGAAAAACAGTCCTGTAGCTTAGCATCTGCTTCATTTGACCACTTTTTTATTGATCGAGTCACTGGTGCTTCCTGCTTAAGCTTTTGCTTGTAAGCAGGAATCAGGAGGATAGAATTATGTTCAGATTTGCCAAATGGAGAGCGAAGGAGAGCTTTGTATGCATCTTTCTGTGTGGAGTAAAGGTGGTCCAGAGTTTTTTTCCTTCTGGTTGCACATTTAACATGCTGATAGAAATTTGGTAAGACCGATTTAAGTTTCCCTGCATTAAAGTCCCCGGCCACTAGGAGCGCCGCCACTGGGTGAGCATTTTCCTGTTTGCTTATGGTGGAATACAGCTCATCGAATGTGGTCTTAGAGCCAGCCTCAGTCTGTGGTGGTATGTAGACAGCTACATACTATTGTAAACATCATTTGACATGTTTCTTCAAACTGTAATGGAACTCTTGACTTTTCATCTGGATTTTGCGCTCCCGCATTGTGCCTTTGGAATAGTGAACTAAACGCACGAACAAAACGGAGGTATTTGGACATAAATATGGACATAATCGAACAAAACAAACATTTCTTGTGGAAGTGGGAGTCCTGGGAGTGCATTCCGATAAATATCAGCAAAGGTAAGTGAAGATTTCTAATGCTATTTATGACTTTTGTTGACTCCACAATTTGGCGGGTAACTGTATGGCTGAACACTGTTCTCAGATTGTTGAATATTGTGCTTTTGCCATAAAGCTTTTTTGAAATCTGACACAGTGGTTGCATTAAGAACAAGTTTATCATTAATTCTATGTAAAACATGTATCTTTCATCAAAGTTTATGCTGAGTATTTATGTTATTTGATGTGGATCTCCGGATATTTTGGAGGCATTTCTGAACATGGCGCCAATATAAACTGAGTTTTTTTTATATAAATATGAACTTGATCGAACAAAACATACATGTATTGTGTAACATTGAGTCCTGGGAGTGTCATCTGATGAAGATTGTCAAAGGTTAGTGATTCATTTTATCTATATTTCTGCTTTTTGTTACACCTCTCTTTGGTTGGAAAATGGCTAAATGCTTTCTGTGACTAGTTGCTGACCTAACATAATGATATGTTCTGCTTTCGCTAAAAGGCCTTTTTGAAATCGGACATTGTGGTTGGATTAACGAGAAGTGTATCTTTAAAATGGTGTAAAATACTTGTATGGTTGAGGAGTTTTAATTATGAGATTTCTGTTGTTTTGAATTTGGCGCCCTGCAATCTCACTGGCTGTTGGCGAGGTGGGACACTAGCGTCCCGAACGATCCCAGAGAGGTTGAAGGAAAAAAAGTACTCTGCCAGTCCGTGGTGAGTAATCGCAGTTCTGATGTCCAGAAGTTATTTTCGATCACGGTAGCAGCAACATTATGTACAAAATAAGTTACACAAATAAGTTACAAACAACGCAAAGAAACAAACAAAAAAAAGCATTTGGATAGGAACACGTAAAACATCAGCCTTCTTCTCCGGCGCCATATTAACTCCTCAGCCTTGAGTGTACCGCTTGCGTCGTCTCATTAGCTACATTTGAGGGGGCGCAATTAGCTAAGACGCTTGAGGGAGGACAGTCACGTATGTTTGTGCGGCAGAAGGCCAAGTTCGCACCAAGTATGGGCTGAATCATGAGGAAGTGGTACTTGCTAAGCAAGCAGTGTGACATCCTTTACAACCGATTGGCAAACGTATTCCAAATTGAGAAATCATGTGACTAAACTGAATTCGATAAGAAGAAACTACATAATGAAACAAATAATATGACATAAAGAATGATAGTTAAAAGCTTTGGAGCACCTTAAATTACATTTTGGGAAAAAAGTCACTCAGCTCTATCATTCATTGAATCATTTGGCTCGTTCATCACAAAACCAACTGATATTGCCAACTACTTTAATACATTTTTCATTGGCAAAATTAGCAAACTTAGGCATGACATGCCAGCAACAAACGCTGACACTACACATCCATGTATATCTGACCAAATTATGAAAGACAAACGTTGTAATTTTGAATTCCGTAAAGTGAGTGTGGAAGAGGTGAAACAATTATTGTTGTCTATCAACAATGACAAGCCACCGGGGTCTTACAACTTGTATGGATAATTACTGAGGATAATAGCGGCGGATATTGCCACTCCTATTTGCCATATTTTCTATTTAAAGCCTACTAGAAAGTGTGTGTTCCCAGGATTGGACAGAAGCAAAAGTCATTCCACTAACTAAGAATAGTAAAGCCCCCTTTACTGGCTCAAATAGCCGACCAATCAGCCTGTTACCAATCCTTTGTAAACCTTTGGAAAAAATTGTGTTTGACCAGATATTTGACAGTAAACAAGTTGACAACAGACTTTCAGCATGCTTATAGGGAAGGACATTCAACAAGTACAGCACTTAAACAAATGACTGATGATTGGCTGAGGGAAATTGATGCTGAAAAGATTGTGGGAGCTGTTTTGTTAGATTTCAGTGCGGCTTTAAACATTATCGATCATAGTCTGCTGCTGAAAAAACGTATGTGTTATGGCTTTACACCCCCTGACTACTTCAAAATGGAGATGCTATAATGGCACAGACAGAAAGATGAGTCCTCTATCTATCTCTATGTTAACGATGTACATGCTAACTATTGGCCTGGATGTGGTTAGCCCTGAGAGGAAAAGGGCCATTCTCCTCCACTGTCTCGGCGCCGAGAGCCTGTGCATCTTCCAAACACTAGGGGAAGTGCACACATATGGTAGAGCTGTTGAATTTTGGATGGCCTTTCACTAAGAAACAGGCTGCATTTCTGGAAGCGAGCACAGTGCATCACAGCTCTAAAAAGGGCTAGTTAGACCAGTTAATTAAAAGAAGCTCAAGCTCACTTGTGCGGGAGAGGATTCTCCTTGAAGATGACGATCTGACAGCAAAAGCTGTAGCCGTAGCTTCCCAAGTGGAATCAGCAGCTCACTGTGCAGCTAAGATATCTGAGACACAGACACATGCTTCCAGTGTTGTTCAGGCTGTGCAGCAGTCTTAGGGCTCAGACTGTAGCTGTCAGACAGTGACATGAGTTCCTCCCCACTGAGCACATACTGTTTGAATCAAAAGTTGTTTCCACGTCATTTCAACGAAATGACATTGAACCATCATGGAATAGAAGTTGAATTACCGTCTGTGCCCAGTGTGTCAGTTCAGTTGATGTGACCCCAGATGCGTCAGCGGTGTGCCAACTGCAGTTCCAATAGACACAATGTACGTGCCCCTGACTGCCCCGCTCGTGGAAAGACATGTAGACGTTGTCAGCAATCAAACTACTTCACAAAGTGGTGTAGGTCAGCGCCAGCCCAGGCCACTATGCAGCAACGCTCATCCCCCATGGACAAACCCCCTGCTGTTATTCACACTGTTGGCTCACACCCGGATGGGGTCACGCCCCATGGCCACGCCCCTTTCTGTCACTCACACTGTTGGCTCAAAGCCAGCTGGGTTTCCCGCTTGTGCCGTATACCTGCATTCCTCTCCTCTAGAAACAGGAGCAGCAGGGTCAAATTCATCAAATCAAATAAAAATGTATTTGTTACATGCGCCGAATGCAACTGGTGAAGACTTTACCTTGAAATTCTTGCTTACAAGCTCTTCCCAACAATGCAGAGTAAAAAAATATATAATATTAGTAACACAAGAGCAATCAAATAAAATACACATGAATGGAGCGTGCATGCGGGCGGGCGGGCGGGCGTGCGTGCGTGTGTGTGTGTGTGTGTGTGTGCATGCGGCGGGCTGGCGGGCGTGCGTGTGTGTGTGTGTGCGTGCTTGCGTGTGTGCGGGCGGGCGGGCGGGCGTGCGTGTGTGTGTGTGTGTGTGTGTGTGTGTGTGTGTGTGTGTGTGTGTGTGTGTGTGTGTGTGTGTGTGTGTGTGTGTGTGTGTGTGTGTGTGTGTGTGTGTGTGTGCATGTGTATTTTGTAGGTATGTGCCATCGGAAAGTATTCAGACCCCTTTACTTTTTTCACATTTTGTTACGTTACAGCCTTATTCTAAATGTGATTAAATAGTTTTTCCCTCATCAATCAACACAGAATAGCCCATAATGACAAAGCATGTTTTTAAAAATATATTTCAGTTTTCTGTATTTGTATTTATTATGGATCCCCATTAGCAGCTGTTACTCAACAGTTACTCTTCCTGGGGTCCAGCAAAATTAAGGCAGTTATACCATTTTTAAAACATTACAATACATTCACAACAGATTTCACAACATATTAAGTGTGTGCCCTCAGGCCACTACTCTGCTACCACATACAGTTGAAGTTGGAAGTTTACATACAGTACACTTAGGTTGGAGTCATTAAAACTCCACAAATGTCTTGTTAACAAACTATAGTTTTGGCAAGTCGGTTAGGACATCTACTTTGTGCATGACACAAGTATTTTTCCCAACAATTGTTCACAAACAGAATATTTCACTTATAATTCACTGTATCACAATTCCAGTGGGTCAGAAGATTACATACACTAAGTTGACTGTGCCTTTAAACAGCTTGGAAAATTCCAGAAAATGATGTCATGGCTTTCGAAGCTTCTGATAGGCTTAATTTGAGTCAAATGGAAGTGTACCTGTGGATGTATTTCAAGGCCTACCTTCAAACTCAGTGCCTCTTTGCTTGACTTCACGGGAAAATCAAAAGAAATCAGCCAAGACCTCAGAAAAAAAATTGTAGACCTCCACAAGTCTGGTTCATCCTTGGGAACAATTTCCAAACCCCTGAAGGTACCACGTTCTGTACAAACAATAGTACACAAGTATAAACACCATGGGACTAAGCAGCCGTCATACCGCTCAGGAAGGAGACGCGTTCTGTCTCCTAGAGATGAACGTACTGTGGTGCGAAAAGTGCAATCAATTCCAGAACAACAGCAAAGGACCTTGTGAAGATACTACAGGAAACAGGTACAATAGTATCTATATCCACAGTAAAACGAGTCGACATAACCTGAAAGGCCGCTCATGAAGGAAGAAGCCACCCCTCCAAAACCGCCATAAAAATAGCCAGACCACGGTTTGCAACTGCACATGGGGATAAAGATGGTACTTTTTGGAGAAATATCCTCTGGTCTGATGAAACAAAAATATAACTGTTTGGCCATAATGACCATTGTTATGTTTGAAGGAAAAAGGGGGAGGCTTGCAAGCCGAAGAAAACCATCCCAATCGTGAAGCACTGGGGTGGCAGCACCATGTTGTGGGGGTGCTTTTCTGCAGGAGGGACTGGTGCATTTCACAAAATAGATGGCATCATGAGGCAGGAAAATTATGTGATATATTGAAGCAACATCTCAAGACATCAGTCGGGAAGTTAAAACTTGGTCGCAAATGGGTCTTCCAAATGGACAATGACCCCAAGCATACTTCCAAAGTTGTGGCAAAATGGCTTAAGGACAACAAAGTCAAGGTATTGGAGTGGCCATCTCAAATCTCTGACCTCAGTCCCATAGAACATTTGTGGGCAGAACTGAAAAAGTGTGTGCGAGCAAGGAGGCCTACAAACCTGACTCAGTTGCACCAGCTCTGTCATGAGGAATGGGCCAAAATTCACCCAATTTATTGTGGGAAGCTTGTGGAAGGCTACCCAAAACGTTTGACCCAAGTTGAACAATTTAAAGGCAATGCTACCAAATACTAATTGAGTGTATGTTAACTTCTGACCCACTGGGAATGTGATGAAAGAAATAAAAGCTGAAATAAATCATTCTCTGTCACGCCCTGACCTTAGTATTCTTTGTTTTCTTTATTATTTTGGTTAGGTCAGGGTGTGACATGGGTGATGTATGTGTTTTTGTACTGTCTAGGGGTTTTGTATGTTTATGGGGTTGTTTACTATCTAGGTGTTTTGTATGTCTATGATTGGTTCTCAATCAGAGGCAGCTGTTTTTCGTTGTCTCTGATTGGGAACCATATTTAGGCAGCCATATTCTTTGGGTAAGTCTATGTCTAGTTGCCTGTGTCTGCACTAGTATTTTTTTTTATTAGCGTCACGTTTGTTGTTTTTGTGTGTTAAGTGTTCGTCTTCATTAAAAAGTATGTATTCATCTTGGTCTCCTCCGTACAACGAACGTGACATTCTCTCTTACTATTCTGACATTTCACATTCTTAAAATAAAGTGGTGATCTTAACTGACCTAAGACAGGGAATTTGTACTAGAATTAGATGTCAGGGATTGTGAAAAACTGAGTTTAAATATATTTGGCTACGGTGTATGTAAACTTACGACATCAACTGTATCTATAACACAAAATCCATGCATCTATAACACAAAATCCATGCGCATGAGTGTGCATAGTGCGCATGTTATCGTGTGTGTGTATGTAGGTGTCTGTGCTTGTGTTTGTGTCTCTTTACAGATGTATGTAATTGTAATATTGGGATGCATCTCTATTTTTGACATGGTACAGGTGTCTTCTTTTCTTAAGCCCATAACCATGTATGTGATTTGTATACTTTTTGTTAGATTTGTTTAAGACTACCAAAAAACACCCTGTGACCATGATTCAGCCCACTGCAGTAAAAGGTTAGATACACATTTAAAATATATGTCAACAAGTGTTCCTCCAAAGGACACTTCTGTGGATGACATTTTTTGAAAATCCAAAGAAGCTCTAAGGTCTATTTTTGTTCTAGTTTGGTGAGGAATCACTCATGGGAACAGATATCTAACTGGACATCTGCGGTGAACTCCAGAATGTGCTACATTCTTCCTGGTGGTTGTTTATGACCTACATTTAAATTGGCCAGAGGTCACAGCCATGGGCTCTGTCACATCAGGGGCCGTCATAAACTTCCTGGATATGCGCTTTGCTCTCTGGGGACTGCCTGCAACTCTGATCACGGACAACGGCCCTCAGCTGGTCTCCGCCGAGTTCAGCTCTTACATCCATAGCAAAGGAATCAAACTCATTAGAACAGCCTACTACCACTCCCAGGCCAATGGAGAGGTTCATTCAAACCCTGAAAAAACGGACTGAGAGCTACAACAAAAGAAAGAGAAGACAAGCTCCAAGTGAAGGATTGGGTCAGGGTGCAACGATCACACCACACAGACAAGCTCCAAGTGAAGGATTGGGTCAGGGTGCAACGGTCACACCACACAGACAAGCTCCGCACCTTCTGGTCAACACCATGTCAAGTTGGGGCGGCAGGGTAGCCTAGTGGTTAGAGCGTTGGACTAGTAACCGGAAGGTTGCGAGTTCAAATCCCTGAGCTGACAAGGTACAAATCTGTCGTTTTGCCCTTGAACAGGCAGGTAACCCACTGTTCCCAGGCCGTCATTGAAAATAAGAATTTGTTCTTAACTGACTTGCCTGGTTAAATAAAGGTTAAAAAAAAAAACATTTAAAGTTCAACATCAGCTGGGCCCAGCCAACGTTTCAACTAACTGACGGCTCTCTCTGGCATGCCGAGCGTCTGAGGAAGGTGCCACCTCCTGCATGTCCCAGCTCTGCCATTGATGCCACCCTGAGTGGGGGTGGAGAATGTTGTGTTATGCTCAGCACTGATTGGTTAGTGTAGAATATATGATTTGGATCATCAATTACTACAGTCTGTTTTGTTTGCAAGTTGTTTTGGGAAATCACTAGGTGGTTTGGTTGTCCCATTTCTATTGTATCTGAGGTCTATACCTGAAGTCTATACCTATACCGTTTATACCTGGTGCTAACTGTTGCATCCCCGGTTAAAGGAAGCAGGTTCTTTTTCGTTATTGTAAAGAGAAACTCGACAGTATAAAGCATTAACAACACAAAGGGGGTTTATTTCCAATATGACAGTGGACACTACATAGCCGGTTCCAAACTGAGTCCAACTGCACCCGCTCAAAGGAAGCACACTTGAATACCTTGGCCAACAACCAATGAGACCTGCCAATAAAACTATGCGCATCCAATCAGATACAAATGTCCAATATCACGCACTGAACACGTGCATACCATTTTAATAACCAGGAGTGCATAGTAACATGCTGCTTATGTCTCAAACACTACACTAACATGGGTCCTGTATCCTGATCTTGTCCACATTCTGATTGTGCCCATGTTTTGAAATGTGTATACATGTGGTATTAAAATGTGTATCATATCCGTCCACTGTGTCTGCATTGTGACCAGATTATGAACAGCTTTTTATTTTTTGTATATTATTTATTTATTTATTTATTTATTTTAAGACATTTTGATAATATAAGTCAATGGTGTCACCTGTCAATCGTTTTTGAGGGCGGGACAATGCTGATTTAAAATCGTTTCTCTGTCCAGATCTGTCTAATATCTCCGGAGGGGGTCAGATAGATCTGATCCCAATCAGATCTTAATGTGTCTTTTAATTGTCTATACCTGTCTAAAATTGTGGCCATAACCAGAAAGTGGACATGATCAAGACAAAGGACGCATGTTAGAACCAGGTATTAACAAGGCTAGAGATGTGACTCATTCAGAAAACTTCAGCCTCAACTGAGAACAAGTGTTTGTTTCATTCTTTCATAAGATAACAAACCAATCTCTTACTGTGAGGACGAATATGCAACATGTTGTTTCCCATGTTTCTAAATGCTGGGGGTTATTTTATTAAGGGAAAACATAGTAAATACACACATTATTTCCTGTGTGTGGAGTGACAGCCACGGAATGCAAAGACCAAGGACAGATTTAGCATTTTCTGTGTTTTGCACCAGCTTTTGAAACTCAGATTGAGGAGGGAGAGAAAAAGTTAACCTTGGGAAATATTGTTTTGTCAGTATATTCTCTGTGCTCACGGGGAGGGCCTAGCTCTCCCTACTGCAGTCTGGAAACTGGGCCATGACTGTGGAATTGGGTGGATGAGGTGGGTGGCAGCTCTCTTTGAGAAACCAAGGAGAGGTGTGGGAGTCAGTGTACTGTTCGCCTGACTGCCTACTAACCACCAGTAAACAATCACCAAGGCTGAATAGTCCCAGAACTGCTTATAAACCAACCTTATATACTTTGTTGGGGTCATTATGGGGGTTAGAAGTATAGAGAACTCTCAATGTGCAGACTTAGAGGCGAGGAACTGAGGGACTACATCTTGGACTGTAGTCTCGGGCTGGATTAAAATTCAAGGTAATTTCTGATTGAGCCGACATACAGTGCATTCGGAAAGTATTTAGACCCCTTGACCTTTTCCACATTTTGTTACGTTACAGCCTTGTTCTAAAGTAGATTATTTTTAAATATTCCTCATCAATCTAGATACAGTACCACATAATGACAAAGGAAAAACTGGTACAAATTTGCTAATATTTCGAAAAAGCCTGTTGACGCGTTCTCATTATGGGGTATTGCGTGTAGATTGATGAGGAAAATTATTTTTTTAAATCCATTTTAAATTATGCTGTATCGTAACCAAATGTGGGGAAAAATCAAGGGGTCTGAATACTTTCCGAATGCACTGATGCTGTGTTTACCGTGAATGAAGTCTCTGCAAATGTGGGAGCATTGCCTTTAAATTTGAATCGAGCTCTAATGCAGATCTTCCACTATACTTCAGCGATACAGATGGAATCCAGCCCCTCATCTACAGTTGAAGTCGGAAGTTTACATACACCTTAGCCAAATACATTTAAACTCAGTTTTTTACAATTCCTGACATTTAATCCTAGTAAACATTCCCTGTCTTGGGTCAGTTAGGATCACCACTTTATTTTAATAATGTGAAATGTCAGAATAATAGTAGAGAGAATTATTTATTTCAGCTTTTATTTCTTTCATCACATTCCCAGAGGGTCAGAAGTTTACATACACTCAATTAGTATTTGGTAGCATTGCCATTAAATGTTTAAACTTAGGTCAAACTTTTCGGGTAGCCTTCCACAAGCTTCCCACAATAAATTGGGTGAATTTTGGCCCATTCCTCATGACAGAGCTGGTGCAATTGAGTCAGGTTTGTAGGCCTCCTTGCTCGCACACACTTTTTCAGTTCTGCCCACAAATGTTCTATGGGACTGAGGTCAGAGATTTGAGATGGCCACTCCAATACCTTGACTTTGGACTTTGTTGTCCTTAAGCCACTTTGCCACAACTTTGGAAGTATGCTTGAGGTCATTGTCTATTTGGAAGACCCATTTGCAACCAAGCTTTAACTTCCTGACTGATGTCTTGAGATATTGCTTCAATATATCCACATAATTTTCCTGCCTCATGAAGCCATCTATTTTGTGAAGTGCACCAGTCCCTCCTGCAGCAAAGCCCCACAACACCCCCACAACATGATGCTGCCACCCACGTGCTTCACGGTTGGGATGGTGTTCTACGGCTTGCAAGACTCACCCTTTTTCCTCCAAACATAACAAAGGTCATTTTGGCCAAACAGTTATATTTTTGTTTCATCAGACCAGAGGACATTTCTCCAAAAAGTACGATCTTTATCCCCATGTGCAGTTGCAAATCGTAGTCTGGCTTTTTTATGGCGGTTTTGGAGCGGTGGCTTCTTCCTTCCTGAGCGGCCTTTCAGGTTATGTCAATATAGGACCCGTTTTAATGTGGATATAGATCATTTTGTACCTGTTTCCTCTAGCATATTCACAAGGTCCTTTGCTGTTGTTCTGGAATTGATTTGCACTTTTCGCACCACAGTACGTTCATCTCTAGGAGACAGAACGCGTCTCCTTCCTGAGCGGTATGACGGCTGCTTGGTCCCATGGTGTTTATACTTGCGTACTATTGTTTGTACAGATGAACGTGGTACCTTCAGGCATTTGGAAATTTCTCCAAAGGATGAACCAGACTTGTTGAGGTCTAATAAAAAATTACAAGGTCTTGGCTGATTTCTTTGGATTTTCCCGTGATGTCAAGCAAAGAGGCACTGAGTTTGAAGATAGGCCTTGAAATACATCCACAGGTACACCTCCAATTTACTCAAAGGATGTCAATTAGCCTATCAGAAGCTTCTAACGCCATGACATCACTTTCTGTAATTTTCCAAGCTGTTTAAAGGCACAGTCAACTTAGTGTATGTAATCTTCTGACCCACTGGAATTGGGACAGATGTCTTGTTAACAAACTAAGTGAAATATTCTGTTTGTGAACAATTGTTGGGAAAAATACTTGTGTCATGCACAAAGTAGATGTCCTAACCGACTTGCCAAAACTATAGTTTGTTAACAAGACATTTGTGGAGTTTTAATGACTCCAACCTAAGTGTACTGTATGTAAACTTCCAACTTCAACTGTATGTGGTAGCAGAGTAGTGGCCTGAGGGCACACACTTAATATGTTGTGAAATCTGTTGTGAATGTATTGTAATGTTTTAAAAATGGTATAACTGCCTTAATTTTGCTGGACCCCAGGAAGAGTAACTGTTGAGTAACAGCTGCTAATGGGGATCCATAATAAATACAAATACAGAAAACTGAAATATATTTTTAAAAACATGCTTTGTCATTATGGGCTATTCTGTGTTGATTGATGAGGGAAAAACTATTTAATCACATTTAGAATAAGGCTGTAACGTAACAAAATGTGAAAAAAGTAAAGGGGTCTGAATACCTACAAAATACACATGCACACACACACACACACACACACACACACACACACACACACACACACACACACACACACACACACACACACATGATGGCACATACCTACAAAATACACACGCACACACACACACACACACACACACACACACACACACACACACACACACACACACACACACACACACACACACACACACTTACTTTCAGAAGTGTTCTACCTAACTACTTGTTTCTCTCTTGATTATTTGTTGCTGTATTCAAGGTACATTCCCTTGCAACAGCTCAGGCGATAAGAGACGGTGGGAGATGCACCAAGCAGAACGATGTGAAAGTCTATCATGCCTAAAGGACATAGGTTGCCTGATCCGATTCCTGAGCAGTTTTTTCCTGAGCACTGCTAGAGTAGCCGGCGCCAGCTAGGGAAATACTGCTCCATTGATGGAGGCTGGTCCTTTTTAAAAATGCATAAGACGAAAGGATGAGCATGGGAGCAAACAGATATGTGTGAATGCCTCAGTGATTCTGGTACGATGACCGGTGAACTAATCCGAAAAGGTTTAAAGGTCCCCTCAGGAGCTGATACCATGAAAAAGTTAAATGTCAAGTTAGATATCCACACCTGGGTTGAGCCATAGTGTATGTTTACTCCTATTCTCAGCTATGCATGTTAAGTATGAGTCTCTTCTGAATACTACTGTTTATTAAAAGAGCCTGATGATTGTATATAAAAGTAATCATAGTACTGTACAGATGTAAGATCTTTAATTTGACCAGTTTTGAAGCAGGAGTAAAATAATGCTGCAGCAGGAGGATTTGATTACTGAATATATATATATATATATATGTTTAATACGCTATAATAGGCTGTAGTTTTGAGATCTACTGAGAGAAAAATAAAGGCTCATTTACGTTTCTTGTGGTGCAGGAACATTCTCTGTGACAGCATAATGATCAAATTAAGATAGCATCTGTAAATTAATTGTGAATATATTAGAAGATTATGCCACAAGCCCTCTGTGTAGGAACCAAACAAGGACAGCAGCCAAAGTCCACCATCTTTGATTTGCTTTCCAATTTCAACCTTTCCAATCTTGTCAAATTGTTTCATAGTATCCCAACCATTGTGCCAGACCATAGTTCCCACATTTTGTTGTTTGGCAGTGGGAGGGCCCCAAAATGATGGATACAACCCCAAAACATATACACTGCAGGCTACTCTCTTAGTGGGAAAAAACATTCAGAACCTAAACTCTACACTAAGAACATTATGTGGGCTAATATTGTCTGATGGGTATGTTGTACCTTTCTATCAACAATACATGACATTTAAACATGCAGCATCAGATTTGTGAAAAAGTTTAAACCACAGTTATTCCCCTTAAATCTATTTTACTTAGAACCTCATTATCATGTTATTGTGAATATTGTTTAACATTTTGAAAATGTCTCTGCTTAATGGGAATAAATTTGTTAGAATTATCATATGCCATATTTAAAATTTAAAAAGTATGCATTTCCTTGGACAGCCAGTGATCCTGCATAATGTGTACTTTTTAATGCCATTACTTAAAATGTGTGGAAAGTCAGCATGTTTTGGATTCATTTTCACAGCCAGTATGTGTGATTATTCTTTCGTACTCTTCAAACATGGATTCTAATTAAAGGCCAGAATTCAGATTACATGGAACTCACAAACACACCAGATTTACTCTGCTCTATCTGAAAGATCCCATCAATGTATTAAATATTCATCTATTAGCATATTAACAAGTTATATGAGAGGGGCTATGGTAAAATTTATACAGCTATTTGCCGGAAAGGAAATACAAATGTTGAAGCAGAACATTGGCTTTGTTTTAGCAGCAGATCTGCTAAAGGGCTGTCTAAAAAGCTGCTGTCTATAGGGGCTCATTACCAGCCCATATGGTACAGATGTAGGGTCTAAATTTGAGCCAGTTTGCTACAGCAGGGAAATAATCCTGCAGAAACAGGAAATGTGAATTATTATGTGGATTATAATTAATGGACATTATAGTAGGGGTTGATACATTTTCCGTAATTGAAGAAATGTAAAAGTGGAAATTACAGAAGCCTTTTTAAACCTCAAATACACGTTTTAAATGCATTGCAGGAAAGTTCTCCTGCAACAAGGTGATCAAATTAAGATCCTACATCTGTAGAACATACCTATTGTCTGGCCATCCTGATCTAACCCTCCACTTCTGCCTTGTCGAACTGAAAGTCTGGACTTCATCAGGTGCCTTATCAAGCCACACTGTACGAATGTGTGACACCTATACAGGTTCAGAGATCCACATTGCTTATCAGCCACCTTGAGTAGAGCTAATATATAGCTGTCATTAAGTTAATTCATTCATTCATTCATAAAGACCAGTCAGCTGGACAATTCAGCCAGTGCCATGATTCAACCAAACCTTATTATCTGAAGAAATATGCCCACCCTTTTGCAATGGTAAAAATCCCCTCTTCTGCAATGGTGTCATTTGATTATGTCAGCATTTAGATCAGGCACAACAAAGGATGGGCACTCTTTCACTGTGTTTGGTATTTTCTTCCTCTTCCCCTCTTTTCTCTTGGAAATTTGTAGTAGAGTATTCCTTTGTAACTGTACTAGAGGATGCTTATAATATGCTCCATCACTGCGGTTTAAAAGAAATATGTGCAATATCAGTGTTGAAAAAGTCATGCTTCCAATATGAGTCATCATTAGTGGCGGGAGCAGTTGCCATGGTAATGTTTCATAGACACGATGCTTGTCACGTTCACTCTGCCCAGCCACCCCATGCCAACCTCATGGTGTACTGGCATGTCCAAACACGGACCAGAACAACAGAACAGACAGGTCCGATGGGTCACCATGACATCAATTCTAACATTGTATGTCAATCAAGTCAGAAATGATCACTGCTATATGTGAAATAGTTATTCTGGTTGATTTTGTTATGTTAGTTTAGAGAACAGGGATACCAGCTGGCCGTCCCCATGTGTTTGGTATATTTGATTGATCTAATAATAGTTTGGCGATATGGGTGTGACATTTTATCACTGCTACTCTCATGAAAACTATTTAATTCTGAAATGACTTACTGCTTGCAACAGAAAGATTACATCTCATTCATATCAATAGTCAACAAACAGTTGATAAATATGTTGATTAAATAAATGATATATTGTTTTTTGTGCTGACCTGCCTGAAGATGACTGATATTTCTAGCCCCTGGGCCAGGGGCGTGAGATGGAGCATCTGTGCGGCAAGACAGAGGTAATGAGACATTTGGCTGAATGGTGACCTCAGGGGGAATGGGATGAGAGGCAGCACAGCAGGCAGATGATGTCATCACTAACAATAGATTTTTATAAGTGTGGTCATTGTTTTTGATGTATTTGGAGCTGCCATGATTTTCATTCAGTGTGCAAGACATTGTTGAATCCATTTAGCCTCTCTTCCCACCCTCTCTCTCTCTCCCCTAATGACCAGACAGGAATTCCACTCTCTCCATAGCGGCTGCTTCCCTGCTGCTGCCCTCAAATGGGAGGTCCTTTGCAGAGTGTCTTCCAAGGTTGCTTTGGCTCACATTTCGGCTTTATTTCTACTTAAATGATACAATCAGTAACTGCATGCAATCACCTGCAAGACAAAGTACCTTATATAACTGGAGACTCCACTGCCGGGAAGTAGCGTTGTCTGTCTGTTGTTTTTGGGTCATTGGGGTGTGTTTATTGACTTGCACTCAGCCGTAGAGAGACTGGACATAAGGAGAGTTCAAAGTTTAGAGGACTTAGAGGCCTGACCACTTAGTATGATTAAGCACATTTAGAAAATAACCTCTGCAAAAACTGAAACATATTTGTCCCTTTTAATGCATTCGAGATATTTTTCTGTCTACTATACTACGGGTGTTTTAAAAAATATGCTGCATACTGCTATGACAACCAAACTATATCCCAGGAAGGCTATTTTAGATGGTTGTTGTATTGATATAAAATCCAGTATGTCATTTCCAGATTTTGTATGTGGCCATTGTCCAATCTCTAGGGCCAATACTTCTGCAGCAGTGATGAAATAGGCTTCATTCTGTTGCTCAGACCCTTCGACAGAAACTGAATTACAGGTTAATCCTCACTCCTCCAGGCATATTCTGAGATGAATGTGTTTACATCTAAATGTAAACGATTTCTCCAACAGTAATCATACGTTAATAGTCATAGACCAGCATACAGCCCTCCAACACTCTAACACAACAATGTAAAAGCCCATGTTTACTGAACTGGGAGCCAGCTCCTGACAAGAATCATATATTCTGCTGGTGGACGTGCTGTTGGGACGTTGCCTAACACTTACGTCCTCTATCATGGGCAGCACAAGACCCTCTGCCACATGGACAATGGAAATGAGGGTACCAATGTTGAAAGAAAAACAGTGAGTGTGAGCAAAAAGGAAAATGTCCACTGGACGTTTCTTTTCCTTGCTTGTAGATAATAGACTTTTCTTTGTGAGACTAGGAAGGGAGATAAATGCAGTGGTCTTCATGGCATCAGTCTCTTCTCCCACTGATGAAATGCTCTAATTTGATTGGGCGACAGAGATTGTTGCGCCATCTGAACCAGTTTTCACTGTGCCAACTCTGGGAGGCCCCTAAAAATAGAACTGCCAGTCAGAATTCCCAATGACAGGATTGGGAAAAGAACCCAAGGTGGTGTAATATATTTTGCTAACAAGCTTCCAATCAAATTTGGTATCTGTGCCAAATGGGAGTGTGGGGGCTGATGTCAACTGCTCTGCCTGACGCACATCGCCTGGCTGCTGATGTCGTTTGCAATAGACTCATCAGAATACCCCTCCTTATCCTAGATTTGGAACAATATGCACAATGGGTTTAAAGTGCATTGTCACAGATCCCTCTGGAACTTTCATTGCGCACACCTGGCCCCTATCCCCACTGATTGTATTTGTAAATATGTGCCCTTTGTTCACCATGGTGCTGTCGATTATTGTTACTATGTCCGTTGGTGTGTGTGTACCTGTGCTGTGTGTTTAGGGCTTTTGTGCCCTTGTGGATTGCGCAGATGATTACGGGTCTCGTCCCGTGTGTTAATCATTGTGCGCGTGTGTATTTATTTGAGGTTCTCCTTTGGGTTTGGGTTTCAACCCTGTGTTTTGTACATGTTTGTTTGGTCTTCATCCCCGTGCCTTTACACGGAATGCCGTAATTTGGGGCTTCATTTTAAAAAACAATTCTGCATTCCTGCGTCTGTCTCCCGAATCATATATACCAGAGTGACATGCATTGTATTTTGAATATTCCGATTGTACAGCTGTGTTGTCTACATATTTTAGGTTGAAAAGTTTTCCTTTGGATTTTGACATATACAATAGGCAAATGAGCAAGTTCTTCAGTTTTGTCTTCTAGATTGGATCATCATAGCATATTTAGGCAATAAGGCCCAAGGAGGTGTAGTATATGGCCAATATACTACGGCTTAGGGCTGCTCTTAGGCACAATGCAACACAGAATATCTGGTCACAGCCCTTAGCCATAGTATATTGGCCATATATCACAAACCCCCAAGGTGCCTTATTGCTATTATAAACTGGTTACCAACGTAAATAGAGCAGTAAAAATACATGTTTTGTCATACCCATGGTATATGGTCTGATATAACACGGCTGTCAGCCAATCAGTATTCAGGGATCGACCCACCCAGTTTATAATGAATAGTAAACACCATGAAGCAATCCCAAGTCATGCTGTTGTTTTGGCTGGGCCAGGCAGGCAGCTAATGGAAACCCTGCTCTATGTTGTCCACCAGCCACAACACTTCGCCCCGCAGCCCTTCTGATGAAGCGCCAGTCAACGTCTAACTGGTTCTATTAATATATTAGTAGCAGTGAGGTTTTCTGTAACCTCAGAGCAATGATGTTATCCAGCCCCCACCCTCGTGCTTCTTGTTTGCCATGGCAACATTTCACTCAAGACAGATTTGTTTCCTAGCATGCTTTTGGATATGACTACGTGCTCGCCATTCAACATTCATTCTACGTTCATGAAAACCCCTGGTGAATAGAGATTAGGGCCTAATGTCACTGCACTCCAAAAACAAAGTGCTATCTAGAACCTAAAAGGGTTTTTCGGCTGTCCCCATTGGATAACCCTTTGAAGAACCCTTTTTGGTTCCAGATAGAACCATTTTGGTTCCTTTCTACTGAGGGAACCCAAAATGGTTCTACCTGGAAGGAAAAAAGGGTGCTCCTATAGAGCCAGCTGAAGGGCCCTTTCAGGATCCTTTTTTCTAAGAGTGTGGAATTAATATTGCTAGCTGCAGGTGAAAGACTCCCTCTAATCCTCTATGTAGTCTATTTTCCTGTGCTCTATTTTCTCTCCAGACTTCTTCCCACTATTTCCTGTTTATATTTCCTCCGGCTCAAGATCACAGGGAAACATGAACCCCTTTAACAATACCCTCATGCTGTGAGATATGGGTAATGTATTATCTGAATCACAAAGTGCTTTGTTCATACAGAAGATTTTAGTTCCATGCTGAATTACTGTGGTTCCATGAACTATGATTCATTCTTAAGAATTACTTCAATCACGTTACAGAAACTGTGTGGAGTACATACACTGCCAGTCAAAAGTTTTAGAACCCCTACTCATTCAAGAGTTTCTCTTTATTTTTTACTATTTTCTACATTGTAGAGTAATAGTGAAAATATCACAACTAGGAAATAGCACGTGGAATCATGTAGAAACCAAAAAAGTGTTAAACAAATCAAAATATATTTTATATTTGAGATTCTTCAAAGAAGAACACTGTCATTTTCTCAACCAGCTTCATGAGGTAGTCACCTGGAATGCATTTCGATTAACAGGTGTGCCTTGTTAAAAGTTAATTTGTGGAATTTCTTTCCCTCTTAATGCATTTGAGCCAATCACTTGTGTTGTGACAAGGTAGGGGAGTATACAGAAGAGTTCCCTATTTGGGAAAAGACCAAGTCCATATTATGGCAAGAAGAGCTCAAATAAGCAAAGAGAAATGATAGTCCATCATTACTTTAAGACATGAAGGTCAGTCAATACGGAACATGTCAAGAACTTTGAAAGTTTCTTCAAGTGCAGTCGCAAAAACCATAAAGCGCTATGATGAAACTGGCTCTCATGAAGCCTGCCACAGGAATTGGAAGATCCAGAGTTACCTCTGCTGCAGAGAATAAGTTCATTAGTGACCAACCTCAGAAATTGCAGCCGAAGTAAATGCTTTACAGAGTTCAAGTAACAGACACATCTCAACATCAACTGTTCAGAGGAGACTGTGTGAATCAGGCCTTGCTTTGGCTAAGAAACACAAGCAATGGACATTAGATAGGTGGAAATTTGACCTTTGTTCTGGAGTCCAAATTGGAGATTTTTGGTTCCAACCTCCATGTCTTTGTGAGATACAGGGTAGGTGAATGCATGATCTCTGCATGTGTGGTTCCCACTGTGAAGCATGGAGGAGGTGGTGTGATGGTGTGGGGGTGCTTTGCTGGTGACACTGTCAGTATTTAGAATTTAGAAGTATTTAGTATTTATTTAAAATTCAAGGCACACTTAACCAGCA
This sequence comes from Oncorhynchus nerka, assembly GCF_034236695.1. Taxonomy (NCBI): domain Eukaryota; kingdom Metazoa; phylum Chordata; class Actinopteri; order Salmoniformes; family Salmonidae; genus Oncorhynchus; species Oncorhynchus nerka. Next base: position 28,453,832 of record NC_088414.1, read on the forward strand.
TGGCTAGCACAACATTCTGCAGGGATACACCATCCCATCTGGTTTGAGAGGGGGACTATCATTTGTTTTTCAACAGGACAATGACCCAACACACCTCCAGGCTGTGTAAGGGCTATTTTCCCAGGAAGGAGAGTGATGTAGTGCTATATCAGATGACCTGGCCTCCACATTCCCCCGACCTCAGCCAAATTGAGATGGTTTGGGATGAGTCGGACCGGAGAGTGAAGGAAAAGCAGCCAACAAGTGCTCAGAATATGTGGGAACTCCTTCAAGACTGTTGGAAAAGCATTCCATGTGAAGCTGGTTGAGAGAATGCCAAGAGTGTGAAAAGCTGGCATCAAGGCAAAGGGGGGATAGTCTCCACTGATGTGTCTGTTTCTTGAAATCTGTGAAGCATTTATTTGGGCTGCAATTTCTGAGGCTGGAAACTCAACCTCTGCAGCAGAGGTAACTCTGGGTCTTCCAATTCCTGTGGCAGTCCTCATTAGAGCCAGTTTCATCATAGCGCTTGATAGTTTTTGCGACTGCACTTGAAGAAACTTGAAAAGTTATTGACATGTTCCGTATTGACTGACCTTCTGTAACGGTCGCCGTATGAAGGAGAAGAGGAGGACCAAGGTGCAGCGTGGTATGTGTCCATATTTATTAAAATGAACGGAAATAAAAATAATAATAAAGAGAAACAACCGAAAACAGTTCTGGCTGGTGCAGACACACAACAGAAAACAATCACCCACGAAACACAATAGAAAACCGGCTACCGAAATATGGTTCTCAATCAGGGACAACGATAGACAGCTGCCTCTGATTGAGAACCATACCAGGCCAAACAACGAAATAGCAAATCATAGAAAAACTAACATAGACAACCCACCCAACTCACGCCCTGACCATACTAAAACAAAACATAACAAAATAACTAAGGTCAGAATGTGACACCTTCATGTCTTAAAGTAATGATTGACTGTAATTTCTCTTTGCTTATTTGAGCTGTTCTTGCCATAATATGAACTTGGTCTTTTACCAAATAGGGCAATCATCTGTATACCACCCCTACCTTGTCACAACACGACTGAATGGCTCAAACACATTAAGAGGGAAAGAAATTCCACAAATTAGCTTTTAACAAGGCACGCCTGTTAATTGAAATGCATTCCAGGTGACTACCTCATGAAGCTGGTTGAGAGATGCCAAATGTGTGCAAAGCTGTCATCAAGGCAAAGGGTGGCTTCTTTGAAGAATCTCAAATATAAAATATATTTTGATTTGTTTAACACTTTTTTGGTCACTACATGATTCCATATGTTTTATTTTATAGTTTTGATGTCTTCACTATTTTTGTACAATGTAGAAAATAGTAAAAAGAAAGAAATACACTTGAATGAGTAGGTGTTCTAAAACCTTTGACCGGTAGTGTACATATAATATAATGTTTACTCTGATAGGTCAATTGCAGACATAGCCAGTATACGTATTAGATCTGATGATATGGAACAGCGCAGTAGTTTCACTACAACTGCATTCTGTTTTTTTCCTCATTATTTAACAGTTGGGATAGTTTGGTGGGTTTCAGCACCATAGACAGCTCCACCCATGTCATTTTCCATGGGAGTGATTTCAGCACAGTTCCTCCAATGCAGCTTTTCATGACAGAGGTCAATGGTCCATGTTTTCTTCATGCATCATATGCATCAAAGTCTTTATCACTTGTAGCAACATACTTTACTGAATATAGAGTCATCAATCATTTTGTGTTTGTTCATATTGGAGTTTTGTTATACAGTCATTTGGTCTAATGTAATTTTGAGTCTTCATCTGAAACCATATGTACACAATCATCGGTTAAGCCTGTTAAGACACAGCAAATGGATTAGCTTGTTAATCTACACCTTAACAAATGCGTTAAAACAAATCAGGGTGGCAGGTAGCCTAGCTTTTAAGAGTGTCGAGCCAATAACTGAAAAGTTGCTGGTTCGAATCCACCAGCCAACGAAGTGAAAAATATGCCGCTGTCATTGAGCAAGGCACTTAACCCTAAATGCTCCTGTAAATTACTCTGGATAAGAGCATCTGATAAATGACTCAAATGTAAAATGACAATTAGTCAGTCAGCAATCCATACCAAGTAATGCGGACAGGGCTGGATTAATTTGTATCTTGGAAGTATCGTAGTAGATCCACGTGAAAATGGAAAGGCCATTTCCGTTTGGGTATACAGTGGGGCAAAAAAGTATTTAGTCAGCCACAAATTGTGCAAGTTCTCCCACTTAAAAAGATGAGAGAAGCCTGTAATTTACATCATAGGTACACTTCAACTATGACAGACAAAATTAGAAAAAAAATCCAGAAAATCACATTGTAGGATTTTTTATGAATTTATTTGCAAATTATGGTGGAAAATAAGTATTTGGTCAATAACAAAAGTTTATCTCAATACTTTGTTATATACCCTTTGTTGGCAATGACAGAGGTCAAACGTTTTTTGTAAGTCTTCACAAGGTTTCACACACTGTTGCTGGTATTTTGGCCCATTCCTCCATGCAGATCTCCTCTAGAGCAGTGATGTTTTGGGGCTGTTGCTGGGCAACACGGACTTTCAACTCCCTCCAAAGATTTTCTATGGGGTTGAGACTGGCTAGGCCACTCCAGGACCTTGAAATGCTTCTTACGAAGCCACTCCTTCATTGCCCGGGCGGTGTGTTTGGGATCATTGTCATGCTGAAAGACCCAGCCACGTTTCATCTTCAATGCCCTTGCTGATGGAAGGAGGTTTTCACTCAAAATCTTACGATACATGGCCCCATTCATTCTTTCCTTTACACGGATCAGTCGTCCTGGTCCCTTTGCAGAAAAACAGCCCCAAAGCATGATGTTTCCACCCCCATGCTTCACAGTAGGTATGGTGTTCTTTGGATGCAACTTAGCATTCTTTGTCCTCCAAACACGACGAGTTGAGTTTTTACCAAAAAGTTATATTTTGGTTTCAGCTGACCATACGACATTCTCCCAAACTTCTTCTGGATCATCCAAATGCTCTTTAGCAAACTTCAGAGGGGCCTGGCCATGTACTGGCTTAAGCAGGGTGACACGCCTGGCACTGCAGGATTTGAGTCCCTGGCGGTGTAGTGTGTTACTGATGGTAGGCTTTGTCACTTTGGTCCCAGCTCTCTGCAGGTCATTCACTAGGTCCCGCCGTGTGGTTCTGGGATTTTTGCTCACCGTGATCATTTTGTGATCATTTTGATCCCACGGGGTGAGATCTTGTGTGGAGCCCCAGATCGAGGGAGATTATCAGTGGTCTTGTATGTCTTCCATTTCCTAATAATTGCTCCCACAGTTGATTTCTTCAAACCAAGCTGCTTACCTATTGCAGATTCAGTCTTCCCAGCCTGGTGCAGGTCTACAATTTTGTTTCTGGTGTCCATTGACAGCTCTTTGGTCTTGGCCATAGTGGAGTTTGGAGTGTGACTGTTTGAGGTTGTGGACAGGTGTCTTTTATACTGATAACAAGTTCAAACAGGTGCCATTAATACAGGTAACGAGTGGAGTACAGAGGAGCCTGTTAAAGAAGAAGTTACAGGTCTGTGAGAGCCAGAAATCTTGCTTGTTTGTAGGTGACCAAATACTTATTTTCCATCATCATTTGCAAGTGAATTCATTAAAAACTCTACAATAGGATTTTCTGGATTTTTTTTCTCATTTTGTCTGTCATAGTTGAAGTGTACCTATGATGAAAATTACTGGCCTCTCTCATCTTTTTAAGTGGGAGAACTTGCACAATTGGTGGCTGGCTAAATACTTTTTTGCCCCAACGTGCAATTTAAATTGTCATTGCATTTAAATTTCAATCAAGCTATAACGTGGACCTTCTGCGATACTTCTGCAATATGGATTGAATCCAGCCCAAGGCACAATAATATAGATACATTTAAAATCCATAATAACTTGTGTAACAGAAAATCTGTCAGATGTATCTGTAAAGCCTCATAATGACAGTCTTCCCAGCAGCAAGCCAATGTTCCACCCAAAGCAAATGACTTATTCCACAGAGGAGCTTATTTTGTCATATGTCAGGAAGATTCAGCCTGCTTGTCAATACAGCCTAGCAGCTTCAAAGCTCATGATTATGATGAAAAAATATGTAATGAATGTGTAATTGATGGATAGTATTTTGCCAGTCTATTTTTTTTCCAAAGTGAAATAATCAGTGGTGTTGTCACGCCCTGGTCTAAGTATTTTTGTGTTTATCTTTATGTATTGGGTCAGGCCAGGGTGTGGCATGGAGTTTTTGTATTGTGGTGTGTTTTGTCTGGGGGTTTTGGTGTGTATGTTAGTGGGATTGTAGCTTAGTAGGGTGTTCTAGGAAAGAATATGGCTGCCTAAATATGGTTCCCAATCAGAGACAACGATAACCACCTGCCTCTGATTGAGAACCACTCCAGACAGCCATAGACTTTCCTAGAACACCCTACTAAGCTACAATCCCACTAACATACACACCAAAACCCCCAGACAAAACACACCACAATACAAAAACTCCATGCCACACCCTGGCCTGACCCAATACATAAAGATAAACACAAAAATACTTAGACCAGGGCGTGACAGAACCCCCCCCTAAGGTGCGGACTCCCGAACGCACCTCAACACAATAGGGAGGGTCCGGGTGGGCGTCTGTCCATGGTGGCGGTTCCGGCGCGGGACGTGGACCCCACTCAGTTAATGTCTTAGTCCCTCTTCCTCGCGTCCCTGGATAGTCCACCCTCGCCGCCGACTATGGCCTAGTAGTCCTTACCCAGAACCCCACTGGACTGAGGAGCAGATCGGGACTGAAGGACAGCTCGGGACTGAGGCAGCTCGGGACTGAGGGGAAGCTTGGGAGTGAGAGGAAGCTCGGGAGTGAGAGGAAGCTCGGGAGTGAGAGAAAGCTCGGGAGTGAGAGAAAGCTCGGGAGTGAGAGAAAGCTCAGGAGTGAGAGAAAGCTCAGGAGTGAGAGGAAGCTCAGGAGTGAGAGAAAGCTCAGGAGTGAGAGGAAGCTCAGGAGTGAGAGGAAGCTCAGGCAGGTAGATAGATCTACCAGATCCTGGCTGGCTGGTGGTCTCAGCAGATCCTGGCTGACTGGCAGATCCTGGCTGACTGGCGGATCCTGGCCGACTGGCGGATCCTGGCCGACTGGCAGATCTGGCAGATCTGGAAGAGTCTGGTTGACTGGCAGATCTGGAAGAACCTGGTTGACTGGCAGATCTGGAAGAACCTGGTTGACTGGCAGATCTGGAAGAATCTGGTTGACTGGCAGATCTGGAAGAATCTGGTTGACTGGCAGATCTGGAAGAGTCTGGTTGACTGGCAGATCTGGAAGAGTCTGGCTGACTGGCAGATCTGGAAGAGTCTGGCTGACTGGCAGATCTGGAAGAGTCTGGCTGACTGGCAGATCTGGAAGAGTCTGGCTGACTGGTGCTACTGGCAGATCCTGGCCGACTGGCACTTCTGGCGGATCCTGGCTGACTGGCACTTCTGGCGGATCCTGGCAGACTGGTGGATCCTGGCTGACTGGTGCTACTGGCAGATCCTGGCCGACTGGCACTTCTGGCGGATCCTGGCAGACTGGTGGCGCTGGGCAGACTGAAGACTCCGGCAGCGCAGGAGAAGAGAAAGGCTCCGACAGCGCTAAACAGGCGGAAGACTCCGGCAGCGCAGGAGAGGAGACAGGCTCTGGCTGCGCTAAACAGGCGGGAGACTCCGGCAGCGCAGGAGAGGAGACAGGCTCTGGCCGCGCTAAACAGGCGGGAGACTCCGGCAGCGCAGGAGAGGAGACAGGCTCTGGCTGCGCTGAACAGGCGAGGCGCACTGAAGGCCTGGTGCGTGGTGCTGGAACCGGTGGTACTGGATTGAGGAAACGCACAGGAAGCCTGGTGCGGGGAGCTGCTACCGGAGGACTGGGGTGTGGAGTTGGTACTGGATAGACCGGACCGTGCAGGCGCACTGGAGCTCTTGAGCACCGAGCCTGCCCAACCTTACCTGGTTGAAAACTCTCGGTTGCTCTGCCAGTGCGGCGAGGTGGAATAGCCCGCACTGGACTATGTAGGCGAACCGGAGACACTGATCGCAAGGCTGGTGCCATGTACACCGGCCCAAGGAAACGCACTGGGGACCAGATGCGTAGAGCCGGCTTCATGGCATTTGGCTCGACGCTCAATCTAGCCCGGCCGATACGTGGAGCTGGAATATACCGCACCGGGCTATGCACCCGCACTGGGGACACCGTGCGCACCACTGCATAACACGGTGCCTGCCCGGTCTCTCTAGCCCCCCGGTAAGCACAGGGAGTTTGCGCAGGTCTCCTACCTGGCGTAGCCATACTCCCTGTAAGCCCCCCCCCAATAATTTTTTGGGGCTGATTCCCGGGCTTCCATCCACGTCGCCGTGCTGCCTCCTCATACCAGCGCCTCTCCGCTTTTGCCGCTTCTAGTTCCTCCTTGGGGCGGCAATATTCTCCAGGCTTCCATCCGCTCTGCCGTGCTAGCTCCTCATAATGCCGCCTCTCTGCTTTTGCTGCCTCCAGCTCGGCTTTGGGGCGACAATAATCTCCAGGCTGATCCCAGGGTCCTTTACCGTCCAGTTCTTCCTCCCATGTCCATTTCTCCAGGTGGTGTAGCCTCTCCCACTGCAGCTGCTCCTGCCTGTTGACACGCTGCTTGGTCCGTTGGTGGTGGGTGATTCTGTAACGGTTTTCATATGGTGAAGGAGAGTCGGACCAAAATGCAGCGTGTATATTACGATCCATGTTTTAATAAACAAACGTAACACGAATCTAAATACAATATCTACAAAAAACAATAAACGTAATGAAAACCGAAACAGCCTAAACTGGTGCAAACGAACACAGAATCAGGACACTAAGGACACTCAGGACAATCACCCACAATACAAAAACTCCATGCCACACCCTGGCCTGACCCAATACATAAAGATAAACACAAAAATACTTAGACCAGGGCGTGACAGGTGTAAATGTCATAGGTGTGTGTATAGGTGGCAAGGAAGTCAGGCGCAGGAGAATTTATCTTGGTAAAATGGAGTAGTTTAATGACGTAAAAACAACTCCAAAACCATGAAAAAATACACACAAAGTGGGTACGAGGACCCGACGCGCACCAATACAATCAACATGAAAATAATAACAAACAATCTCTGACAAAGACATGATGCGAAACAGAGGGTTAAATACATAACAGGTAATGAATGGGATTGGAACCAGGTGTGTAGGAAGACAAGACAAAACCAATGGAAAATGAAAAATGGATCAATGATGGCTAGAAGACCGGTGACGTCGACCGCCGAGCAAAAAGGAGAGGCATCGACTTCGGCGGAAGTTGTGACAGTAAAGTACTTAAGATTAAATACTTTAAAGTACTACTTAAGTAATTTTTGGGCGTATCTGTACTTTACTTTGCTATTAATATTTTTGACTACTTTTACTTTTATTCATTACATTCCAAAAGAAAATATTTTACTTTTTACTCCATACATTTTTCCCAACAACCCAAAGTACATTTTGAATGCTTAGCAGAACATGAATTTTTTTAAATATACACACTTATCAAGAGAATACATGGTCATCCCTACTGCCTACAATCTGGCAGACTCACTAATCACAAATGCATCCTTTGTAAATAATGTCTGAGTGTTGGAGTGGGCCCATGGCTATCCGTACATTTTAAAAACAAGAAAAGGGTGCTGTTTGCTTTGCTTAATATAAGGAATTAAAAATGATTTATACTTTTACTTTTGATACTTACATATATTTTATCAATTACATTTACTGTTGATACTTAAGTATATTTAAAATCAAATACTTTTTTACCCAAGTAGTATTTTACTGTGTGATTTTCACTTTTACTTGAGTAACTTTCTATTAAGGTATCTATACTTTTACTCAAGTATGACAATTGGGTACTTTTTACACCACTGGAAATAATGGCTAACTAGTTCTGTTATGTAGTAGTTCTCACTCATCTCTGATGACTACCCTTCCTAAAAAAATGTTTGATAGCATCTAACAGCAATCGTGTCATCTTTAAGGTGGTGGGGTGGCTTGGTAGTATCAAATGCAGAACATGACATATTTAAAGTCTTACAAAGTAGTTGAGATTAAAGGCTGGTGGTGTGAATATGTTCCTGTGGCGTTGGAGGGCCAGGAGAGGAGAGGAAGCTCTGCTGATTGGATAACTAGCACGGTTAATCTTTCCCCCTCAAGTACTCAGAGCCAAACCTATTCTTCCACACTGAGAATGGATGATTAAGCCCAGTCCATGGACCTCAAGCTGGCCAGAAGGGCAAGAAGCTGAGCTCAATCAGATGAGATAATGTTAAATCACTTTTTAAAAAATAGGAGTTGAAAGTGCTTCTCTCACTCTCTTCAATTAACACTGTTAAAGACATACTCCAGAGGAATGAAAACAACCTTGTTATTGTTTAAACCTCCCGTTGCATCAATATGTTTTGACCATGTCAGTTTACAATGTATGGCTCATACATGCATAACAAATCCATCTACAGTCCTTTCCCAGCAGGAAATGGCACAGAATCTTAACATTCTAACCTGCCATCATTTAGATCATGAGATCTACAAACTCATTCCTGTCATGTAGTAAATGCGCACTCTGAGTGGCTGCATGCGCTCACAATTAGTTACTTTGATAACAGTGAAAATACACTGAATTTATCGATCAAATCCATGCATCATAAGTTAGAAAACATCCACAATTAGATGTTGTATTATCTATTAGACCTCGGTAGTAGTGTAACCTGTCTCTTTCAATGCATTTCTCTGCAAACTAGAACATTTTGTGTGCTAAAGATAACCCTAACCCTAACCCTAGCCCTAACCCCTAACCCTAACCCTAACCCTAACCCTAACCCTAACCCTAATCCGATTAGAAACACTGTACTGACAATCTTTCGCTCCTAAATGGTTTCGCAGGTGAATTTTGGAATATATTGCACACACAGGAGGTTGGTGGCACCTTAATTTGGGAGGATGGGCTCGTGACAATGGCTGGAGTGGAATCAGTGGAATGGTATCAAATACACCTGGTTTCCGTTCCAGCCATTATTATGAGCCGTCCTCCCCTCAGCAGCCTCCACTGATTGCACAATAGGCTGAAAGGTTTTTTCAAGGCATGCGTCCATTCATTTGTCCCGTTCGCCAATCACGACAATATTGACGTGCTCGAGAAATGCATGCAAACTTTCACCCACTTTTTAGACAATAAATGACTACTAAATTACTACTTTTCTGTTGTGTCAACCATCCCTCAAAATAAAATCATTCCATGTGTCCACCTTTTGTGCTTATAAACATTCACACATTATTTGTATTTTACTTTTTCGGATCCTCATTAGCTGCTGCCAAGCAGTCCACACAGGAATAAAACAATGACATCATAATAAAACAATACATCTTACTCTATTATTACACATTTTACGATATGTATTTTACAATACTACAATATAAAAACATTACAATATTACAATGTGTGTGTGTGTGTGTGTGTGTGTGTGTGTGTGTGTGTGTGTGTGTGTGTGTGTGTGTGTGTGTGTGTGTGTGCGTGTGTGTGTGTGTGTGTCTCTCTTCACAATCTGTGTTGTGCCGTGAGGATGTTTTATCCGTTTTTTAATCTGATTTTACTGCTAGCTTGAGTTACCTGATGTGGAAGAGAGTTCCATGTACTACTGTGCATTTCCCACACTGTTCTGGACTTGGGGACTGTGAGGAGATCACTGGTTGAATGTTTTCTGGGGTATGTATGGGTATCTGAGCTAGCTGTTAGCTGTCCCAGATTTGCTAGCTGTTTAAACATACAGTTAGTTTGGTGCTTTCAACACATAAATACCAGTCACAAAGATGCAGTCAATCTCTCTTCTACTTGAAGAGATTGACATGCATGTTCTTGATATTATCCCTCTGTGTACATTTAAGGGCCAGCCATGCTGCTCTCTTCTGGACCAACTGTAATTTGCCCATGTCCTTATTTGTAGCACTTGACCATATACTGTAACTGGGCAGTAGTCCAGGTGTGATAAAACTAGGGCCTGTAGGTCTTGAGGCCCATTATCAGCAACCATCACTCATGTGTTCCAATGGCACGTTGTGTTAGCTAATCCAAGTTAATCATTTTAAAAGGCTAATTGATCACTAGAAAACCCCTTTGCAATTATGTTAGCACAGCTGAAAACTGAAACGCATCATTCTATTCTTGTTCTGAGAAAGGAAGACTATTCCATGTGAGAAATTGCCAAGAAACTGAAGATCTCATACAACGCTGTGTACTACTCCCTTCACAGAACAGCACAAACTAGCTCTAACCAGAATAGAAAGAGGAATGGGAGGCCCGGGTGCACAACTGCTCAAGAGAACAAGTAAATTAGAGTGACAGATGCCTCACAAGTTCTCAACTGGCAGCTTCATTATATAGTACCCGCAAAACACCAGTCTCAGCCTCAACAGTGAAGAGGCGACTCCGGAATGCTGGCCTTCTACGCAGAGTTGCAAAGAAAAAGCTATTTCTCAGACTGGCCAATAAAAAGAAAAGATTAAGATGGGCACAAGAGCACAGACACTGGACAGAGGAACTTTTCCTAGAAGGCCAGCATCCTGGAGTCTCCTCTTCACTGTTGGCGTTGGTGTTTTGTTTTCTTGAGTAAGGCAGCTCCAAAATCCAGGGGGATATGGATACAGTAGCTAAGAAAGTAATACTAAGTGTAAGATGTTAGTAGCCCATGTGCTTCAACCTAATAATTTGGTCAATTTATCCCTCTTAATTTTGCCTAATGTTCTGACTTGGTGGTGCACATGTAGCATATAACCTGTTTTATAGAAATGTAATCATCAAATATTGTAAGAGCTTTCATTGTCTGCTTTATATGCCCCCTTTATTTATTTATCCTACAGTTCTGACTTGGTGTACAGGGAGAACACTGTAAGAATGGCCCATGTTCTGAATTCTGTCGCTGTACATTTCAAAAGTGCTAAAAAAATAGTTATATTGACTACGTCCGTCCTAGCTCACTCATTAATGTCTTAATTAATTGAAATTAAGGATTTCCTCTTATCTGCTTGTTGTTGCCTTGTGCCATAGTTTGTACATCTCAATTGTCATTAGAAACCACATTTGTTTAAGCAAGTCAGCCATGTCAACTATGTTTTTTTGAAAGACAGTAAATGAGACTGAATTAACTCTTTCGCTGACAGAAAGGCTCTGCTGATAGCCAGGTTTAGCAGTGGTAAGATGTTGAGACAGCTTTTTGTGGGCACCGTTTGTCACCGTTATAATGGAATTAATGTGTTGTGTTGTGTCGTGTCGTGGCTTTGCTGGCATGAATCCCACTTTAGTTTTTTTTGCCCCACCAAGATTTACATGCTAAAATTGCCACTGGGACAGATCTTTCCCCATCTTACCAACCATTGCATCAATATGTTTTGACCATGTCAGTTTACAATCCAGGGTTACACCAAGCAGTTCATTTTCCTCAACTTGCTCAATTGCAAAATTATTCAGCCCCTTTACTTTCAGTGCAGCAAACTCTCTCCAGAAGTTCAGTGAGGATCTCTGAATGATCCAATGTTGACCTAAATGACTAATGATGATAAATACAATCCACCTGTGTGTAATCAAGTCTCCGTATAAATGCACCTGCACTGTGATAGTCTCAGTGGTCCGTTAAAAGCGCAGAGAGCATCATGAAGAACAAGGAACACACCAGGCAGGTCCGAGATACTGTTGTGAAGAAGTTTAAAGCCGGATTTGGATACAAAAAGATTTCCCAAGCTTTAAACATCCCAAGGAGCACTGTGCAAGCGATAATATTGAAATGGAAGGAGTATCAGACCACTGCAAATCTACCAAGACCTGGCCGTCCCTCTAAACTTTCAGCTCATACAAGGAGAAGACTGATCAGAGATGCAGCCAAGAGGCCCATGATCACTCTGGATGAACTGCAGAGATCTACAGCTGAGGTGGGAGACTCTGTCCATAGGACAACAATCAGTCGTATATTGCACAAATCTGGCCTTTATGGAAGAGTGGCAAGAAGAAAGCCATTTCTTAAAGATATCCATAAAAAGTGTTGTTTAAAGTTTGCCACAAGCCACCTGGGAGACACACCAAGCATGTGGAAGAAGGTGCTCTGGTCAGATGAAACCAAAATTGAACTTTTTGGCAACAATGCAAAACGTTATGTTTGGCGTAAAGCAACACAGCTCATCACCCTGAACATACCATCCCCACTGTCAAACATGGTGGTGGCAGCATCATGGTTTGGGCCTGCTTTTCTTCAGCAGGGACAGGGAAGATGGTTAAGTTTTATGGGAAGATGGATGGAGCCAAATACAGGACCATTCTGGAAGAAAACCTGATGGAGTCTGCAAAAGACCTGAGACTGGGACGGAGATTTGTCTTCCAACAAGACAATGATCCAAAACATAAAGCAAAATCTACAATGGAATGGTTCAAAAATAAACATATCCAGGTGTTAGAATAGCCAAGTCAAAGTCCAGACCTGAATCCAATCGAGAATCTGTGGAAAGAACTGAAAACTGCTGTTCACAAATGCTCTCCATCCAACCTCACTTAGCTCGAGCTGTTTTGCAAGGAGGAATGGGAAAAAATTTCAGTCTCTCGATGTGCAAAACTGATAGAGACATACCCCAAGCGACTTACAGCTGTAATCGCAGCAAAAGGTGGCGCTACAAAGTATTAACTTAAGGGGGCTGAATAATTTTGCACGCCCAATTTTTCAGTTTTTGATTTGTTAAAAAAGTTTGAAATATCCAATAAATGTTGTTCCACTTCATGATTGTGTCCCACTTGTTGTTGATTCTTCACAAAAAAATACAGTTTTATATCTTTATGTTTGAAGCCTGAAATGTGGCAAAAGGTCGCAAAGTTCAAGGGGGCCGAATACTTTCGCAAGGCACTGTATATATACTAGCCACCCATTTTAAGACTGAAGCTCTCCGTTAAGATTGATTTTACTTGTTGTTGCAGCTGACATGCATAATCCTGAGTCATCAGGCTACACCTCCTTCAGTGCCAGATGTTTTGTCATTATTGATAGACAGCCATATTTGTTTTTATACAGGTATGGGGTAATAATCCAACATTGCAATTGATTTCCAGCGATCATCATTCATCATGTAGGCAAATGCTATATATAATCAATACACAACTTTCAAGGAATAGGAAATGTAATGCAAACATATAACTATAACTTTTCCATTGTATAAAAATACATAATCACATTCACTTGCTTGTTTGCCGTACTAGTCTGATGAGACCATACTTGCAACTACGGAAAGTCAGGAACTGGCCTGCAACAATGAAACGTGATAGACAATATTGATTGGCAAGTGGAATGATGTCCAATGAGTTTGCCAGGTTAAAGTGGGAGGCGGGGATCAGGTCGGCCCAGTGTTGTCCAATGAGGTTGCATGGGGTGAGACTAACATACACACCCAACATGCACACCACAGGAACACCATAGAGTTTTTTCATCTCTTTGGGCACACGCTACAGAGGCTTGAGAACAATGGCGTGATGGGGTTGTACACAATTGTGCAACATTTTCGGGGAGCCGTTTTGGCTCTTGATCTGTACTTTCAAAACTACTGGCTGAAATTATACGAAACTTCCAGAAAATCTCTTTAATGTGCTTGGGTTTCTCACAGAGTGTCTTTCTTTGTGCACTTTTTATTGGTCCCTCAGGGCCCACTGTATATATTTTGAAAGAAGATCGAAACAGAAGGTGACAAATGGTTCAAAGTTTGTTGTTTGTTTGCTTTCTTGCTATACAACATTTCCCCAATTATTTTGCAGCCTGAGACTTAGGCCCCAATCAGTGTTGAATCATTATTGGCTGGATTGAGGCTATAACTGCTACCATGAACTCTCTGACTCTCTCCTCCCCGTCAGGGTACCTCTGTGTTCACACCCGCTCTCATTTATGGCTAAATTTCCCTCATAAAAGCAGTGTCTTCTTTTTCGTTTAACTCTCCTCCCTGTTGGGTCAGAGAGCTACCATGGTGATTTTATAAAGGGAGAAAGGGAGGCCCTATGCAGTATAACCATCCCACTGAATATGGGATGTTGGATGTGGTAATGAAATGCAAACAAGTAGCCTCCTCGCTGCGTATGTTCTTTATCTTGAGATTGTAATGTTTTAATACTTTGCATTTCAGACAGCCAAGGGCACTTTAACAAGTCATGATATAGACTGTAAAAATGGGTAAGACCTCCTTTGACAACATACAGTGTCTATGAAATCTGTTGTTATGATATGTAAGCAAGCTATTGCAGCTGGCCTCCATGATAGTGCCTCCATCATGGATCAGCTGTGGAGTGGAAGCCTTCTATGTCCCGCAGACAGGATGGTGGTCCCTCGTGGAGCAAATGGATTCACAGCTGTGCAACGTCCTTGGGGAGGAGAGAGTTTGAGAGAGAAAGAGAGGTTTATTTCAAATTCAAATAGTATCAATAGCACTTAATGCTGAATTATTTGACACAGCATACATAAATACACAATACACATGAACACCATCAACACAATAAAATATACAACTTATGAGAGGGGGGAGGGGCGTAAAGAGAGAGAGTAAGAGAGGGGGGGGACAGAGAGAAAAGGGGAATCATTGAGACAGAGATAGGGCCAGGGAGATGAACAGAGGGACAAGAGAGAGAGGGGGGGGGCAGAAAGGGGGGAGTGCAGAGAGAGCAAGAAAGTGGGATTTAAAGTGGAAGAATGGGGGAAAAACATTCAAATGCTTAACTGCAGTTAAAGCAGAGGTATTTTTGACTGCTTTGCTGATCACTAATTTCTTATATGGCCACCCTCACTGCTTCTTGACACACTGCTCGCTTAACTAGCGACTGTTGCAGTGCGCATGAGCCCAGCCCGCCATAGGAGTCACTAGAGCGCGATGGGACAAGGACATCCTTGCCGGCCAAACCCTCCCCTAACCCGGACGACGCTGGGCCAATTGTGCGCAACCTAATGGGTCTCCCGGTCGCGGCCGGCTGCGGGACCGAACCCGGGTCTGTAGTGACGCCTCAGGGGATGCAATGCAGTGCCTTAGACCGCTGCCCCACTCTGGAGGCCCAGAGAAATTCACTTCAAATAATGGCAGTCTTCTGGGTGTGTGTTGTATTGTCTGTGTACTTGTAGTATGTCCAGTATCCCCCTCCTTCCCCATCCTCCTCATCCCCCATATCCCCCTCGGGAGCTGCACGGATGAACGAGTTCATTCTACTCGCTGGCTGTTCCCCATGCATGACTGATGTTCGGTTGGATATCCTTGACTGATTCCTGTTCTGCGGTGAGGAAGTGTGTCAGAGCACAGCCATCCCCCCAGCACCCCATAGATTTAAGCACCATCATGACCACCATAATCCTCAAGACTCTCCAGATACTGGGGGGGCTTGTCCACTTGGCAGCATCCCCTCCCTTGAGGCCCAGCTGTAGACACATACCCTGCTAAGATGGTGTGTCTATCCTCCTCTGCCCTCTGCATAGGGAATACTGTTTGGATACTGTAATGTGGTATAATCTATTTTTCACTATTTATTTCTCACTGGGGTCCTTGAGGAGTTTCATTCAAGGTGCTGGTGGAAATGAACCTCTTACAGTCTGTTAGAGCTCCAGTGTCTCATGTCAGTTTTTCTGTTACTGTTTTCACTCAGTTTGAAAAACAGACCGTTGGCTGTGCCTATTACAACCCTTTTCACCTGAAATCACACAGGATTAGCTCTTTCTCTGAGCACTCCTCTGACACGGAGCATAAAAACAACCGCAGTCTCAGTGGCCAATGAACCTCAGAAAACTAAAGATCAATAAATGGGCAAGAAGAGGAAGAGGGGAATGTCTGGCTATTTTCATGTTCTCTTTTCATATTTCCCCCTTTACATGAAAAACCGGAAGACGGAATATACTGTAGGCGCTGGTTAGTTGTGTGTTTGGACCAAGAGCAACATCTTCTGGTGAGATTTGATAGTGGTGAGCACTGTACACAGGAAAATGACCATTCTGATGAACAAATCTCCCAAAAAGAACACGAGAGAAAAATTTGCCAACACTTTATTTTAAGGGTATCTAATAAACCTTTAAAAAAGAATGTACAAATTCTGTGTTCACCATTTATTACTCATTACTCCCACATTTATAAACCATTTACTAATCATTAGTCAAGTCTTTTTGCAGTCCCTAATCTAAAGTGAGCCCTAGTTATACTTAATAAATACTTGATAAATGTTGCGAGTGACCAGTGTAATTTCTCACAATAAGATGGGTATGCCTTTGGTAGACAATCCATTAGTACCACAACCTGGAAAAAGAATAAGCAACAACACAGGATCTTTAATGAAATATACAATTTATAAATGCCTTGTAAATGGTTTATTAGGTACCCTTAAAATAAAGTGTTACCAAAAATTCCCACTTGCAAATCCTATCCATATGTTTTACATCATTCAACATGAAAAAACAAGCAAGTGATGTTTCTTGAAAAGCAAGCCTTGTTTTTTAAAATACCATCTGTTTGTTGGACATAATAACCGTTGTATGAGCTATGGCCAGCAATAAGAGCAAGACTTTTTCATCAAAACTGAAAAATGAGCTGTCATCAGTAGGGGTCATACTATTAGTTATAGCCAGCACACAGCTCTGCTTCAAATGACCCCTCACCATGCACTGGAACTTCTAATGTAATCAGAATGATGTAATCCACTGACCAATGCCCCCCCCCCTATTCTGACGTAATTCCTGTTCTAGAGCCGAAATGCTTGTTTAGGTTACATCTCTGAAGAATGACGCAAGCAATACATATTCACGAATTGGGGGTGGGAAGGAACATCAAGGTGATTTCCACGTAGAGTGGAGAAACATCATCAAATAGGGCACTGACAGCTGTCAGTGTCGCTAGCTAGCACGCTAACCTTATCTAGCTAGCTAATGTTATCTGTTGTTGCTGTTTTTTTTTAAACTACACTGTATTCAAAAGAGCTAGGCTATGGCTGGTTCTGCAGCTGGAGTTGTCATAAACATTTAGGGAAAACCAGTATCTTTAACTTTGCCATCTATTGATATCTCCAAAGTGTTAACATTTTCCATAAATTCCTCGAATCCGCAATAGAAATAGTAATAAGATGAAGCTCCGGTAATATGGATTACTATTGAAAGATTTAGAGACATGCGCTTTTCCATATTGTAATGGACAGCCTTTGTAGGTAGGCTGCTGGGAGTATTCCGCTGCGATACAGCGAAGCCAAATCAGACCCTGATTTGGGAAGTAAAATGATAGGCTACATACATGACTTTGCTCATGATGCAAATGATGTACCCAGGGTTGCGTAGGTTACTTTCTAAATGTAATTTTGTTACAGTTACTACTTACCTCTCCAAAATTGTAATCAGTGACAGTAATCTGATTACTTTCAGTTACTTTTAGATTACTTTCCCCTTAATTGGCATTAGAAGGAGACTAAAATAAATATTGCCAATTGAAAGACATCTAGGCTATTGCAGGATAAATAAATGTTAAAGTGTACATAGCTGGCCATTAATAGATGTTGCATTTTACTTTATGGGTTGGTTATATAGGCTTCTTCTAATCCATTGCATTCTACTTTAATACAGTAAATAATATGATTAGGTTATATCTTTACATTAAAAATCAGGTTTGTCAAATTTCCATTCATTCCAATGAATTGAATAACCCTTGATCTTCAAGAATAGCACTTGGAAATATAGATTAGCCAAATTGTTTAACCTGAGCATGACCCACAACTAAGGACTTATTATTGTTTATGATTATTTTGTTGTCATGGAGGACCAATTGAACTCATTGCTTCGAGTTAAAAAACAAATGCTGCTCTCATGGAATGGCATCCCTAGTCAAAAAATCCTATAGGATTAGTGATTTTTCCAATAGAATCCTATAGGATTCTTACAGTCCTATTGTCACGCCCTGACCTTAGAGATCCTTTTTATTCTCTATTTTGGTTAGGTCAGGGTGTGACTAGGGTGGGTAATCTACGTGTTCTATTTCTTTGTTGGCCGGGTATGGTTCCCAATCAGAGGCAGCTGTCTATCGTTGTCTCTGATTGGAGATCATACTTAGGCAGCCTGTTTTCCACCTTAGTTTGTGGGATCTTGATTTTGTTAGTTGCTGTATAGCCTGCAGAACTTTACATATATATATTTTTTTTTTCGGTGTTCATTTTCAATCAAAGTAAGATGTTTGCCTACCACGCTGCACCTGTCTAATTCATCTAACGAGCGTAGCACCTATAGGATTCTTGCAGTTCTATAGGATTTTGTGTCACCTCTATCAGAATCCTATTGAAATCCTATTGGAATCCTATTTTTTTTCTATTGGAAATAAAAAGTAATCATTGAATCCTATAGGATTCTTGCAGTTCTATAGGATTTTTGGTGCGAAAGTGCAAATCAATCCCAGAACAACAGCAAAGGACATTGTGAAGATGCTAGAGGAAACATAGTACAAAAGTATCTATATCCACATTAAAACAAGTCCCATAACGACATAACGTGAAAGGCCGCTCAGCAAGGAAGAAGCCACTGCTCCAAAACCGCCATAAAAAAGTCAGACTACAGTTTGCAACTGCACATGGGGACCAATATCGTACTTTTTGGAGAAATGTCCTCTGGTCTGATGAAACAAAAATATAACTGTTTGGCCATAATGACCATTGTTATGTTTGGAGGGAAAAGGGGGAGGCATGCAAGCCAAGGATCACCATCCCAACTGTGAAGCACGGGGGTGGCATGATCATGTTGTGGGGGTGCTTTGTTGCAGGAGTGACTGGTGCACTTCACAAAATAGATGGCATCATGAGGCTGGAAAATTATGTGGATTTATTGGAGCAACATCTCAAGACATCAGTCAGGAAGTTAAAGCTTGGTCGCAAATGGGTCTTCCAAATGGACAATGACCCAAAGTATATTTCCAAAGTTGTGGCAAAATGGCTTGAGGACTTAAGCCCTGACCTCAATCCTATTGAAAATGTCTTGGCAGAACTGAAAAAGTGTGTGCGAGCAAGGAGGCCTACAAACCTGACTCTGTTGCACCAGCTCTGTCAGGAGGAATGGGCCAGAATTCACACAATCCATTGTGGGAAGCTTGTGGAAGACTACCCAAAATATTTGACCCAAGTTAAATAATTTAAAGGCAATGCTACCAAATACTAATTGAGTGTATGTAAACTTCTGACCCACTGGGAATGTGATGAAAGAAATAAAAGCTGAAATAAATAATTCTCTCTAATATTATTCTGACATTTGACATTCTTAAAATAAAGTGGTGATCCTAACTGACCTAAGACAGTGAATTTTTACTAGGATTAAATGTAATTTATTCTGAAAAACAGAGTTTAAATGTATTTGGGTAAGGTGTATGTAAACTTCCGACTTCAACTGTACATTTGAAATGAGTAAAACAGTTAACAGTTAAGATAATTAAAGTGACCAGTGATTCCATGTCTATGTACATAGGGCAGCAGCCTCTATGGTGCAGGTTTGAGTAACCGGTTAGTATCCGGCTAATGACAGTGACTAAATTCAGGAAAGGGTACTTGGTGGAGGCCGGCTAGTGATGGGTAAAGGCCAACAGTTTGATGACCTTTAGATAGAAGCTCTTTTTCAGTCTCATGATACCAGCTTTGATGCACATTTACTGACCTCGCCATCTGGATGATAGCATTTACGTTTACATTTAAGTCATTTAGCAGGCGCTCTTATCCAGAGCGACTTACAAATTGGTGCATTCACCTTATGACATCCAGTGGAACAGTAGTGCATCTAAATCTTTTAAGGGGGGTGAGAGGGATTACTTTATCCTATCCTAGGTATTCCTTAAAGAGGTGGGGTTTCAGGTGTCTCCGGAAGGTGGTGATTGACTCCACTGTCCTGGCGTCGTGAGGGAGTTTGTTCCACCATTGGGGGGCCAGAGCAGCGAACAGTTTTGACTGGGCTGAGCGGGAACTGTACTTCCTCAGTGGTAGGGAGGCGAGCAGGCCAGAGGTGGATGAACGCAGTGCCCTTGTTTGGGTGTAGGGCCTGATCAGAGCCTGGAGGTACTGAGGTGCCGTTCCCCTCACAGCTCCGTAGGCAAGCACCATGGTCTTGTAGCGGATGCGAGCTTCAACTGGAAGCCAGTGGAGAGAGCGGAGGAGCGGGGTGACGTGAGAGAACTTGGGAAGGCTGAACACCAGACGGGCTGCAGCGTTCTGGATGAGTTGTAGGGGTTTAATGGCACAGGCAGGAGCCCAGCCAACAGCGAGTTGCAGTAATCCAGACGGGAGATGACAAGTGCCTGGATTAGGACCTGCGCCGCTTCCTGTGTGAGGCAGGGTCGTACTCTGCGGATGTTGTAGAGCATGAACCTACAGGAACGGGCCACCGCCTTGATGTTAGTTGAGAACGACAGGGTGTTGTCCAGGATCACGCCAAGGTTCTTAGCGCTCTGGGAGGAGGACACAATGGAGTTGTCAACCGTGATGGCGAGATCATGGAACGGGCAGTCCTTCCCGGGAGGAAGAGCAGCTCCGTCTTGCCGAGGTTCAGCTTGAGGTGGTGATCCGTCATCCACACTGATATGTCTGCCAGACATGCAGAGATGCGATTCGCCACCTGGTCATCAGAAGGGGGAAAGGAGAAGATTAATTGTGTGTCGTCTGCATAGCAATGATAGGAGAGACCATGTGAGGTTATGACAGAGCCAAGTGACTTGGTGTATAGCGAGAATAGGAGAGGGCCTAGAACAGAGCCCTGGGGACACCAGTGGTGAGAGCACGTGGTGTGGAGACGGATTCTCGCCACGCCACCTGGTAGGAGCGACCTGTCAGGTAGGACGCAATCCAAGCGTGGGCCGCGCCGGAGATGCCCAACTCGGAGAGGGTGGAGAGGAGGAGGATCTGATGGTTCACAGTATCGAAGGCAGCCGATAGGTCTAGAAGGATGAGAGCAGAGGAGAGAGCGTTAGCTTTAGCAGTGCGGAGCGCCTCCGTGATACAGAGAAGAGCAGTCTCAGTTGAATGACTAGTCTTGAAACCTGACTGATATGGATCAAGAAGGTCATTCTGAGAGAGATAGCGGGAGAGCTGGCCAAGGACGGCACGTTCAAGAGTTTTGGAGAGAAAAGAAAGAAGGGATACTGGTCTGTAGTTGTTGACATCGGAGGGATCGAGTGTAGGTTTTTTCAGAAGGGGTGCAACTCTCGCTCTCTTGAAGACGGAAGGGACTTAGCCAGCGGTCAGGGATGAGTTGATGAGCGAGGTGAGGTAAGGGAGAAGGTCTCCGGAAATGGTCTGGAGAAGAGGAGGGGATAGGGTCAAGCGGGCAGGTTGTTGGGCGGCCGGCCGTCACAAGACGCGAGATTTCATCTGGAGAGAGAGGGAGAAAGAGGTCAGAGCACAGGGTAGGGCAGTGTGAGCAGAACCAGCGGTGTCGTTTGACTTAGCAAACAAGGATCGGATGTCGTCGACCTTCTTTTCAAAATGGTTGACGAAGTCATCTGCAGAGAGGAGGGGGGGGATTCAGGAGGGAGGAGAAGGTGGCAAAGAGCTTCCTAGGGTTAGAGGCAGATGCTTGGAATTTAGAGTGGTAGAAAGTGGCTTTAGCAGCAGAGAGAGAAGAGGAAAATGTAGAGAGGAGGGAGTGAAAGGATGCCAGGTCCGCAGGGAGGCGGGTTTTCCTCCATTTCCGCTCCGCTGCCCGGAGCCCTGTTCTGTGAGCTCGCAATGAGTCGTCGAGCCACGGAGCGGGAGGGGAGGACCGAGCCGGCCTGGAGGATAGGGGACATAGAGAGTCAAAGGATGCAGAAAGGGAGGAGAGGAGGGTTGAGGAGGCAGAATCAGGAGATAGGTTGGAGAAGGTTTGAGCAGAGGGAAGAGATGATAGGATGGAAGAGGAGAGAGTAGCGGGGGAGAGAGAGCGAAGGTTGGGACGGCGCGATACCATCCAGTAGGGGCAGTGTGGGAAGTGTTGGATGAGAGCGAGAGGGAAAAGGATACAAGGTAGTGGTCGGAGACTTGGAGGGGAGTTGCAATGAGGTTAGTGGAAGAACAGCATCTAGTAAAGATGAGGTTGAGCGTATTTCCTGCCTTGTGAGTAGGGGGGAAGGTGAGAGGGTGAGGTCAAAAGAGGAGAGGAGTGGAAAGAAGGAGGCAGAGAGGAATGAGTCAAAGGTAGACGTGGGGAGGTTAAAGTCGCCCAGAACTGTGAGAGGTGAGCCGTCCTCAGGAAAGGAGCTTATCAAGGCATCAAGCTCATTGATGAACTCTCCGAGGAACCTGGAGGGCGATAAATGATAAGGATGTTAAGCTTGAAAGGGCTGGTAACTGTGACAGCATGGAATTCAAAGGAGGCGATAGACAGATGGGTAAGGGAGAAAGAGAGAATGACCACTTGGGAGAGATGAGGATCCCGGTGCCACCACCCCGCTGACCAGAAGCTCTCGGGGTGTGCGAGAACACGTGGGCAGACGAAGAGAGAGCAGTAGGAGTAGCAGTGTTGTCTGTGGTGATCCATGTTTCCGTCAGTGCCAAGAAGTCGAGGGACTGGAGGGGGCATAGGCTGAGATGAACTCTGCCTTGTTGGCCGCAGATCGGCAGTTCCAGAGGCTACCGGAGACCTGGAACTCCACGTGGGTCGTGCGCTGGGACCACCAGATTAGGGTGGCCGCGGCCACGCGGTGTGGAGCGTTTGTATGGTCTGTGCAGAGAGGAGAGAACAGGGATAGACAGACACATAGTTGACAGGCTACACAAGAGGCTACGCTAATGCAAAGGAGATTGGAATGACAAGTGGACTACACGTCTCGAGTGTTCAGAAAGTTAAGCTTACGTAGCAAGAATCTTATTGACTAAAATGATTAAAATGATACAGTACTGCTGAAGTAGGCTAGCTGGCAGAGGCTGCGTTGTTGACTATGTAGGCTAGCTGGCAGTGGCTGCGTTGTTGACACTACACTAATCAAGTCGTTCCGTTGAGTGTAATAGTTTCTACTGTGCTGCTATTCGGGGCTAGCTGGCTAGCTAGCAGTGTTGATTACGTTACGTTGCGTTAAAAGAACGACAATAGCTGGCTAGCTAACCTAGGAAATCGCTCTAGACTACACAATTATCTTTGATACAAAGACGGCTATGTAGCTAGCTATGTAGCTAGCTACGATCAAACAAATCAAGCCGTTGTACTGTAATGAAATGAAATGAAAAATATGATACTACCTGTGGAGCGAAGCGAAATGCGACCGGGTTGTTGAGTGCCCGTCTGGTGTTCAACCTTCCCAAGTTCTCTCACGTCACCCCGCTCCTCCGCTCTCTCCACTGGCTTCCAGTTGAAGCTCGCATCCGCTACAAGACCATGGTGCTTGCCTACGGAGCTGTGAGGGGAACGGCACCTCAGTACCTCCAGGCTCTGATCAGGCCCTACACCCAAACAAGGGCACTGCGTTCATCCACCTCTGGCCTGCTCGCCTCCCTACCACTGAGGAAGTACAGTTCCCGCGCAGCCCAGTCAAAACTGTTCGCTGCTCTGGCCCCCCAATGGTGGAACAAACTCCCTCACGACGCCAGGACAGCGGAGTCAATCACCACCTTCCGGAGACACCTGAAACCCCACCTCTTTCAGGAATACCTAGGATAGGATAAAGTAATCCTTCTCACCCCCTCCCCCCTTAAAAGATTTAGATGCACTATTGTAAAGTGGCTGTTCCACTGGATGTCTTAAGGTGAACGCACCAATTTGTAAGTCGCTCTGGATAAGAGCGTCTGCTAAATGACTTAAATGTAAATGTAAATGAGTGCGGAAGTTCTGTTCGGTAGACGTTGGCTAGCTGTTGGCTAGCTAGCAGTGTCTCCTACGTTAAGGACGACAAATAGCTGGCTAGCTAACCTCGGTAAATTAAGATAATCACTCTAAAACTACACACTCTAAACTACACAATTATCTTGGATACGAAGACAGCAGAGACAACTATGTAGCTAGCTAACACTACACTAATCAAGTCGTTCAGTTGAGTGTAATAGTTGTGCTGCTAATCGGTAGACGGTGGACGTTAGCTAGCTGGCTAGCTGCAGGGCAGATAGCAGTGTAGACTGCGTTAGGGCGACGAAATACGATAATTACGCAATTATCTATGATACAAAGACGGCTATGTAGCTAGCTAAGAAGAAATTGCTAAGATTAGACAAATCAAACCGTTGTACTATAATGAAATGTAATGAAATGTAATACTACCTGCGGACCGAGTGCAGTGTGAACAGGCTTGGGCTCAGGTGGTTGATGTCATTGTTGGTGATTTTTTGGCCTTCCAGTGACATCAGGTGCTGTAGCTGTCCTGGAGGGCAAGCAGTGTGCCCCCAGTGATGCGGTTGTGGGCGGTAAAGTTGCCGTACCAGGCAGTGATACAGCCCGACAGGATGCTCTCAATGGTGCATCTGTAAAAGTTTGTGAGGGTCTTACACGCCAAGCCAAATTTCTTCAGGGTCCTGAGGTTGAAGAGGCACTGTTGCGCCTTCTTCACCACACTGTCTGTGTGGGTGGACCATTTCAGGTTGTCAGTGATATGTACGCCGAGAAACTTGAAGCTTTTCACATTCTCCACTGTGACCCTGTCGGGGGCTGAGCACACACCCTTGTGGTGCCCCTGTGATGAGGATCAGCATAGTGGAGATGTTGTTTACTACCTTCACCACTTGGGGACGGCCTATTCAGAAGTCCACAACCCAGTTGCACAGGGCAGGGTTCAGACCCAGGTCCCCAAGCTTAATGATGAGCTTGGAGGGTACTATGGTATTGAAAACTGAGCTGTAGTCAATGTACATCATTCTGACATAGGTATTCCTCTTATCCAGGTGGGATAGGGCAGTATGCAGTGTGATGGCCATTGCATGGCGTGGATCTATTGGTGCGGTATGCAAATTGAAGTGGGTCTAGGGTGTCAGGTAAGGTGGAGGTGATATGATCCTTAACTAGCCTCTCAAATCTCTTCATGATGACAGAAGTGAGTGCCAAGGGGCAATAGTCATTTAGTTCAGTTACCTTTGCTTTCTTGGGTACAGGAACAAGGGTGTACATCTTGAAGTAAGTGGGGACAGCAGACTAGGACAGGGAAAGATTGAATATGTCCATAAACACTCTAGTCAGCTGGTCTGCACATGCTCTGAGGACGCGGCTAGGGATGCCGTCTGGGTCGGCAGCCTTGCAAGGGTTAACACGCTTAAATATCTTACTCACTTTGGCCACAGAGATAGAGAGCCCACAGTCCTTGGGAGCGGCCCCCGTCGGTGGCACTGTGTTATTCTCAAAGCGGGTGAAGAAAGGGTTTAGCTTGTCTGGCAGCAAGATGTCGGTGTCCGCAACGTTGCTGGTCTTCATCCTTTGTAATCCGTGATTGTCTGGAGTCCCTGCCTCAGACTTCTCGTGTCTGAGCCGTTGAATTGCGACTCCACTTTGTCTCTGTACTGACGTTTTGCCTGTTTGGTTGCCTTACGGAGGGAATAACTGCACTGTTTTGTATTCAATCGTATTCCCAATCACCTTGCCATAGTTAAATGCGGTGGTTCGCGGTATCAGTTTTTTGCGAATGCTGCCATCTATCCAAGGTTTTTGGTTTGGTTAGGTTTTAATAGTCATAATGGGAATATCCCCTTCCTGATGAACTCAGTCACAGTGTATACGTCAATGTTATTCTCAGAGTTATAGTAACCCAGAACATATCCCAGTCCGCGTGATCAAAACAATATTGAAGGATGGATTCCGATTGGTCAGACCAAAGTTGAATAGACCTTAGCAAGCGTACTTTCTGTTTGAGTTTCTGCCTATTGGAATAGACGAGCAGAATGGAGTTGTGATCTGATTTTCTGAAGGGAGGACAAAGCTTGAAGAAGTTTTTAAATAATTATGTGCAAATATTGTATAATCCAGGTGTGCAAAGCTCTTAAAGACTTACCCAGAAAAACACAGCTGTAATTGCTGCCAAAAGTGATTCTAATTCTAAGTGATTCTATTCTGTATTGACTCCGGGGTGTGAATACTTATGTAAATTAGATATGTATGTATTAATTTTCAATACATTACCAAACATTTCAAAAAATATGTTTTCACTTTGTCATTATGGGGTATTGTGTGTAGATGAGTGAGAGAAATAAATATATTTAATCCATTTTGAATTCAGACACAACAAAATGTTGAATAAGGTCAAGGGGTATGAATACTTTCTGAAGGTACTGTGTATCCTACTTTGACTAAAATGTTAATTTATTGACTTAAATCGTTGTGCAACATTATGGGTAAGCTTTGGGCATCGTCTTTAAGTTATAAAAAATAAATCAAACATGTGCTGTTGTGGTACTTTAAAGATATGTTGTTTACAGAGGAGGCTGGTGGGAGGAGCTATAGGAGGATGGGCTCATTGTAATGGCTGGAATGGAAGTAATGAAAAGGTATCAAACACATCAAAGATATGAAAAGCATTTATTCCGTTCCAGCCATTACAATGAGCCCATCCTCCTGTAGGTTCTCCCACCAGCCTCCTCTGCTTGTTTATCAATCAATATTAAATTACGCTCACATCCTGACATTCTTAGTTGGCAACCTCAATCACCTGCACCATTTGTCAATAATAGTTGTATGTATGCCTGTTGTCATACATGCTGTATTCCACAGATCACTAATAACTTGCTTGGATAATACATTAAAACTGCTGTATGATGGTGTTTTCCCTTAGTTCCCTACAATGGCACCTTTCCTCCAGGGTGGTCTTGACCTGCAAGTCTGTTACAACTGTAGCACCCCCGGGGGTAGCAGGTTTGTCATGGCATAAACCAGAGTCAAGGCCCTCTATCCTGCTGAACAAGCTGCAGCGCTAGCACATAGCTGAGAGGTCCCAACTTTTTATCGAGGTAGTGTCGGGGGTCACTAATGTGGAATCCCTTCTTGGGTCCTTTTCTCAAGGATTCCCAGTCCCACACCGTCTACACAGAGCTAAAAGCTCCACAAGACTCTCTCAAATATTAAATCAAATCACAGGTCACATGTCACCAATCACTCACAGCCTCTAAGTGATGAGCTTAGCAACTCTGTTCTTTTCCATTTTGATGAATATACTCCCCTGCGTATTTATTTGGACAGTAAAGCTTTTAATTTGGTGACGGTACAGAATGTCACCTTTTATTTGAGGGTATTTTCATACATATCTGTTTTACTGTTTAGAAATGAAAGCACTTCATGTATCTAGCCCCCCCCCCCCCCCCCATCTGAAGGTGTCACAAGTATTTGGACAAATTCACTTACAGTATTAAATTAGGTCAAATGTTTTGTATTTGGTCCCATATTTCTAGCACGCAATCAGTACATTAAAGCTTGTGACTACAAACGTGTTGTATGAATTTGTTTGTTTTGGTTGTGTTTTGGATTATGCTGTGCCCAATGCAAATGAATGGTACATAATTTATTGTATTTTGGAGTCACTTTTATTGTAAATAAAATATAATATGTTTTTGAACACTTCTACATTCGTTCTACATGGGGTGGAGATACATTTTTGCAGTTTTAAAGCACATTCCCTGCTATTCATGACTTACACCATGGAGGTCAGGGCCCTTGGGCATGTGCCTTGCGTGCCCGGTCGGTATTCGGCCATGATAACTACAAGTTTGCTGGCTAGACTAACTACCAATCTAAAAATTGTTAGCTCACATGGCTAATTGAGTGACTGTCAGTGACTGACATAACAAGAGAAAAACTGCTGGTCCACAGACAAATGTCAAAATTGCACGTGATGTACTCCACTATTCTTACTTTTAGTAGTAAATTGAACTACTGCTTATGTCGCTTATGCCTAGGACCGGCCCTAATGTGACAACAGGAGGTGGGAGCTGCATGGAGAAGGCTGGTCTGTCCTCATTACCAGTTTAATACAGCAGAATGGAAAGCCATTCTCCCCTGGCCGCCAGTAGCTTCTGGGGATGGCAAGATCCACCCGTCTGTAAAACTTGTCTCCGCCACACTGCAGGACACAGAGAGAGCTACATAAATTCTATCCTTGCTTGGCTGTGTGGCTGCAGGCTGCTGCTCCGCATCAGAGCACCTCAGTCTGTGCTGACTGGGTTACACTGAAAACAGGCCCTTCTCCAGGAAGTCCCACCCAGCCAAGGGGGTGAGGCGACCGTGGGTGAAATTACTGCAGATGCAGCCCCTTGGTTATTATTAATGAGAGGACAGGAAGAGATGTCAGGAGAGAGTGAAGGCACGTTGGTACATGAAAACCCATTCATGCACCTCAGCACAACAGAGCCACATTAATCCTCCTAGTCATATACGGTATCTTATCCTGCAAGGTACACCATTTCAAGCCTCATTGACAAGAGACCATTTTTCACAAGAGACTATAACATTTTCTGGGAAAACGTGTTGTATGAATTTGTTTGTTTTGGTTGTGTTTTGGATTATGCTGTGCCCAATGCAAATGAATGGTACATAATTTATTGTATTTTGGAGTCACTTTTATTGTAAATAAAATATAATATGTTTTTGAACACTTCTACATTCGTTCTACATGGGGTGGAGATACATTTTTGCAGTTTTAAAGCACATTCCCTGCTATTCATGACTTACACCATGGAGGTCAGGGCCCTTGGGCATGTGCCTTGCGTGCCCGGTCGGTATTCGGCCATGATAACTACAAGTTTGCTGGCTAGACTAACTACCAATCTAAAAATTGTTAGCTCACATGGCTAATTGAGTGACTGTCAGTGACTGACATAACAAGAGAAAAACTGCTGGTCCACAGACAAATGTCAAAATTGCACGTGATGTACTCCACTATTCTTACTTTTAGTAGTAAATTGAACTACTGCTTATGTCGCTTATGCCTAGGACCGGCCCTAATGTGACAACAGGAGGTGGGAGCTGCATGGAGAAGGCTGGTCTGTCCTCATTACCAGTTTAATACAGCAGAATGGAAAGCCATTCTCCCCTGGCCGCCAGTAGCTTCTGGGGATGGCAAGATCCACCCGTCTGTAAAACTTGTCTCCGCCACACTGCAGGACACAGAGAGAGCTACATAAATTCTATCCTTGCTTGGCTGTGTGGCTGCAGGCTGCTGCTCCGCATCAGAGCACCTCAGTCTGTGCTGACTGGGTTACACTGAAAACAGGCCCTTCTCCAGGAAGTCCCACCCAGCCAAGGGGGTGAGGCGACCGTGGGTGAAATTACTGCAGATGCAGCCCCTTGGTTATTATTAATGAGAGGACAGGAAGAGATGTCAGGAGAGAGTGAAGGCACGTTGGTACATGAAAACCCATTCATGCACCTCAGCACAACAGAGCCACATTAATCCTCCTAGTCATATACGGTATCTTATCCTGCAAGGTACACCATTTCAAGCCTCATTGACAAGAGACCATTTTTCACAAGAGACTATAACATTTTCTGGGAAAACGTAGTATCATCGCAACTGCCTATATCTGAATGGTGTCCTAATTTTTACTGGACAGACCGACTGTTGACACGAGAGAGTAGAGGACAGAAAGCATTTAACCCGTTTTAACTCCTTTTTTACCTCACTCCCCTACCAATCTATCTTCCTCACTTGAGAGACCTTTAAATCAAGATGAGGAGCCCAATGGAGTGCATCTGAGCCAATCTCCTGCCTTGTGACAGGGTATCTATGGATGTGTGAGGGGGGCGGACCTTCTCGCAGGCCCTCCTCTCAGATTGATGGTTCCCGCTCCCATAGTTTAAATCTCTACAATCGCCATAGTTCTTGTCATGAGTCGACACATAAAGACTGGCTGTCAGGGTGGCCAAGTCTACAAGCAGGTGAAAGACCCTTACAGATTACAGCATTGGGACACATCAGAAGAGAGTTAATGGTTACACCTACATTTATCGCAGTAACATACTTTAAATTGTGGGGAAATGGTATACTGTCTATGCAAAGGTCCTCTGTAATCACTGTACACTGAGTTTTTCCCACATTAAACAATTTCATAATTAAGTTACTGCTGTCCATAAATACCAGCAAATGTGTAACTCTGCTATCATTTCATGCTTATGTAGCCATAATAAACAGGCTTATGGAGGGTTACCAAGTAAAACTGCTCTTGGAATCAGAGAGAATGTGAATGTGTGCATGTGTTGATGTGAGAACTAACATGCGTACACGTGGTTGCTAGAGCGTGTGTGAATGGAGTTGGATTGCACATAAACGGAGAGACTTAAAGGTCCAATGCAGTCGTTTTTATCTGAATATCAAATCATTTCTGGTTAACAATTTAATTGCGTTAATGTGATTGTTTTCAATAAAAATTGTCAAAAAAGTACAACAAAAAACTTCTCAGCAAAAAGCTGAGAAAAAATAATTTTGCTAGGACTGCCTGGGAGTGCTCTGAGTGGGGAGGTGAAAAGTAACTTTTATTGCCCCAGGTTTGGAAATCTCTTTCTTATTGGTCTATTAACTACTTTACCACCTGGTGATGTCATCCCACCAAAAAAGGCAGACATTTCAGGGGGCCTTTTCAAACAGCAATTACACAAAGGGTCATTACTGTATTTGTAACTGTATTTGTCACATGCGCCGATTAACTTACAAGCCCTTAACCAACAATGCAGTTTTAAGAAAATATCTCTTACTTTTTGGGGGAAAGAAAAACAAATAATATAAGACCAGCAGAAATAACAATAGTGGGGCTATATACAGGGGGTACCGGTACAGAGTCAATGTGTCAATGTGCCGTGGCACCGGTGTCGAGGTAACTGTGGTAATTATGTACATGCAGGTAGGGTTATGCTATTATGGCTACAGTGGCTATTGCATAGATAATAACAGAGAGTAGCAGCAGCGTATGGGGGGGTGCAAATAGTCATTTGATTAGCTGTTCAGGTGTCTTATGGCTTTGGGGGTAGAAGCAGCTTAGAAGCCTCTTGGACCTAGACTTGGCACTCTGGTACCACTTGCCGTGCGGTAGCAGAGAGAACAGTCTATGACTAGGGTGGCTGGAGTATTTGACCATTTTTAGGGCCTTCCTCTGGCACAGACTGGTCCTGGTTGGCAGGAAGCTTGGCCCCAGTGATGTACTGGGCCATATGCACCACCCTCTGTAGTGACTTGCAGTCAGAGGCCGAGCAGTTGCCATACCAGGCAGTGATGTAACCAGTCAGGATGCTCTTGATGGTGCAGCTCCTCGATGGTGCAGCTCCGCCTCTGGATGAGCGTTTTCCTCTTTGCTTATGGCGGAACACAGCTCATTTAGTATGGTTTAGTAAGGATTTAGTACTCATTTAGTAAGGATCTGAGGACCCATGCTAAATCATTTCAGTCTTTGTCATGCCCTCTTCACGACTGTCTTGGTGTGCTTGGACCATGTTAATTTATTGGTGGTGTGGGCGCCAAGGAACTTGAAGCTCTCAACCTATTCCACTACAGCGCTGTCAATGAAAATGGGGGCGTGCTCGGTCCTCCTTTTCCTGTAGTCCACAATCATCTCCTTTGTTTTGATCACGTTGAGGGAGAGGTGGTTGTCCTGGCACCACACGGTCAGGTCTCTGACCTCCTCCCTATAGGCTGCCTCACTGTTGTCGGTGATCAGGCCTACCACTGTTGTGTCATCTGCAAACTTAATGATGATGTTGGAGTTGTGCCAGGCCGTGCAGTCATGAGTGAACTGGGAGTACAGGAGGGGACTGAGCACGCACCCCTGAGGGCCCCCCGTATTGAGGATCAGCGTGGCGGATGTGTTGTTACCTACCCTTACCAACTGGGGACGGCCCGTCAGGAAGTCTAGGATCCAGTTGCAGAGGGAGGTGTTTAGTCCCAGGGTCCTTAGCTTAGTGATGAGCTTTGAGGGCACTATGGTGTTGAACGCTGAGCTGTAGTCAATGAATAGCATTCTCACATAGGTGTTCCTTTTGTCCAGGTGGGAAAGGACAGTGTGAAGTGCAATAGAGATTGCATCATCTGTGGATCTGTTGGTGCGGTGTACAAATTGGAGTGTGTCTAGGGTTTCTGGGATAATAGTGTTGATGTGAGCCATGACTAGTCTTTCAAAGCATTTCATGGCTACAGACGTGAGTGCTACGGGTCGGTAGTCATTTAGGCTGGTTACCTTAGTGTTCTTGGGCACAGAGACTATGGTGGTCTGCTTGAAACATGTTGGTTTTACAAACTCAGATAGGGAGAGGTTGAAAATGTCAGTGAAGACACTTGCCAGTTGGTCAGCGCATGCTTGGAGTACACGTCCTGGTAATCCGTCTGGCCCAGCAGCCTTGTGAATGTTGACGTGTTTAAAGGTCTAACTCTCATCGGCTGCCGAGAGCGTGATCACACAGTCATCTGGAACAGATAATGCTCTCATGCATGTTTCAGTGTTACTTGCCTCGAAGCGTGCATAGAACATACGGTATTCGCTTGTATTTAGCTTGTCTGGTATGCTTGTGTCACTGGACAGCTCTTGGCTGCGCTTCCCTTTGTAGCCTGTAGTAGTTTGCAAGCCCTGCCACATACGACGAGCGTCGAAGCCGGTGTAGTACAATCCGAACTTAGTCCTGTATTGACACTTTACCTGTTTGATGGTTTGTCGGAGAACATAGCGGGATTTCTCTTTGAAAGCGGCAGCTCTACCCTTTAGCTCAGTGCGAATGTTGCCTGTAATCCATGGCTTCTGGTTGGGGTATGCACATACAGTCACTGTGGGGACGACATCCTCAATGCACTTATTAATGAAGCTAGTGACTGATGTGAAGTACTACTCCTCAATGCCATCGGAAGAATCCCGGGAACATTTTCCAGTCTGTGCTAGCAAAACAGTCCTGTAGTTTAGCATCTGCTTCATCTGACCACTTTTTTATAGACCGAGGGAGAGCTTTGTACGCGTCTCTGTGTGTGGAGTAAACGTGGTCTAGAATTATTTTCCCTCTGGTTGCACATTTAACATGCTGATAGAAATTCAGTAAAACGGATTTATGTTTCTCTGCATTAAAGTCACCGACAACTAGGAACGCTGCCTCTGGATGAGCGTGTTCCTCTTTGCTTATGGCGGAACACAGCTCATTTAGTATGGTTTTAGTGCCAACCTTGCTCTATGGTGGTATGTAGACAGCTATGAAAAATACAGATGAAAACTCTCTAGGAAGATAGTGTGGTCTACAGCTTATCATGAGATACTCAACCTCAGGCGAGCAAAACTTTGAGACTTCCCTAGATATCGTGCACCAGCTGTTGTTTACATAAATCCATAGGCCCCCGCCCCGTGTCTTCCAGAGGGTGCTGCTCTGTCTGCCGATAGAGTGCATAACCTGCCAGCTGTATGTTCTTGATGTCGTCTTTCAGCCACGACTCAGTGAAACATAAGATATTACAGTTTTGAATGTCCCATTGGTAGGATATAAGTGCTATCAGTTCATTCCATTTATTTTCCAGCGATTGATCGTTAGCTAGCAGAACGGAGTGCAAGAGCAGATTAGCCTCTCGTCATCTGATCCCTGCAAGGCACCCTGATCTTCTGCCTCGAAATCTCAGTTTCCTTCTCCAGCGAATCACTGGGATCAGGGCCTGGTCGGGTGTCTGCAGTAAATCCCTCACGTCCGACTAATTAAAGAACTCCTCGTCCAATTTGAGGTGAATAATCCTAGTTCTGATGTCCAGAAGCTTTTTTTGGTCATAAGAGATGGTAGCAGC
This sequence comes from Oncorhynchus nerka, assembly GCF_034236695.1. Taxonomy (NCBI): domain Eukaryota; kingdom Metazoa; phylum Chordata; class Actinopteri; order Salmoniformes; family Salmonidae; genus Oncorhynchus; species Oncorhynchus nerka. The sequence continues at coordinate 28,487,586 of NC_088414.1, forward strand.
AACATTATGAACAAAACAAGTTACAAACAACACAGAAAAACTAACAAAATAGCAGCCCTACCCCCCGGGGCCATCATATTTCAACCTCTTAGTGTGAAAATATATATAAAACACAGGAAAATTGATTTTTTTGACTGCACCACACAGCTAAATAACAGCTAGCAAACCAAATAGCAGGAATCAGCAGAGAAATGGAGGGAAAGTGTGGAGAAACTACAGAAAAGGGTTCCACAGCCACCAAAGGGACTCTAGGGAGCAGTGAGGGGAAAAAAGGTACCATCTGATCTGGGTCCCCAGCCACTGCCTCTAACTTCTCCCTCTGATTGCAGACTGGGTCTGGAACAGCCTTCAGAACAGATATCAGACACAAATATGAACAGTTTGTACTTTCATTTGAATGTGGGCAAAAGCCAGTTTGGGACAGTTTTGGGAGATACGTATGCGGGGAGGGGGGGGGGGTCCAACTGTACTTGTTCTATTTCTGTTCTATTCCTCTCCTTTCTGGCATAATTGTTGCAATTGGGAATTCCTGTTGGAAGCCATGTACAACATGTTATTTTTAGAGTATTTCTTATTTCTCTGTAAGACACAATCTATAAATATCATACTGGTATTGAGGGAATCCAGGGGGAATGTTTCACCAGTAAAACCTTAACATGAAACATTTAAGAATGGGTGTAGATACTGTATGTCATAGGAGTATATGGATTTTGGCAATTATGTCTCTGTGTACTAACAGATACCAATAGACTTCCAGTCATTGAGCTAGTTAGCATTGGCCCCCAAAATAACATTGAATTTCCTTCATACTGGACAAAGAGACATAACCATGGTATCCACGAGTGCATCTGACTCTGGGAAAGTTGATAAAGGGCCTCATTGCCAAAATCCCGAAGTATCCCTCTAATGTCAAAGAGGTTCAGTGGTTTGTCTGATTGGACAGGTGTTATTAATAATTCCAATGATACATGGAGGGTGGCAGAGAGGCTTGGCTGGGAACGATGGAGTGTGGAAGTGGAGCATCATGCTGCAGCAGCTCATAGAGCCCAGGTCTCTTTCTGTCTCATCCCTACTGCCTCCTGAGGAGCAGACGGAGGGAACTAGGGACAGGCCGTTCCGCTATATTGACTTTAATTTGTTGAAAGTGCCTGATACAGCAAAACATATTTTATTTACTTGCTTGGTAAAGCCCCATCCATCAAATAAACCACTGAACCTGAGAATAGCCTGCCAGACGCTACTCAAATCTCTCCCGTCCCATTTTTTTCTTCCATGAGTCACCTTTTTGTCTCTTTTGTCTTCAAGGAGAGGCTTTTGGACAACAGGAAAGAGAGTATGACAAGCAGCTCTAATTCCTCATTTTACATGCAGACATCATTGGTGATATAACATTCTCTCTGTTATTAGACTATAACCATTAGGATATAAATATACACTGCTCAAAAGAAATAAAGGGAACACTTAAACAACACAATGTAACTCCAAGTCAATCACACTTCTGTGAAATCAAACTGTCCACTTAGGAAGCAACACTGATTGACAATAAATTGCACATGCTGTTGTGCAAATGGAATAGACAACAGGTGGAAATTATAGGCAATTAGCAAGACACCCCCAATAAAGGAGTGGTTCTGCAGGTGGTGACCACAGACCACTTCTCAGTTCCTATGCTTCCTGGCTGATGTTTTGGTCACTTTTGAATGCTAGCGGTGCTTTCACTCTAGTGGTAGCATGAGACGGAGTCTACAACCCACACAAGTGGCTCAGGTAGTGCAGCTCATCCAGGATGGGACATCAATGCGAGCTGTGGCAAGAAGGTTTGCTGTGTCTGTCAGCGTAGTGTCCAGAGCATGGAGGCACTACCAGGAGACAGGCCAGTACATCAGGAGACGTGGAGGAGGCCGTAGGAGGGCATCAACCCAGCAGCAGGACCGCTACCTCCGCCTTTGTGCAAGGAGGAGCAGGAGGAGCACTGCCAGAGCCCTGCAAAATGACCTCCAGCAGGCCACAAATGTGCATGTGTCTGCTCAAATGGTCAGAAACAGACTCCATGAGGGTGGTATGAGGGCCCGACGTCCACAGGTAGGGGTTGTGCTTACAGCCCAACACCGTGCAGGACGTTTGGCATTTGCCAGAGAACACCAAGATTGGCAAATTCGCCACTGGCGCCCTGTGCTCTTCACAGATGAAAGCAGGTTCACACTGAGCACGTGACAGACGTGACAGAGTCTGGAGACGCCGTGGAGAACGTTCTGCTGCCTGCAACATCCTCCAGCATGGCCGGTTTGGCGGTGGGTCAGTCATGGTGTGCGGTGGCATTTCTTTGGGGGGCCGCACAGCCCTCCATGTGCTCGCCAGAGGTAGTCTGAGATGAGATCCTCAGACCCCTTGTGAGACCATATGCTGGTGCGGTTGGCACTGGGTTCCTCCTAATGCAATACAATGCTAGACCTCATGTGGCTGGAGTGTGTCAGCAGTTCCTACAAGAGGAAGGCATTGATGCTATGGACTGGCCCGCCCGTTCCCCAGACCTGAATCCAATTGAGCACATCTGGGACATCATGTCTCGCTCCATCCACCAATGTAACGTTGCACCACAGACTGTCCAGGAGTTGGCGGATGCTTTAGTCCAGGTCTGGGAGGAGATCCCTCATGAGACCATCCACCACCTCATCAGGAGCATGCCCAGGCGTTGTAGGGAGGTCATACAGGCACGTGGAGGCCACACACACTACTGAGCCTCATTTTGACTTGTTTTAAGGACATTACATCAAAGTTGGATCAGCCTGTAGTGTGGTTTTCCACTTTAATTTTGAGTGTGACTCCAAATCCAGACCTCCATGGGTTGATACATTTGATTTCCATTGATCAGTTTTGTGTGATTTTGCTGTCAGCACATTCAACTATGTAAAGAAAAAAGTATTTAATAAGAATATTTCATTCATTCAGATCTAGGATATGTTATTTTAGTGTTCCCTTAATTTTTTTGAGCAGTGTATAATTCCACAATGACACATAATTTAGGTGAACAAGAACATTGCACCCTAGACGATTACATCCAAGTTTGCATACTATAGCATGTACCATTACATTTTTACCCCACTCTCTTCCCTGGCCCAAATAGAGAAATGGCATCCCCACAAATGAAGCTACAATTCTGACCCTGGGACCTCCATTGATTGTGTTTGGTATTGACAACAGAGGCTGAGGGAGATCCGGTCGGCGTGGGGAATACTGTTTCTCCTGGGTCTGTGGTGTGATCTCTAACTGCGGCTCAGTGAAGCGGCCGCCATATCGAACAAGGCCAAACACCCCATTTTTGTCGATACAAACACAGGGCTGACTGAGGCACAGGAGGGAGAGTTAGGGAGGGAGTGCCCTGTTGACACACCGGTGGACCTGTAGAGCTGCACAGTTCATGGTTCTGAAACAATCCCTCTGTAGAACAGTTATGTGGCTTAACCTGTCTGTTGCACACAAACACATTTGTCATGTAAGGAACAATTAGGATCAGACACACCAGAGACTGTCCGCCTAATATTGTTCTGCTGGATTTCACTGTATTCAAGTTTAACCAAGTGTTAGGGATATTCCATTTAGTAAAAAATCTTATGAGGATGTAATTTCTTTCAGAAGTATTTCTTTGCAAAGAGATTTTAACCATTCAATCTACCCATTGGGCACACCACGTCATTTCATTGTGGAAATGTGGGTAAATTTTGGTTGAGACATTGACCAATGAGATTTCAACATTTAATCACCCACTCAAAAAGACAGCCAGAAGTTTGTTGAATTCCCAATGTGTTATCAGTATGATTTCAACCATCTAAAAGAAACCAAATAACAATGGAAAAACAATGTCTGATTTTTGGTTTAGTTGTCATCTAAATGTGTTATCACTCCTGCACTTTCAGCCATTTAAAAGCACAACAAATTTCAAATGGGAATACAATGTCAGATATTTTGTATTAATACAACAACTCAATGTGTTATCACTGTGCTTCATCTCATATCACAACCAAATCACCTCAATTGTAGTTGAGATCCATTAAAAATACATTGTGCAACTGATCAATGGCTGTTTGAGATTCTGCAAAGATATTTATATTGGGAAGATCGCCACAGACCTGTGACATCGACATATCCTTAGTGGAGAGGGAGAAAAGCTTAAAGTTCTTTATTGTGTACATCACTGACAACCTGAATGGTCCATCCACTACAGCATCTCTTCAACCTAGGGGCTTGGCCCCTAAGACCATCACAAACATCTCTAGACGCACCATTGAGATCCTCCTGTAGGGCTGTGTGATGCGGTCAGCCCAACGCATCACCGGGGGGACACCGTCTGCCCTCTAGGACATCTACAGCACCCGAGCCACGGCCTGTTCACCCCACTACCATCTAGACGGCGGAGACAGTATAGGGGCATCAAAGCTGGGACTGAGAGACTGAAAAACAGCTTATATCTCCAGGCCATCAGACTGTGTCACCACTAGACCGGCCTCTGCCCAGTACCATGCCCTGAACTTTAGTCACTCTTACTAGCTGGCTACCGCCCATTACTCAGCCCTGTGACTTAGAGACTGCTGTCCTATGTATATAGTATATAATATAATATAATATTGAACACTGGTCACTTTACTGTTTACATACTGTTTTACTCACCTAATAAATAAATATATATATATCATCCTTCGGAAAGTATTCAGATACCTTGACTTTTTCCACATTTTGTTAGGTCACAGACTTATTCTAAAATCTATTTCATATATATTTTTTCTTATCAATCGACACACAATACCTCATAATGACAAAGCAAAAACTTTTTTTTTTGTTTAGTTATAAAAATAAAAAACTTAAATATCACATTTACATAAGTATTCAGACCCTTTATTCAGTACTTTGTTGAAGCACCTTTGTCAGTGATTACAGCCTCGAGTCTTCTTGTGTATGACGCTACAAGTTTGGCACACCTGTATTTGGTGAGTTTCTCCAAAGCTCTGTCAGGTTGGATGTGGGAGCGTCGCTGCACAGCTATTTTCAGGTCTCTCCAGAGACGTTAGATCGGGTTCAAGTCCGGGCTCTGGCTGAGCCACTCAAGGACATTCAGAGACTTGTCCCGATGCCATTCCTGCGTTTTCTTAGCTGTGTGCTTAGAGTCGTTGTCCTGTTGGAAGGTGAACCTTCGCCCCAGTCAGGTCCTGAGCGCTCTGGAGTGGGTTTTCATCAAAGATCTCTCTGTACTTTGCTCTGTTCCTCTGCTCTGTACTCTGCTCCTGACTAGTCTCCCAGTAACTGCTGCTGAAAAGAATTCCCACAGCATGATGCTGCCACCACATGCTTCACCTTAGGGATGGTGCCAGGTTTCCTCCAGACGTGACACTTGGCATTCAAGCCAAAGAGATCAATCTTGGCTTCCGTCTGGCCACCCTACCATAAAGGCCTGATTGGTGGAGTGCTGCAGAGATGGTTGTCCTTCTGGAAGGTTCTCCCTTCTCCACAGAGGAACTCAGGAGCTCTTTCATAGTGACCATCAGCTTCTTGGTCACCCCCCTGACCAAGGTCCTTCTCCCCCGATTCGTCAGTTTGGCCTGGCGGCCAGCTCTAGGAGGAGTCTTGGTGGTTCCAAACTTCCTCCATTTAAGAATGATGGAGGCCACTGTGTTCTTGGGGACCTTCAATGCTGCAGAAATGTTTTGGTACACTTCCCCAGATCTGTGCCTTGACACAATCCTGTCTCAGAGCTCTACGGACAATTCCTTCGACCTCATGGCTAGGTTTTAGCTCTGACATGCACTGTCAACTGTGGGACCTTATATATACAGGTATGCCTTTCCAAATCATGTCCAATTAATTGACTTTACCACAGGTGGACTCCAATCAAGTTGTAGAAACATCAAGGATGATCAATGGAAACATGATGCACCTGAGCTCAGTTTCGAGTCTCATAGTAAAGGATCTGAATAATTGTGTAAATAAGGTGTATCTGTTTTTTATATTTTATACATTTGCAAACTATTCTAAAAACTTGTTTTCGCTTTGCCATTATGGGAAATCTTCTGATGAGGAAAAACTTTTATTTAATCCTTTTTAGAAAAAGGCTGTAACGTAACAAAATGTGGAAAAAGGGGTCAGAATACTATCCGAATGCCCTGTAACTACTGCTGTACACACCTTTTCTATTCATATACTGTCTATAATGTCTATACCTACCATTATACACATATATTTATATTCTGGACTCTGACATTACTCTTTCTAATATTTTTGTTTTTGTGTTTTGCATGTATTTTTTTGTATAGTTGTTATTACTTCATTGTTGGAGCTAGGAACATAAGCATTTCGCTACACCTGCGATAACTGCCCCCAAAAATCTGCTAAATACAGTATGTGTACGCGACCAATAAAATGGGGTTTGATTGATTTCGATTTTGTTATCTTGAACATGCACATTTTCTATGATTACATAATAAGACTTTATAGTACAGTAACCTCAAAAAACGGATAGATTGGATGGTACGATAGCCTTAACTTTAGGCTATTTATTGTATTACAAAATCATATTGAATTGTGTTAGGTTGACAATGCAACATAATATCAACATTTAAAGGAGATGTATCTAATGCTTGGATAGTTTAATCTTGTCACGCCCTGGTCATAGAGAGTCTTTAATTCTCTATTTTCGTTAGGCCAAGGTGTGACTAGGGTGGGCATTCTATATTCATTTTCTATGTTTTGTATTTCTTTGTTGTTTGGCCGGGTGTGGTTCTCAATCAGAGGCAGTCTATCGTTGTCTCTGATTGAGAACCATACTTAGGTAACTTTTTCCCACATGGGTTTTGTGGGTAGTTGATTTCTGTTTAGTGTTTTTCACCTTTCAGGACTGTTTCGGTTATTCCCGTTGTTATTTTTGTGTTTCAGTGTTCAGTTTAATAAAAATCATGAACATGTACCACGCCGCATCTTGGTCCTCTCCTTCCAACAGCCGTTACAAATCTGAGCTACTGACAATCTTATTCTTTAACTTTTCTTTTTGGGTTCAGTTGGAAACATGAATCCAACATATAATTTGATAACTTGTTAATAGGCTGTATTGCAAAAGTGATTTTGAATTATGTTTTGTTGTCAACGCAACCAAATATCAACATTTTAAGAGATGTATCTTTTTTTTTCCAGTTTGACAACAAATGAATAATTAATATGTTGGATACACATCTCCATCTCAACCAAAAATCTAAGTTAAAGGATATGACTAAAACAAACAAATCAAACTTTAAATGCACTTTAAATAAAGTTTGATTGATTTAGTCCTATTCTTTAACTTGGATTTCTGGTTGTAATGGAGACGTGAATCCAACATATTCATATTCAACATATTATGAACTTGAAGATTCAATTTGACATCAACCAAAGCTTGAAACACAAGGCCTATATGTATTGTCTATTTTAGGTGAACTCTGGGTTGAATTGAAACAATAGCTGTTGATGACTTATATATATATAGGCCTAAATAGTCTCATTGGTGATATATGACTTCATTTGCTCTGTTAAACATACCCTTTGGAATGACTTCGATAGCAACAGTGAATCTACTTAGTTATTATGCAACTTTTCAGTTAAGTTAGGAACCAATATACACAGGCAGTTAGGAAAGCAAAGGCTAGCTAGCCAAATGCTCTTAAATGCAAGTAAAACTAAATTCGTGCTCTTCAACCGATCGCTGCCCACACCTGCCCGCCATCCAGCATCACTACTCTGGACGGTTCTGACTTAGAATATGTGGACAACTACAAATAACTAGGTGTTTGGTTAGACTGTAAACTCTCCTTCCAGACTCACATTAAGCATCTCCAATCCCAAATTAAATCTAGAATCGGCTTCCTATTTCGCAACAAAGCATCCTTCACTCATGCTGCCAAACAAACCCTCGTAAAACTGACTATCCTCCTGATCCTCGACTTCGGCGATGTAATTTACAAAATAGCCTCCAACACTCTACTCAGCAAATTGGATGTAGTGCTATCACAGTGCCATCTGTTTTGTCACCAAAGCCCCATATACTACCCACCACTGCAACCTGTATGCTCTCGTTGGCTGGCCCTCGCTTCATATTCGTCGCCAAACCCACTGGCTCCAGGTCATCTATAAGTCTCTGCTAGGTAAAGCCCCGGCTTATCTCAGCTCACTGGTCACCATAGCAGCACCCACCCATAGCACGCGCTCCAGCAGGTATATTTCACCTTTTTTCTGATAGTGGATATAACGTTAAAGATCTGACATTGTTTTAAAGGTATGAATTCAACATATTTTATACAAGGTTTGTCTATGCTGAAAATTGGTTACCATGATGACAATTCTGTGGTCGAAATTTCAACCTCAAAACAACAGTATGTTGATGACTTTTTGCAAAAACCAATGTATTTTCCACATAGATTCCACGTCACAATATGTTGACAAATTCTGTTGAAACAACGTTGATTCCACCTATTCGTGCCTAGTGGGTCTTACCACTTTGTTTTGACGAAATCAGAGATTGTGATCTACAGTGATATGGGTCAGAGGTCAAGTATCTCATATCCTGTCTCTCTCCAGACCAGGAGGAGCCTGCTCATCTGTGACAGCCTCTCATTTCCTGTTATAGCAGCCTCGCATCACTCAATGGATTGACCATGCATGATGTGCTTCACTTGTTGTCTGCAGTGGTACTAGTAGGGAATCGATACCAAATATTGTTGTTGTTTGCTGCTACAGGATGAGTGTCACAGGACAGAAATAGAATTGAGTGACAATTTTTTTTTAAAATGATATTGCACACTGCCATAATGTGGAGTGCATTTCACATTTTGTTGCTGATCATGCCAACAAGAAGCCTCGAATGATTCTTTCCAGAGGAGAAATAGTCTGTGGCTACTGGCTGGTGCTGTCATATGTCCTATACATCTTCAGGGTTAGAAAGCTCTTTACATTACATCAGTCCAAGTCAAATAGCCTCTCCAATTCCAGGGCAAGAGACAGTATACTATCCATCCGCCCATATGAAGCCATACATCCCATCCCTCTCACAGATACACAAATATAAATAAACGGTCTCATCACGCACATATTCATTCTGGTCTCACATCAAACAATGATTTTGATTTCAACTGAAGACCTCTTGTCACAGTGGCCTACAGTGTATGTTCTAACCCATTTCTGGGACATTTTTGTTTTGTTTTTGGGGGGTGATGGGTGTCCTAATTCAAAGTGACACCTAGTGTTCGTGACACAGGAAGTTCAGTTACTGTGGCACGCTTGGGGCACAGTGGTTGCCTTGCATAGTTCACAATAGGCTCCTCTACTTCGCTCTATTATTTGGGACAAGTTGATCTGTGTAAGAGGGATGAATGGCCCTTCCACTTCATGTTTGCATGGTGTTTAGTCACAATCACAGTAATGGCCTCTGCAGTCATGAATGTGATTTCTCCCTCATGATGAAGTGGGTTGCCTGGGCTGTGACAGGGCATTTCTTAAACACAAGTGGGGAAGAGAGTTACTGAAGTTCGGATTTGCCAACTTTATGAATCAACGAAAGTGTTTACTTGAATTCTTGTAGAGCTTACTGTTGACGCTGTCCTCACAGATTGCCATAGAGCGAGTGAAGTCAACATGTTGATTGAGCTGTTATTTATATTTTTACTGCCACCAGAGAATAAATAGACACACACACACACACATAAGACATACACACACCAACCAAGGTTTCAGATGTTGGACTTTAATGTGGTCCTTGATTAATCATGGTACCTGGGAGGCACATTTGGATCCTTTTCAGCAGGATAAACCAAACAACTGTGAGTTCCTCTATGCTTGGTAGTGACAGCGTGACAAAAACTCATTTTCTTTCATGCATGGAGCCACTTAAGTGAAATGTTTAAAGGCTCAGTGCAGTCAAAAACATGATTGTCCTGTATTTTTTGTATATTTCCACACTATGTGAAACTGTGAAAATTCTGATAATATCCATTTAATGTAAGAGCTGTTTGAAAACATCGCCTGGAATTGGTACCTGTTTTTGTGGGATGGAGTTTTGGCCTTCCTGGTGGTAAATTAGTGAATAGACCAATAAGAAAGAGAGTTCCAAACCTCTGCCAAAAACAGCTAGTTTTCAGTTGTATCCCCCTCCCCACTCCGACCACTCCCAGACAGTCCTAACAAAATTCTTGCTTGAGAAATTGCTCTTTGCTAAGAAGCTACAATATTTTTGTTTCTTTTTGACCATTTTAATTGAAAACAATCACTTTAAGGTACTTAATTGTTACCTAGAAATTATTTGATATTGAGATGGATTTTTTTTTAAACAGATGCTTCACATATTTCAAAAAGGAGACTCATGACACCACATCCCAAGGGTAGATTCATTCATTTCAGCTTAGCTCAACACAGCTCACTGCAACAAAAGGCAACTGTCTGCAGCCCAACTGAAGTTACAAGAGCCTGTCTGGGCACCAGTGTTATCTTCCGTCCAGACGACCACAAGTGAACCAAGCAGCCACATTTCAACTCATCTGACTGAACACACATAGGCACCTTTCCTGCATTTCTGGCCCAAACACAATTCACCAAACTGGGGAAGTTTGTCAAGCAGAAAGGCTTGCCTGGAGGAGCATGGGCCAGGGTTCAGGGCTGGGACCAGAGAGACATACTCCTGAACAAAAACAAGGGGAAGTGTCACGGCTCACTCATCCTCTCACTGTCGTGTTCTATCAGGGGAGCTGCTGCTGGTGTGTCTGAAGGGTTCACCTGTTCATCTTCTCTCTCATATCTCATTTTATATACACTACATGACCAAAAGTATGTGGACAACTACTCATTGAAAATCTCATTCCAAAATCATGGGCATTAATATGGAGTTGGTCCTCCCTTTGCTGCGTGGACAGACTCCACTCTCTGGGAAGAACAGTGCTGTGGGGACTTGCTTCCATTCAGCCACAAGCATTAGTGAGGTCGGGCACTGATGTTGGGCGATTAGGCCTGGCTTGCAGTCGGCGTTCCAATTAATCCCAAAGGTGTTTGATGGGGTTGAGGCCAGGGCTCTCTGCAGGCCACTCAAGTTCTTCCACACTGATCTTGACTAATCATTTCTGTATGGACCTCGCTTTGTACATCGGGACATTGTTATGCTGAAACAGGAAAGGGCCTTCCCCAAACTGTTGCCACAAAGTTGAAAGCACAGAATCATCTAGAACGTCATTGTATGTTGTAGCGTTAAGATTTCCCTTCACCTGAACTAAGGAGCCTAGTCCGAACCATGAAAAACAGCCCCAGACCATTATTCCTCCTCCACCAAACTTTATAGTTGGCACTATGCATTGGGGCAAATAGCATTCTCCTGGCATCCGCCAAACCCAGATTCGACTGCCAGATGGTGATGCGTGATTCATCACTCCAGAGAAAGCATTTCCACTGCTCCAGAGTCCAATGGCAGTGAGCTTTACACCGCTCCAGACGAAGTTTGGCATTGACCATGATGATCTTAGGCTTGTGTGAGGCTGCTTGGCCATGGAAACCCATTTCATGAAGCGCCCGACGAACAGTTCTTGTGCTGATACTAGAGGCAGTTAGGAACTCGGTTCTGAGTGTTGCAACCAAGGATAGCCGATTTTTACACATTACGTGCTTCAGCACTCAATGGTCCAATTCAGTGAGCTTGTGTGGCCTACCACTTCGTGGCTAAGCCGTTGTTGCTCCTAGACGTTTCCACTTCACAATAACGGCACTTACATTTGACTGGGGCAGCAAAAATATTACGAACTGACTTGTTGGAAAGGTGACATCCTATGATGGTGCCACGTTGAAAGTCACTGAGCTCTTCAGTAAGGTCATTCTACTGCCAATGTTTGTCCATGGAGATTCCATGACTGTGTGCTCAATTTTATACACCTGTCACTAACGGGTGTGGCTGAAATAGCCTCCACATATTTTTGTATATATAGTGTACTTCCATCTAGAAAATAGAAGTCATGAAATGGTTTACTGGAACTCTGCGGTTCTGTGATCAATGTACCTCTCCAACCCCAAGGCTGTGAATGATGGACAATAAAACTAGCATAGAGGAAAATAGTAGATTGGCTCAGTATACAGTGCCTTCGCAAATTATTCAGACCCCTTGACTTTTTCCATATTTTGTTAGGTTACAGCCCAATTCTAAAATTGATTAAATAGTTGTTTTCCCCTCATCAATCTACACCACATTTTAAAAAAAATACCACATAATGACAAATAATCAGACCAGAGAATCTTGTTTCTCATGGTCCGAGAGTCTTTTAACTCTAAATGGGCTGTCATGTGCCTTTTTCTGAGGAGTGGCATCCGTCTGGCCACTCTACCATAAAGGCCTGATTGGTGGGGTGCTGCAGAGATGGTTGTCCTTCTGGAAGATTCTCCCATCTCCACAGAGGAACTCTATAGCTCTATCAGAGTGATCATCAGGTTCTTGGTCACCACCCTTACCAAGGCCCTTATCTCACGATTGCTCAGTTTGGCCCGGCGGCCAGCTCTAGGAAGAGTCTTGGAGGTTGGAATAAAACCATGTGGGTCAATGGGTCTCATAAGAAACCAGTGGTCTGACGATCTCTGGGAGTGAGTGCCCCGTCACCATGGTTCAGGCCTGGGAAATGCAATCCCATTTTAGTATTCACTTCGACTCCTCACCTATACAACCAGCACGGGTGGATGTAACTACCACATTCATCTTTTTTTATTTTCATGTATGCTGTGATTTACGACATCACAGGTTGTTATTAAATGTAAATAAGTAAATTAAAAAAGGGGGGAGCCGACACTGCTGCTGGTTGCCCACGGTATGCAACAAACTGCTTCAGATCTTAACTAAGAGCGGAGAACCATTTGTGTAATGGAAATAATACATCTCAGACAAAATCTAAGACGTAAATACTCTTAGACCTTATAGAGTGGGATTGGGAACCAGAAAAAAAGATGAAGGTCCTCGTGGTAGAGGTGGTGATAGAAATACTAAGATTGTTAGAGAGCTCTTCAGGCCATGAGCTGGAACTATAAATATCAGGAACCAAACAATGACAAAAGAACATGGGTTAACAGTAGTATTTTATCTATGTTTCCAAGTTATTTTTTTGTTCAAGAGCATAAATGTTCCTGTTATATTCAGCCATTTGTAGTATGTTTATTTTAGGCAAGTGTAAAGCATGTAGAGTTATGTTAGTGAGTTACGTCCTTCAATATAATTATACTCCGATGAGTTCTGCCTATAACAAAATCTCTTGCATAGTTTGTTTTGTTTCGGTATGTTGCATTGGAAGTGGCTAATATTGTGTTGATTCTATAACAATTGCCACAGTAAAGGGGAACGTTGATAGTGTTAACAGAGAACTGTGGTCATCAAATTTTTCTGAGTCAAGATCACTTTCTGAATCAAAATGGAAGCCGAGATCTACCGCCCCAATTTAAAAAAAAGTGACTTAAAAAACGTACGCCTATGCAACATGAACCAATTAAAAACAGTACAGCAACGAGGTTTGTGCAGTAAGCTATCGGCATAATACATTATCACCGCATATTAGCTTTGCTTGAATTGCCCTGCCAATACATTGTTGTTCGGGGCATTTTTTAAAATTATATTTCAACATTTCAGGTAGGCTATATGATCACACCAGTAAAAGATCTGTTGTTGCATTACTTGAGGCACGGCTGAGTGAGTATACATTTAAATCATTTGCTTTTTATTCTACTGGGCTGTTGGTGCCTGCATCTGAAGGTCAATTTCAGCGGACTCTCAACATCCCTCCGCTCTCCCTTTCATCTACTGAGGAAGACCAAAAAGGGACATCGTCTTTCAGCTGATGGAAAAACTCGAGTCGCACCGCATTATTTCTGCCTCATGCACAAATTCATGTTACTCCTATGAACAGAGAAAGTTAAATATTCCTCAATATTAAAAAAAGACCCAAACCGCTAATAATAACAACAACACAAGCCTATATATAGATACACTTTCCTACTCATTCATTACTACTGCAGTGCTTGTTGTAGCGCTGAGTGGAAATAGGAAGAAAGTGAATTCTATGGCTTATGAAAGAGTTGAATACAAAATGTTGACAGTGCTGAGTAAGAACTTAAACATGAACTCAGTCATAAAAACAGCGGCTCTTTGCTGTATTCTTTGACAGTCTCTCTCTAGTCATGGTTTTAAACGTTTTGAAATCTCAGTATCAACTTTGCTGTAGATTTATTTTATGCCTGCTACGTTAACGCAGACAAGGTAATCTGAGCCTTCCGATTGGCCAGTGTTAGGCTTATAGTGCACTTGATTTGCTCTCTGGGAAGGCAGAGTTTGTACCTTCAGACTCATGAAATGGTTTAAAATGGTAAAAGTCACCTACCCGGTGCGCAGGGCAGCTGAATCGGGTGCACCTACTGCCAACAGCCAGAGACAAAAAAAATAAAAATAGGAACAGAAATCTTTATCGTTGGGTTTTTTACAGAAATGTTTGACGATTGACTAGGAATGAATGCATTGCAGATAGCGATCGACCTGTTGGTTGGTGACCACTGCTCTAAAAAGTTCTCTGTGGTCTGATATTTCTTTGCTGGGCTACTGTGCATGTGCTCAGTTTACAGGGAAAATTGTTTTTAGTTTCATATCCCTATATAAAAACAGCAAAAAAGTTCAAATGATTGAGTGACAGGTTGGTGGAAAATCTGTATATTCGCTGTGTTGTGTTAGCACAATGGACAGAGCATACCACAGTGTGTGTATGGGGGCTATGGAAAGCCACTGGGGCACAGAGTTTACGTTAGCCGGGAATTGCTGACTTTTGGCATATAAAATAAATGAAAAGCCGATAAATAAAATTGTAGCCGGGCAAATTGTCCAGAGCAGGTCTGCTGCTGAGGAGAGAGAGAAAGCAGAGAGGAGCCTTGGCCTAGGCTACTGTTGATTGCGTAGATGGAGGGCTTTTTCATTGAAGTAAAACGGAAATTAGAGAGTATGACTACAGTGAAAAGCCTATAAGGCAGGTCTTCAGACTGCAACCATTTAGTTGCATTTTGCAACCCTTTTACACCTGGCTGTAGGAGTTAAAAAATGTCTTGGTTGTGTCGGTGTGGGCTGCACATTCGTTTAGTTTGTTTGACGAATGCATTCACATAGGGTAATTCGCCTGTTACAAACGGCCTATCTATCCTGTAGACTATATTCATTAACAAAACGGCCTTGCTTTAGTGTGTAGCACAGTGGAGATTGGCATGAAATCGTCACTCAATGATCTCTAAGCCTTTGCATTTGAACTTTGTTTGTTGTATAGTGTGATATAAGCAGAATTACATTTAATTACAATGCATGAACTCCCCAAAAATGTGACCCATCTCCGATTTCAACTGCCCCCTTAGTCACTTTATCTTGGTGCCGGGTCTGCATGGGATAGGTAAAGTTAATTTTAATCTAAGCTGCTAGTGGCTTCTGGTTTTCACATAGGCACTTTAGGAGCCGTGTGTGTGTGTGTGTTTAGGAGCTTTAGGAGCAGTGTGTGTGTGCATGCAGAGGAGTGTCTGATCGGCCCCTGTCTATTTCAGAGATAGTCATTAAGCACTGTCACTATCTGGTGCGTGACTGTTCATCTGAAGCCAGAAATGCACCTGTGTGCCAGCCTCCCGATACTCCCTGTTGTAGCTCTAGACCTGTTGTGTCCCATCATGGGCTGGTCTTCCACCACAGCTCCCATTCCCTACCCTGCCCTCCCTACACTCTCTGATTCATAGAGCCTTGCAGTTCACACTCCATTCCTCTCTTCCCACTCAATAAAAAGTGCCCTTCTGCCAGAAGTAATAAACACAGAAATTATGGGAAGGGATCTGCTATGATGGCGGTGGAAAGTCACTTTCTCTATATCTTCACATCCTCCACAACCAGAGGTGCTTAATAATAATAGTGTCACTAGTCCATAGGACTAATCAGATGGTTGAGTCCGATTTTGTCGCTTTTATTCTGGTGTAAAGCTACTGTTTGAGAGTACACACAACCTACATGTGCTAAACATACAGGATCTAGTAAGAAATCGTTTTTAAATGTGTTAAGTTATGTGATGAAAATTCAGTCCTGCATGTCATGTGAGCAGCAGAAAAGACCCTTGATGTGTAAACAGTAAGTAGGCTTGCACTGCCCCCTTGTGGAAATACCATTGTCATATCATTTTTTTAAATCGAGGACCACTATTCTCTGGTGATGTTCATCATCATCATAATTATTATCAACACCATCAACATAATTTCCATTGTAGGGACCATAGAAATCTAAAAACAAGATACCTTTATGCAAATTACATGTTTGTTTTTTTGTGTACAGGGGCTCTTTTAAAAGTTACACTCACCTCCACTTCTCCCTCCTGTCCATTGTCACCTCTAAAACTAAGAATTGATGAGGAATCTACCTGCATGTGTTTTGCACTGCTGGATTTCCACAAGATGAAGCTTCAGTAATAGTGGTGAATATTTGGTTTTAAATTATATATTTCATATGGACATTTCTATTTGTTGTATTGTAGCATATTTGCAGATGTTTTTCCTCTAGTTTCTAGGGCTTTTTTAAACAATTGGAAGTGCTTAGGGAGAAAGGCCTCTTTTTCCAGCACCATCAAATGGGCTATGACAATGCATTTATTTCCATCCACAGAGCGAATTACAGCTGATGCGTATTATTATTAGCTCAGCTTTATCTTGACCTTTCCATCAAACCACTGCCATATGCTTGAGTCCTTGGGGGATGGAAAGATATGCTGTCTACTGTAAATGGGATGATGTCATGACCACTGGTCTCACACAAGGATTCCAAAGCAATAACAGATTGAGAGAAAAAAAAAGAAGATAAACAAACCTTTGAAAACTGTATTCATCAGTCCAAAAAATATGTTGATGTGCCCTAGAGGAAGACACGTAACCCTAATTTCTAAAGTTTGCTAGAGAGCATTTGGATGATCCAGAAGAAGATTGGGAGAATGTCATATGGTCAGATGAAACCAAAATATAACTTGCATCCAAAGAACACCATACCTACTGTGAAGCATGGGGGTGGAAACATCATGCTTTGGGGCTGTTTTTCTGCAAAGGGACCAGGACGACTGATCCGTGTAAAGGAAAGAATGAATGGGGCCATGTATCGTGAGATTTTGAGTGAAAACCTCCTTCCATCAGCAAGGGCATTGAAGATGAAACGTGGCTGGGTCTTTCAGCATGACAATGGTCCCCAACACAGCGCCCGGGCAACGAAGGAGTGGCTTCGTAAGAAGCATTTCAAGGTCCTGGAGTGGCCTAGCCAGTCTCCAGATCTCAACACCATAGAAAATCTTTGGGAGGGAGTTAAAAGTCTGTGTTGCCCAGCAACAGCCCCAAAACATCACTGCTCTAGAGGAGATCTGCATGGAGGAATGGGCCAAAATACCAGCAACAGTGTGTGAAAACCTTGTGAAGACTTACAGAAAATGTTTGACCTCTGTCATTGCCAACAAAGGGTATATAACAAAGTATTGAGATACATTTTTGTTATTGACCAAATACTTATTTTCCACCATAATTTGCAAATAAATTCATTAAAAATCCTACAATGTGATTTTCTGGATTTGTTTCCTTCTCATTTTGTCTGTCATAGTTGAAGTGTACCAATGATGAAAATTACAGGCCTCTCATCTTTTTAAGTGGGAGAACTTGCACAATTGGTGGCTGACTAAATACGTTTTTGCCCCACTGTATAAGCACCCACTAAATTATTCTTATAAAATATCCAACCTGAAAAGCATTCAACCCTCACCAACTGGGGTCAATACAATTGAAATTATTGCTTGGAAGAGGCCCACTGAAAGAAATGCAA
The DNA here is from genome assembly GCF_034236695.1 of Oncorhynchus nerka. Taxonomy (NCBI): domain Eukaryota; kingdom Metazoa; phylum Chordata; class Actinopteri; order Salmoniformes; family Salmonidae; genus Oncorhynchus; species Oncorhynchus nerka. The sequence continues at coordinate 28,505,461 of NC_088414.1, forward strand.
ATTAATGTTCCCCTCTGCAATAAATTGCAAGAACAGTAATTTAATAAATCTACCAGAAATTAGCCTGATGAACTTTTTTTAAATGCATCATTTGTGGCAATGGTAGCGTATGACACGTGAAACAGCATTCCCTCTGTGGCATGTTAAAAAGTCATCTGAAAGGTTTGACGGTGGATGACTTCAGTCATGTATCTATTCTGAAACAATACAGTATATTACAGTTCTATATAACCTTGGGCGGGCTGAGGCAGAAGTCACTATGAATTACAGCAGTTCCGGGTCGGCAGTTTATAATAATCAACTTGTCACCCAACCTCCATTTCCCAAGAATCATGGTTTCCCCTTCCCTCCATCTCTATACTGGAGTCTCGGATGCACAGTGAACGATGCAGGCAATGCCATCCCACATTACACATTAGCAATGCTATGACGCGCAGTGAACCACCATCCACAGAGAATCACTGATGAGAGCATCTGTGTATTGGGATGTTGATGAAAATGTGATTACACAAGGCCAAGTGAGAATACAGCACATAATATTCACTTCAGTTATCTGCCAAGTCCAACCTCAGTACCTTTTAACCATGCATTTGTTTGTATTTCTGAGATGAGGAAACCTTGTATCTCTGGAGAACAATGCCTCGACATGGAGGAATAACATAGAACATTTGAGAATGATTGAGGCTGTAACGAGGATGATTGTTATTGTGATAGTGATTAGGATGACAGTCAAAGCATTTAGATTGGCAGATTTCAAGTCAGCTCTAGAGGCATTACAGCTCATTTATAGGCCTTAATACTGTCTACACCATCTGCCATGCATGACGCCTTGTGCTTGTCACAGATTTTTGGTTGGTATTACTGCTAACAGGGCCCCCTACAGTTCCTCTCACAATGCAACTCTTTCACCTCACTAAAGGCTATTTCAACATCGTGAGGTATCATTGAATAAGACCATAATGAAGATATGTCTCTCAGGAAATTGCTTTCCCTCTGCTCATGTGAATGCAGCAGCACCATGACAGACAGAATACTGAACCACTCCAGCAGATGGGCAGAGCTGTTCCTATAGCAACTCTCAGAGATGGTCAGATCTTTTCAAAGCATCAAAAAAAGAACATCTCTCCATCATTTCTATTGTACACACAAAACCAGGCCGGTGAGAGCCGTTGGTAGTTTGCAGAATTATTCCTGCACTAAAAATAAAATGTATGTAGATGTTTGAAATATGACTCTGAAAGCCAGTCATTTTTAAATGACTGCTCACCCAATTTGAGCTGCATACATCTGCATGTGAATGTGGTGTAGCCTAGATTTGGAACTGGTATGGCTTCATTCAACTGACACTAATACTGTAGACAGTGAGTCATCAAAAAAAAAAATGTGAGACTGGGGGGGGGGGGTTAATCCCTCAAACAGAACCCATACAAGCATGACAAGGCACACGATGACTAAGCAACTGACTACTAAATAAGATCAAATTAATACACCAAAATACAGATATAAAATGACATAAGAAACATAATTTAGCTAACAATGCCGTATTAACCAAACAGATATCCTAACTCTTCCACCACCCCTCCTTCATATGAAATAGTTCATTACAAATTGCCCCTACTAATGCCATTCTATCAGAATGAGAACCAACACATTCTGAGGTTATCCGACCAAAAGCCTCACATAGAACTCCAACTCTGCAGGAGCTGAGTGGGTTAATGTTTTGGAATAGAAATACAGTGCATTCGGAAAGAATTCATACTCCTTGACATTTTACACATTTTGTTACGTTACAGCCTTATTATAACATTTATGAAATAGTTTTTTTGCTTCATCAATCTACACACAATACCCCATAATGACAAAGCAAAAAACTGTTTAGACATTTTAGCAAATAAAAAGCTTGACATTTTAGTACTTTTTTGGTTACTACATGATTCCATGTGTTATTTACTAGTTTTGATGAGATCTTCACTATTATTCTACCAAGTAGAAAATAGTCAAAATAAAGAAAAACCCTAGAATGAGAAGGTATGTGCAAACTTTTGACTGGTACTCTAAGTATTCAGACCCTTCACTCAGTACTTTGTTGAAGCACCGTCTGCAGCAACTACAGCCTAGAGTCTTCTTGGGTACACTACAAGCTTGGCACATCTGTATTTGGGGAGTTTACCCCATTCTTCTCTGCAGCACCTCTTAAGCTCTCTCAGGTTGGAAGGGGGCGTCGCTGCATAGCTATTTTCAGGTCTCTCCAGAGATGTTCGATCGGGTTCAAGTTCAGGCTTTGGCTGGGCCACTCAGAGACATTCAGAGACTTACCCAAAGCCACTCCTGCGTTGTCTTGGCTGTGTACTTAGGGTCATTGACGTGTTGGAAGGTGAATCTTCGCCCCAGTTTGAGGTCCTGAGCAAGTTTTCATCAAGGATCAGTTAACAAATTCTTATTTTACAATGACGGCCTACCCCAGCCAACCCCTCACCTAACCCAGACGACACTGGGCCAATTGTGCACCTCCATATCTTTCCCTCGGTCCTGACTAGTCTCCCAGTCCCCTGCCGCTGAAAAACATCCCCACAGCAAGAAAAATATTTATTTAATACATTTTAGAATAAGGTTGTAACATAACAAAATGTGGAAAAAGTAGTCTGAATACTTCCCAAATGCACTGTACATTTCCATAAACTCATGAAAACATTCATAACTACAAGTAATCAGAGTGAATGAGTCATCTCCTTTGACACCTAAGAGCACAAATAAAGAAGCATGAAACATAAAAAAAAATATTTAATAAGCAAATACCTGGATATACTGTGTCACATTTAAAGAAATTAGCAAATCACATGGGGACATCCTTTCATAACATAAATAGAAGTTTATGAAAATTTAAAAACGCATCCAATACTCAGTGCCAAGGAAAAAACGTGACAATGTCTCAAAAATACAGTAGTGTTTATTAGTAAACAGAACAAGACCTAACAGGAAACAGCGGCATTGGGAAGCAAAGACAAGCGCTCAGAGCAAAAAACTTTGTTACGATGGAGAAAGATTCAAGTAGATGGTGGTTCAAATTCCACGCTCACAGATCACTTAGCCATGATGAGATTCCCTTAGTCACTTGTCCTCGTGTGAGAAGATTTACGGCACTGCAAAAACAGAAGTCTTTTCCTTACCTTTCTCTCTCACATGGTTGCCAGCTCCTGAGTTAGTCTCTCCTTCTCCAGCTGCAGCTCAATGACGCTCTGTCTGTTCTGCTCCAAACGGTCCTCCAGCCACTGCAGCAGGGGACCACTCACAGCAGACATCTGACTGCACAGGTTCTTAGTGAACACTGAAACACACACACACACACAACACACACACACACACACACACACACACACACACACACGTCAGGTGGAGAAAGCAGTCCAGACACATGCACCGTCTGTGATATTAATGTGCATGCTGATACAATCAAATATCAGTTGTCAACAAATACATGACACCAACCTGAGCCATTGTGTATCTTCGTGATCGGATCCAGGTGAGTTAAGCTGCAAAAGGAATGAAATACTACAATTATTCCATTACCAATGAGCAATACACAATGAGCTTCCCTGTGACCTGTGTGTGCAGCAAGACAATTTTGTATATTATGGTAGACAAAGGGGAAATGTGTTCAGCGTGGCAGAGGCAATTGCAGGGGGGCTCAAAACACACCAAAAAGAGGTACCAGGGAGCTCCTCCCTCACTGGCTTCACCCGCTCATGTGACGGGCAATAGCCTGGTACAACCCAGGCCAGTTTAATCAAATACATTCAATGCATCACTAGTTTCAATCAAGACTCCACCCCTTTTATTGTCTTCCTGAGAACTTCCACAGGCTTTCGAACAAAACGTCAGAAGCCTGGGGTGCGTTCAGTACGACAGAACAGTGTTGAAGGTTCAATTCAATGGAACTGTACTAAACAACCAGTTGATGAATGACGTGATTATGGTGTCCCAGAGGGCAATTATGCATAGCGTGCTGCAGGAGTTTTGCGATCTCAAAATGGTCACCACCATATTGATCAGGCCACAGCGCACCACAGCCACCAAACGTACCTTCAACGTACCTGTTGAAGAACGATGTGTACCGTTGTGTGTTTCCTGGAAACCTGACATTGAATTCTACGTCAGTCAGAAATGTGCGTTTGACACAGTAAATCTTCCGCTCACGACTTCTACTAGCCAGAATGTTGAAAAAAAAAATACATTTTTGACAGATTTTACCGGTTGTCCGTACGGTCGGTCCTTTTGGAGGTAGTAATGTGAGACATATCTACAGTAAAGTATAATCAAACTTTGTCACACCTTACTGTGAAATGCTTACTTAACCAACAGTGCAGTTTAAGAAAATATTTACCAAATAAACTAAAGTAACAAAATAACGAGGCTATATACAGGGTGTACGGGGTAATTGTGCGGGGATATCAACTTGTCAAAGCCCTGGTAGTGCTTTCAGATCTCTAGCAACTGAAGCATGCGCACAACAACCATGTCAACACGTGCACGAGCTCAGAAATTATGGATGTGTCTCGTGCATGTAGTCTTTTCTTGTGCACATGCTGCAGGTGATAGAAATCGGAACACACTACCAGCGCTTTGAAAAGTTGATGCAATTATACTCTCCTGTGGATACATAGTCTCACATTCCTACCGCCAATATGACCAACCGCACAGACAACTGGTAAAGTACATTCAAATAGAACTTTATTCTACATTCTGACTTGTAGAGGTTGCGAGAAAAAACTTTCCTGATTCAAACGCTCATTTCTGCCCAACGTAGAATTCAATGTGATTCAACATTAGGTTTCCATGCAACATTTTGGCAAAACGTATCGTTCAGTACAGTCACAACAAAGCAAACGTTGAACCAAAATAAACGCACCCCCTGGGCTTGCGAGGCTACATACCTGTGAATCTTTCTGTAGGTATCCTGCTCTTCCTGGCAGAGGATTCTTGGGAGCTCCACTGCTGATTCAAGGCACACTTTCCCAATGGCCTCATGCGGGACCACATGAATTGGGATCTCGATTCTCTCGTACCTTTATCAACACAGATCAGGTATGCAATTCAGTATTTGTGCCGATATTGTCAAATGGCTTATTTTTTGGGGACAACTGCTCTGAGAAGGACTGAATCAACTGAATATTCCTCTAATTAGTAGTCGTGAGGGAGAAAAGATAACGAGAATCTAATAACACCTCATTTTGTTTAACAGAGAGTTGGATAGGGTATTAATTTCACTGCAAACAGTGGTTTCTAAACAGGGGCACACTTACTCAGAGCCTTTCTGGGCTTGTACAGACTGGAAGCAGGTGTAGAGAACTCGACCAGTCTAAGAGAAAATGATCATTGAATTCATTCAATGCCCCTTTGTATATCAAAATGACTTTCTATATTTCAAATTGCTGTCATTTAAACCCTACTTTTGTGTTCTTATCCTCAATGAAACAGGAGAATATCAGCCCAACAAAGCCCTGGTCCATCATTTGGTACATGGCCTGTGTCCTTACATCTGTTGTAGAAAATGAATGACGCAGACACACCAACTGAAACAGTTTGCCATGACAGTGAAAACTAAAGTTGTGGAACTGATGTGGTAGAGGGGTGCTCTGGTTCTTACCCACATGTGATGGCCACACAGTGATGTGGGGGTGAGAGTGGTACCAACCAACTACACGCATCGGCCGTCCAGTCATATCAGCCAACCTGTAGCTCTTACTAAGGAAACGGATTACCAAAAATAATACAATGGCTGTGTCCCCCAGGAATCCTATGAAACCTCCACCGGTCACACTGACATTTGTGACATCCATGACACTGACTTTGTCACACTGATCTCCTGCAAGACACCACCAGAAGACAGAGATTTGTTTTTTCATGAATGAGACGTTGCACAAAGGATATCTCAGCTTCGGTAGCAGCTGAAGATAGCTGCTCAGGCGAGATTTCCACGCGATCCTTCCTCTTGTCTGAGCGTCGCAGAATAATAACAGAGTGAATGTGGACGATGCGGTTGGTGTCCACCTGTGTAAACAAACCAGATGACTTAGAAAGCAGAACACTTAGTATACTTAGTAGGGTTGTTAGCGAATCAATTAAATGTGTCACTATACCAAGTTGGAGACATATGCCAACTGAAAATATAAATGCAACAAGGGATACACATGTATGCATGTAGTCTGATTAATCAGGATGGAATACAGAATTAAAGATTGTACATACCAAGTGTGTATTACAGCCTGATTAATCATACTAGAATGTATGTAACGTTTTCTATTTATCGCGCTAGTAACACAAGCATTTCGCTGCATCTGCTAAAAACACCTGCTCAACGTGTACGCGACCAATAAACTGATTGATAAAGTTATATAGCTAAATTGCTAGGAAACGTAACTTTACCTCTCCGATGCAGAGTCCCATTACTTCCTCCTTCTCGGTACTTAATGCATGATTCATGCAAACCAAAAAGGCATCTGATTCGAGGTGAACTGCGCTCACTGCCATGTTATAGGACTAGCTAGCTATTTATCAAACTCCACAAACTAGAGTTAACTATCTACTTCCTTATCAAAGCGTGTGTTACATCAATAACAGTACGGTTTTGCAAGGAGGCGGATTATTCCATGGGTGAATCTCAAGTGTCAACTCTTCGCGTCCTCTCTCCTTCAAACCTATTGGACGAGACGACCATAGGGGCGGGACCAGTAGATTTCTCATCCAATGGGTTTTGAGAAGGAGGCGAGGACGCGAGAAGGCTGCAATCGAGATCTCCCCATGTGGTCCTAGCTACATAAGTGTGCCAAAGTATTTTAACTCTTAGCCCTCAAAATCTTACATTTTTCATACAGTCGTGCGTTTTCCACAAACATAAAATACATTTATAGACATCACAAAATAATATTGTTATAATTATCTGCAGTTTAATCAGCAAAGTCCATAGGGCAGCCAATCCAGTCGGACGACATTTGGTAAACACCCGGGATTCCGGGGACGTTTGTATCGCTCTTGAAAAACGAACAGGTATACAATCATGACAGTTCAGTATCGTAGGCTAATTGCAATGTACAGGTGGTTAATCGTTTATGCTGATTGTCCAAGTAATCAAACTGTCTGTGTTTTCTTGATAGTGGTAAAATGCCACAGAAAGATCCTTGTCAGAAGCAAGCATGCGCAATTCAGAAGTGTTTACAAGGTGAGGGTTTTCCACAACATAATCTATTTCTGATTTCTAACGTGAATAGCTTTTGATATCTGATTGGGTTTCTTGTATTACACGCACTTAGCCCACTGTCTTTGTCTTCCAGCAAACAAGTACATAGAGAGCAGGTGCGAGGATGTAATAAGAGCTATGCGTATGTGCTGTGTGCACGCAGGCGAGAACTCCATCTGCTGCTCAGGGTTCGCCAGGGAACAAAGTTCTACAGAGCCTAAAATTCCAGGTGCATCCTGACCTGATTGTGGACACTGGACAACGGTCTTATTTGTAAATTGTACATAATGACAATGCTTCAAATGTAATAAAGTTGTTTATAATGACAGTAAATGATCCTACGGGGATGAAGTCCAGTGTTGTTCAAGTACTGTAGCCAGGGGTACAACTTCCACGGGGGGGGCATGACCCCCCTCACATTCTGAAATTGCATTTTTGTCCCCCTCAGTTTTCTCATTGCACTGTGATACAGCTCGGGTGTGCTTTAGGACCATGCAGATGCCTCAGAGCGGTCAGGCATATAGGACCAGCACTGGAGAGCTGAACAGAGGCAACTATTCTTTAGTTGACTGATTTAGCTGGCAATGTAACTGCTGTTTGACAGAAAATTATCTATATTCATAAACTGGGTGGTTCGAGCACTGAATGCTGATTGGCTGGCAGTGGTGGTATATTTAAGCAATAAGGCACCTTGGGGGTTTGTGGTATATGGCCAATATACCATGGCTAAGGGCTGTTCTTAGGCACGACACAGATTATAATAGCCTTGTTGCTATTATAAACTGGTTAGCAATGTAATTAGAGCAGTAAAAAATGTTTTGTCATACCTGTGGTATACTGTCTGATATACCACGGCTGTCAGCCAATCAGCATTCAGGGCTCGAGCCACCCAGTTTATAACAGACTATACCACGGGTATGACATTTATTTGTACTGCTCTAATTGAATTGGTAACCAGTTTATAATAGCAATACGGCACTTCGGGGGTTTGTGGTAAATGGCCAATTTACCACAGCTAAGGTCTGTATCCAGTGCTGAGCTAGTAGTGTAACTGACATTTTACGTTAGCTAATGTTTCACCCCCTCTCAAATTAAGTAAATGAAAAACTAGCAGCTAGCTAGTAGCTAAGTACCACAGTCAGTTCAGCTCTAGCTAGCCTCTAACTAGCTGTCAGGTAGCAGTATCTTAACAGCTGTCGTGTGTATGGAAATGTCTTGTAGCTTTTTTTATCACGTTTCAACAGAAGTACATTTGATGATGTACCATTAGCTAGCAGAGCTAGCCAAAAGAGCTAACGTTAGCTAGCTAGCTCATTAACTTTAGCGATTATTTTTGCCTCAATCACACGACCTGAATTAAACGATGAAACCAGCGGCCAAACGAATGAAGACTGATATTCTGACTTTTTTCAGCTCAATGTGAGTTCTTAGTCAGTATACCACTAAGGTTATTGATCTATCAGTTTCCCTAGCTAATTCCCTACTTTTCACTGACACGGTGTAAACATCTTTAGAGGCTTCACTGTCATGGTGCAGTCAGTACACAACTCATCATGTCTTAGCAGGATCAGATGGTGACAGATGTCTCTGCAGGGTCAGACAGCCAGGGAAGACCAATCTACGGAGGAGTTTAGGGACATTTTGCAGTATATTATAATCAATGAATGGATGCAAAGTTCCATCTTGAGTTGATAGGTAGGCTAGTCTGGGATCCGTGGTAATTTCAATTGTTGAACCATTGATTCTATTCATGTATAATATAAATGTTCACCAATACAATTCTTTGTCATGCCTCATCTGAGCAGGATCAGATGGTGATAGTGGTCTCGTCAGGCAGCCAGGGAAGACCAGTCTGATGGAGCGGAGGTGACTTTCTGCAGATACAACACTTTTTTCTGTGCCGCAAACACTGTAAAGAAAGAAGCTTCAAAGATTGAAACTATTTTAAGTCCGTCTGACAAACCAATAAAGCGTCGATAAGAGGCTTTTCCCGATGACAGAACTTGTCATACAGAAATGTGAGGAAGACCTGGGAGACACTTAATGAATGGATACAGATATGTTAGAATGCCCAGTCATGTTCATATAATCTCAGACATAAATGATTACAGTTTAAGACAATCCATAATGTACAATATGCCAGTGAAAATGAATATCATGCACTCAGAAATGTAATTATTCTGCTGGAGGTGTAACACAAAAGGGAACATATTTGCATATGTTATGTTCTTGTGAAGGCTTGCTGAATTCTGCCAAAGAATATGTTCGATCTCAACATGTCTATAGATTCTCCCTGTTTTTGTTTGCTTGGAAATGTTGATACTGGAGACATCAGAAAAAACTGTGTAACCTAGCATTTACAGTGGCTAAAAAATGCATTGCCATTAATTGGAAGGTTGGTTATCCTCCGACAATGGATGGAAGAAATGTCAAGTTATGTAGATAATCTTGTAATTAATCAAATCTATTTAAGAGTATACTATACTGTGCAACTTTCGCCATCACGGTTGACAACTCCATTGTGTCCTCCTCCCAGAGCGCTAAGAACCTTGGCGTGATCCTGGACAACACCCTGTCGTTCTCAACTAACATCAAGGCGGTGGCCCGTTCTTGTAGGTTCATGCTCTACAACATCCGCAGAGTACGACCCTGCCTCACACAGGAAGCAGCGCAGGTCCTAATCCAGGCACTTGTCATCTCCCGTCTGGATTACTGCAACTCGCTGTTGGCTGGGCTCCCTGCCTGTGCCATTAAACCCCTACAACTCATCCAGAACGCCGCAGCCCGTCTGGTGTTCAACCTTCCCAAGTTCTCTCACGTCACCCCGCTCCTCCGCTCTCTCCGCTGGCTTCCAGTTGAAGCTCGCATCCGCTACAAGACCATGGTGCTTGCCTACGGAGCTGTGAGGGGAACGGCACCTCAGTACCTCCAGGCTCTGATCAGGCCCTACACCCAAACAAGGGCACTGCGTTCATCCACCTCTGGCCTGCTCGCCTCCCTACCACTGAGGAAGTACAGTTCCCGCGCAGCCCAGTCAAAACTGTTCGCTGCTCTGGCCCCCCAATGGTGGAACAAACTCCCTCACGACGCCAGGACAGCGGAGTCAATCACCACCTTCCGGAGACACCTGAAACCCCACCTCTTTCAGGAATATCTAGGATAGGATAAAGTAATCCTTCTCACCCCCTTAAAAGATTTAGATGCACTATTGTAAAGTGGCTGTTCCACTGGATGTCTTAAGGTGAACGCACCAATTTGTAAGTCGCTCTGGATAAGAGCGTCTGCTAAATGACTTAAATGTAAATGTAAATGTTTCATAACGTCTGGATGCCTTATGGAAAACAGTACGACAAAAGGAGTCTATATAGAAAACATGCCCACGTCAGGGGAGATACCCATTTAGGCGCTGCTGGGCTGCTCAATCCTGGCCCTGGGTGTCTGCCGTACTATTGGTTAGCACTTTGGCCAAACACCTAAAAACAATAATGAATGTTTCACTAAGATCCTCAAGCGGAGTAGTGTGTTGAGTTGGGGTGCTGCAGGGTCGTGGACCCCTAGGGACAGGGTGACCCAGCTAAATTGTGTGCAAGTAAAAAAAGCTCTAGAGTACTATTAGGCCTATGAATTATATGGAGGGTGTACTGTTTGTGTGTTAATGTGTAGCTGTTTTTATAAAACTTTCCTTGAGACAAAACAACAAAAAGATGAGAAGAAAGTGTTGGGGGGAGAGTTTAGTTATCGGACATGCAGATGACTCAGGCAGGCTGGCTGAGATTTGATAATCAAAAGGCGTTGTACTTTATTTGTAAGAGTTGTTAATTTGTTAGGCTATTGATTAAATCACTTAAACATATTTAATGATCTCTTACCTAGCTTGATGACAGCATTTTTGCTTACTTTATGTTGTTCCAAATAGTGATGATGAAGGGCCATATTAAATTGTGTAGAAATGCAGGAAATTAGCTTGAGATGCCCCCCAAAAATGGGAGGGCCCCCAGACCCTCCACCAAGTTGTCCCCCCACTTCTAAAACAAAGTTTCACACCTTACTATAGCTGTATTTTCAGTGAAACGATGGCAAACAAAATCATTCTAAAAAGACAGTTCACTTTTTTTTATTACTTCTCCCAGAATTTTACATTTTGTTTGTAACAAAATATAGAATTTTAAAACGGTGAAAAAAATACTATGAAGCTTTTGAACAGCACATTTTACACTTTGCTAAGTAATTGGGTAAGGGTTGCATTGAGGAGGATAAACATTGGAGAAATAACTGTAGCAAACTTGCATTCCTATCAGTGCATTACCTCATCACATGTTCTCTACCAAAGGCTTATTGATATGTTCCATGTATTACAGTACATTCCATAATTGTCCTTAGTCATTTGTAAATACACTGGAATCTTGTATGCTGTGCGGCAGCTTTTGATCATGCAACTTTAAATCAACACAATCTGTACTTGCAAACAAATCTGACTCAGACCTCAGTCTCAAGCAGGGATTTAGAAAGCCAGATATGTCCAGTCTGGCTTTCTAACTCCCTGGTCTCAAGTAAGAACTTGACACGCATCCTCATCCACTGGTAAATAAGTCACTATTTGGGATGATTAACATGCACACACCATGATTGTCCTTGAATTACACTTTGGAAATTTAGGTAAGAAAATATGACATCTAATACCATTCAAACTTGTGTTACTGCAGCCTCTTAGTCCCCTTGTACAGTACTTACTCACACATGTATTTCTGTTTGTAACTCAGACCCTTTGTTTTGAAGGAACATAAACACACATACAACCTTGATCTTAACCATTTAGAAAATGAAGGATATTACTAAACAAATCCCAAATGAGGGAAAACAAGTTAAAAGGGCTTTGCTCCAGTTCCATCTGACAGAATGCATTTACATGTATCCAGGTAGACATATTTTGGTGGATTTCAAACCATATCTCAAATAAGTACTGTATTATACCAGAATAATACATAGGAAAATGTCATAATAAATTAAATAGGTCATGCATAAGCCTCAATGATAAACATAGTATTTTAAATGGCTGTGTTTTCAATTGGACACATTCTCATGAGCCCAACAATGCACATCAAGCCTATGAGTTACAGTTTGACATATTATTGATATGTAGTCTACTTGCATATCTAGATAGCTGGTTAGGTTTAAGCTTTTTTTTTCAGCCTTGTATTTGACACAATATGAAATAAAGAGATGAATTTGTAGATTTAGGAGGCCAAGCCCAGCAGAAATCCCCCAGCAAAACCTCCTGTGAGGACAATATTCTTCACCACAAATGTCTGCACCTGGTAAAAAGAAAAACACCAATGCATGGTTAAGTTTAGCAGAGTATTGATAAGCATTGGTCTTAGTATGGAAGCCCGTTCCTTGAGCCCAAGCCCGAAATGATAAAACGTTAAAGTTATGAGTGTGCCATTATATAACACATAGCCTACCACATATTACGCATGGCAGCAAAACAAAACTGATTTAAAATGTCTTTAGTACACAATTGGTCTAGCTTATACTCCAAAATTAAACAGATTTGAGTAGTCACCTTTGGGTGTGGATATTATGCATATTGGATGGACTGGTTACCTTATGCGACGCTCCAAAATGTCTATCCATGAGTCTGGGAGAGAACGTATAGCCCTAAGCGATGCACTTGATTCATTGATTTTGCAGTGCGACTTAGTTAGCCCAGAATTAGTGAATTTGCATTTGATTTTGATAGCCTACTAAATAGGGATTTTTTAAATGTATTTCAAGAATTAATTGATTGACACATTACCTTCCGCTATACAGAATATCTCACCAACATGCATTTCCATCTGCTCTCCTTTATTCCTTTCTTGAGTGCGCAGAAGGGCTGTCAACAGTGTAGTGAAATATGTTTCCTTGTGTAAACATGTCACTATTGATGTTCCCGAACAGATTTCACTTGCCCTAATTAAGCACTGGGTAGCTGCAGGAACAGGGTCGGAGAGCCCATGGCATACAGAGTTTGGGGCGGAATATCACCTGTCCGGCAGCTAGAGCATGCTCCTCAAACAGTGGTTGGTTTATGCATGGAGTGAAACTAGTGTTCTTATATTTTCTCCTCAACTGCTCATATTAAGAACATGCGCCACTGTAAAACCGAAGTAGCCTACAAAGCAGACCCACAGGAAAGCGCACAGCCTTCATTTGCAATTTGTGTGCATACAGAGATGACATGTCACTTTCCCCCTGCCCATTTGATAATGGACCATTCTAAATCTAAACTAATTTTACATATTAGTAATGACAAGATTAAATTGAGAATAGTCCGATGGGTGAAAATATGATCACTTGATGAGAGGACAGCTGTGCAGCATAAGGTTTGTATCATTACTAAAGTTGCTAAATCTTGCATATAGGACCCGTTTCAAATTACCATTTTTACACTCAACATAGCCACACCATGAGCACTCGCTCTGTAATGAGAAAAATATCAAATTCAATTTACTATAAAATCTGATAAAATGGCACAGGACTTAAGCATATCTTGTCAGTCAAATTAACAAGCCTACAGCATGGAGCATAGCCAGATAACATGGGCCTACAGTAGGCCAACTCATATTCTGTTCTTCTGAATGACATTTTCTTCATAGTGTAACGACCCTGGGTTTATAAGCGCGGAAATCGAACCTGCCGCATGAGCATGCTTTTGCGGCAGTCGATAGCGCGCCGGACCTCGGGCTCGAAGGTCGAGGGTTCGAGACCTGCTCCCTGCCGTTTCATTACATTGGTGTCAGAAGTGATCGGACCTTGCATCCACAGTGTGTGTGCTTGGCCGGTGAGCGCGTTCCTGTAAGACGTAGAGTCACAAGCTAGCGCGAGGACACGCTCTTTGAAAGGAGGGATTAGTGTCACGACCCTGGGTTTATTAGCATGGAAATCGACCCTGCCGCATGATCATGCTTTTGCGGCACAATCGATAGCGCGCCCGACCTCGGGGTCAAGGGTTCGAGACCTGCTCCCTGCTGTTTCATTACAATATCATAAATGTTTTAGACCTGACTAAAATAAACAGATTTACTGTGGTGTATATTAAATTGATTTATTAGACTTTTCTAAATGTAGCGGTTCCAAAGGCGTGCATCAGGGACTGTATGCGTGGAGGATAAACTTTACCTTGATACTGGCAGTCTTTTGCATGACAATAACCATCAGACAAAATGTAATTCGTTTCGGGGAACACCAAAACTCAGGCTTCTTTAAAACTTAAATAAGTTGAACTCGCACCTCAGCTGATGTGAAGTGTAGCTCTCCCCAACATCTCTCAAGCTCCACTGGAACACTGGCCCAGCCACCCCTAAATAGCACCTGGGCCAACACAGGTGAAACACCTTCCCACTAACGAGATGGCAACCAGCACAGGTGTAACACATACTGACTGACAAGGTGACAAATTGGTGTGCCCTACGTGCTAAAAAGCTATACGTGCGAAAGTAAACCTCAAAACATAAATGAAAAAAACAAAGCATGTAACAACTTTAAAGGATAACCATATCTATGTCCTATAGTCAACGTGAAAGCTTTGATATTAATGAATTGGAGTTTGGTAGATGTGAGTTGATGACTTACCATAATTTAGGGTTATTACTTTTTTCCTCGAGAAATTAAATATGTTTCATGTTTTGTTTGCTTGCCATGATACAAGTATTGCGATACAAAGTATTGTGGCAAGGAAACAAAACATTCAATTTCTCTAAGAAAAGTCAAAATGTTAGAAACAAACAGCATTATGTTGTCACCAAGAGTCACATGTTTATTTTGCAAACTATAGCACCGACATTTTAAAATAAAGTAGGACCATAGAGTTAGTCTAATTCCTGTTGTTTTCTTTGTGCAATGGAAAATCTGGTGTCGTAGTATCACGACACTGGTATCATGACAATCCTACTTATAATGACTTACTATCTCACAACTCAAGTCAGATGTTCTTTTTTGGGTGGCAGGAACGGGCTTCCATATATTTGACTTTGTTCTCTTTTATACTCTGGAGTAAAAAGGTGTGGATAGCTTCAACATCATACCATTAGTCATGAGCATATTTGAAATGCTAAAATCACAACACCAAAGAGATCATAAGACATGAATCAGATAGGAAACATCCACCATTTTATAGTAGACCATGATGACCCCTTACCTCATCCACTTTTGTCCTGACTTCCTTACTGGGCTTTTCTGTATTTAACTTCAGCTGCTTCTTGGCCTTGTTTACATCACGCTCCACTCTCTTCCAGTCCACTTTGATGTACCCTGTGTGGTTGGCAATCTAGAAGGAAATTAATCACACACCAATAATGTGACTGGGGTTGAGCCATAACACACTTCCACGTGTCCTAATGTGAAACATGAGTGTCAAATATGTGTTAAATGTAGGTAAATAAGTCAGTCAGGTGTTGTTTAGAACTATGGATTTTCAAACACAAAATAAATTAATGCAGAGCATAAGAAGTCACACCTTACCTGAAGCAAAAAGAAGCCTCCACCCACTGCTGAAGCCGCCAGCTTTCCAACTTTCTGGAACAAATACCCAGCACACCTAAGAGGAAAAACAGCTATTAAACAGAGACCTGCCAATTCATAAATGGTTCAAATTGTAGAACACCACAGCAAATTCACATGGCTTATCCATTTATTATTTATTCAGATTACACAATCAGGACTGATTGACTCACCAGCCAGACACTCCACCAATGGCAAGCTGGGTGGCAACATCATACTTCTCTGCTACTGGCCCAGAGTTCTTGCCAAAAATTTTGTTCCACCATCTCTGTTTCTTGGCATAGTCTACCACCTCTTCACTCTTATCTAGAAGATACTCTACCACCTCCTCACTCTTATCTAGAAGAACAAATCACACAAAAAAAAGAGTCAGACCCGCCACCATGTAACTGTATCTAGTTGTAATTTGATATAGCCAATTATTACATTGATTTCAAAGTCATACGCTTGATCGTCCTTGGCTCACATGACCTTGCAGGACACTGAAATAGTGTGCATCTTATGCTGTGTCTGATGCCAGAAAGTAGACTACATTGACCTTTACAAATCCAGGCTTCTGGACACTTGAAAATAGAGGCCTAAAATAGACCAGCCTAGAGAGACCAGATGGCCATCAATTTCACTTTCAGTCAGACAAACTTGTGATCAGCTCAGCAGTCAAGAGATTTGGTCTGTCTCAAGATCAAACACACTGACCTGGCAGACACAATCCTTTTTGATGCATACAATTGATAGTGAAACACTTTTGTTTCATTTTATGGAATTGGCCCTGTTTGTTTTAAGGTCAGTGCTATCCAGGATCCTTGTGACATCCCTACCCTAAAAGCCCATTTATGCTTGATCTGAAAATGTGGTCGGAGGCTCCGTATGGAGGATGTGACGCAATTGCAGTGCCTTCGGAGGCAGGCAAAGACCAAAGGATCATCATTGGCTGTCATTTAACAAATATAATTGTAAAAAATTGCCAGCGCTACAGACAGCGATACCAGTCTGCTAATACAGGACTAGTAAAGGCCCAGTGCACAACTTAAAAAAATATATAAATATCGCCTCCAGAGTGGCGCAGCGGACTAAGGCTCTGCAGAGCAGTGCTTGAGGCATCACTACAGACCTGGGATTGATCCCAGGCTGTGTCACAACAGGCCGTGACCGGGAGTCTCATAGGGCGGAGCACAATTGGCTCAGCATCGTCCGGGTTAGGGAAGGGTTTGGCCGGGGGCTTTACTTGACTCATAGCGCTCTAGTGACTCCTTGTGGCGGGCCGGGCACCTGCAGGATGACTTTGGTCGTTAGTTGAACGGTGTTTCCTCCGACACGTTGGTGCAGCTAGCTTCCGGGTTAAGCGGGCGGGTGTTAAGAAGCAGGTCATGATTTGGAGAACGCATGACTCGACCTGCACCACTCCCGAGCCCATTGGGGAGTAGAAGCAATGAGACAAGATCGTAATTGGATCGCAATTGGGTATCACAAAATGGTGGAGGAAAAAGTGGGTAAAATACAACATATTTGTACACACATAGACACAGTACCAGTCAAAAGTTTGGACACAACGACTCATTCCAGGGATTTTATTTTTACATTCTACATTGTAGAATAATATTAAAGACATGAGTTGGACCGCAGAGTGAAGGAAAAGCACCCAACAAGTGCTCAGTATATGTGGGAACTCCTTCAAGACTGTTGGAAAGCCTTCCTCAGGAAAAAGAGAGGCAGAGGAAGTCAGAGAGAGGGAGGAAGAGGGTTAGCTTAAATCGGTTAAAGTGCAGGGGAAAGGGATTTGTTTTTTTTGTTTTTAAATAAGAATGGTAGAAAGTGTAAGCAGAGTGTACTGTACACCGGATCGAAGACAGGAGGAGAAATAGAAGTGATTGAGGGCAAAGTATCGGAGGGGGTAGGTGTGAAGTTCTCGGAGCCCGAGGCTTGCACCGAGAGTCAGGATAAAGAAGAGTCTGGTAGGAGTGAAATGTTTGGAAAAGTGGACCCTTTCCTTTTGGCTGATACATTTGTGGTTTCAGGATGGGTGAAAACAGAGTTGGGTGCTGTAGAATCAGTAAAGGTAACCAGAAGTGATGTGAATTGTTTTGCTCTCAAGAAAAGGACACCATTGAAAGAAGTGATTACTGGGGTAGCGGTAAATCTGAAAGTTAACCAACTGAAGGGGAAGATTCCCGGTGTCGTTTGGAGTGACGCAGACAGGGTGGTGTGAGTGGTGAAACAGAAGAGACGTTGTCTGTCCTTTTGAGTTTTGATGTTAATGTTGATGTCCTTACCCGACAAAGTGATGTTAGGATATATATACTCCCGGTCAAAGGTTTTAGAACACCTACTCATTCCAGGGTTTTTCTTTCTTTTTACTATTTTCTACATTGTAGAATAATAGTGAAGACCTCAATACTATGAAATAACACATTTGGAATCATGTAATAACCAAAAAAGTGTTAAAATCCAAATATATTTTATAATTGAGATTCTTCAAATAGCCACCCTTTGTCTTGATGACAGCTTTGCCCACTCTTGGCCTTCTCTCAACTAGCCTCACCTGGAATGCTTTTCCAACTGTCTTGAAGGAGTTCCCACATATGCTAAGCACTTTTTGGCTGCTTTTCTATTACTCTGCAGTCCAGGTTACTACATGATTCCATATGTGTTATTTCATAGTTTTGATGTCTTCACTATTATTCTACAATGTAGAAAATAGTAAAAAATAAAGAAAAAACAAATGTCCAGTGAGAGAGGCTGGTTGAGGTTTCCAGGGTTAGAGTACTGCAGAAGTTGTCATATGCTGAGGCAGTGAAGAAAGTAGAGGAAGATGGGTCAAGGGATCCTGAGAGGAGTGGTGTGAGTAGTAGATCTGTACCAGTACAGAGGGATAGGCCAACAACTTCGTAAGATTGGATTTTTAGCGTTTATGGCAATGGTATCAACTGTACTAACAGGGATGGAATGGAAGTTGCTGGAAACTTGAGGTTGTGGTGGCAGCTGCAGAGGTATTTCGGTGTGTGAGACTTGACGTCAGAAGAGTTACAGGGTGTGGTGGTGTCCCGTCCTTTCAGACTGTTGGCCTGAGGAAGGACTAGATAGATTTAAATAGTGGAGAAGGGTGGTGGGTTGTTGATTTATTTTCTATAAGGGAGTTATACTCCAGTCTCTTAGGTAGCAGTAATGCAACATTTGATGCCAACCGCCATTAAACCTCATCGAATAACAAAAATAAGTGGTTAGTAATACTACAAGATTGGACAAGAAAGTAGGCGGGGTCCCATAAAATGGCCTTCACTATCCCCTATAAAAGAGACCTCAGTAAGACATACCAGTCATGTATGCCATATCAGTTAAGGAAGGCTTAATGCCAAATATTATATTACAAAGTTATTGAATGGACCCAATGTGTGTGTCTTAGTTAGTAGTAAATGTTGTGTTAGCTAATGTTAGGTTAACCAGCTGGTTAACCTAACTACCGACCAACACACCCAGGGGCATTGGAAGTTACGTTAGCCAACTACCGTTACAGCTGCTAGCTGAATAGCAGGCGTGATGACTTGCAAACGGAGGCACGCTGATGTGCATTTCACACCGAGTTCTTTCTATCTATCTAGCTAACGTTAACTAACTGCGATTTTTAGCTAGCATAACATTTTGCACATGCTAGTTAACTTTCTGAAGGGCAGCGTTCAAGTGCATTAACGTAAAGAAAGGCAAACGCATGCAGTTTGCGTGCCAGTATTTTATATTTTCAGTCAGATTAAAGACTTTGTGGATAGTTACCTAGATCAATATATTTAAACTATGTATTATAT
Organism: Oncorhynchus nerka; assembly: GCF_034236695.1. Lineage (NCBI taxonomy): Eukaryota > Metazoa > Chordata > Actinopteri > Salmoniformes > Salmonidae > Oncorhynchus > Oncorhynchus nerka. The sequence goes on from NC_088414.1 coordinate 28,525,033, forward strand.
TTCAAATATTTGTTGCTAGCTTGTTTCTCACCTTTTTTCTTCTCGGCCATTTTTCTCAAGTCACTTCGTTTCAACCCGGATTTGAATCGAGAGCCCATCCGGAATATCACGTGACGGAGCAGAAAACTGGCCTAGTAGAAGAAGAGGCGAAGCGAGACATTCTCCATGTACGGCTGACTGCAGTGTGCGATTCGGCCCACGTTTGACCCCGCCCACCTTTTTTGGCCCATCTGAGGTTTGACAGTCACACTGAATACAAACACACACGTTTGCGCAAGGCACACGTTGAATAAAAGCGTATTTCATTTTTGAAGATCGTAAGAAATATTATATCAAATCAAATGTTATTTGTCACATGCGCCGAATACAACAGGTGAAATGTGAAATGCTTACAAGCCCTTCACCAACTATGCAGTTTTAAGAAAATACCAAAATAAATAAAATTAAGAAAACAGTAAGATAAGAAAAACAAATAATTAAAGACCATCAGTGAATAACAATAGTGGGGCTATATACAGGGGCTCCCGGTACAGAGTCAATGGGTCAATGTGCGGGGGCACCGGTGTTGAGGTATTTGAGATAATTATGTACATGCAGGTAGGGTTGTTAAAGTGGTTATGCATAGATAATAACAGAGAGTAGTAGCAGCATGGGGGAGGGGGGCTGCAAATAGTCTGGGTAGCCATTTGATTAGCTGTTGAGGAGTCTTATGGCTTGGGGGTTAAAGCTGTTTAGAAGCCTCTTGGACCTAGACTTGGTGCTCCAGTACTGCTTGCCGTGTGGTAGCAGAAAGCACAGTCTATGACTAGGGTGGCTAGAGTCTTTTACGATTTTTAGGGCCTTTCTCTGACACTGCCTGGTATAGAGGTCCTGGATGGCAGGAAGCTTGGCCCCAGTGATGTACTGGGCCGTACACACTACACTCTGTAGTGCCTTGCGGTGGGAGGCCGAGCAGCTGCCATACCAGGCTGTGATGCAACCCATCAGGATGCGCTCGATGGTGCAGCTGTAAAATCTTTTGAGAATCTGAGGACCCATGCCAAATCTTTTCAGTCTCCCGAGGGGGAATATGTTTTGTTGTGCCCTCTTCACGACTGTCTTGGTGTGCTTGGACCATGTTAGTTTGTTGGAGCTCTCAACCTGCTCCTCTACAGCCCCGTCGATGAGAATGGGGGTATGCTCGGTCCTCTTTTTCCTGTAGTCCACAATCATCTCCTTTGTTTTGATCATGTTGAGGGAGAGGTTGTTGTCCTTGCACCACAAGGTCAGGTCCCTGACCTCCTCCCTATAGGATGTCTCATCATTGTCAGTGATCAGGCCTACCACTCTTGTGTCATCAGCAAACTTAATGATGATGTTGGAGTTGTGCCTGGCCGTGCAGTCATGAGTGAACAGGGAGTACGGGAGGGGACTGAGCACACACCCTTGAGGGGCCCCCGTGTTAAGGATTTGTGGCGGATGTGTTGTTACCTACCCTTACCACCTGTGGTACAGGCCGTCAGGAAGTCTAGGATCCAGTTGCAGAGGGAGCCATTTAGTCCCAGGGTCCTTAGCTTAGTGATGAGTTTTGAGGGCACTATGGTGTTGAACGCTGAGCTGTAGTCAAGACTAGCATTCTCACATAGGTGTTCCTTTTGTCCAGGTGGGAAAGGGCAGTGTGGAGTGCAATAGAGATTGCATCATCTGTGGATCTGTTGGTGAGGTATGCAAATTGGAGTGGGTCTATGGTTTCTGGGATAATGGTGTTGATGTGAGCCATGACCATCCTTTCAAAGTATTTCATGGCTACAGACGTGAGTACTACTGGTCGGTAGTAATTTACGCAGGTTACCTTAGTGTTCTTGGGCACAGGGACTATGGTGGTCGGCTTGAAACATGTTGGTATTACTGCCTCAGACAGGGAGAGGTTGAAAATGTCAGTGAAGACACTTGCGAGTTCGGAGTACACATCCTGGTAATCCATCTGGACTTCTTATAAGCTTCCTGGTTAGAGTCACACTCCTTGAAAGTGTCAGCTCTACCCTTTATCTCAGTGCGAATGTTGCCTGTTTCCATAACTTCTGGTTGCGGTATGTACGTACAGTCACTATGGGGACGATGTCCTCGATGCAGTTATTGATAAAGCCAGTGACTGATGTGAAGTACTACTCCTCAATACCATCGGAAGAATCCCGGAACATATTCCAGTCTGTGCTAGCAAAACAGTCCTGTAGTTTAGCATCTGCTTCATCTGACCACTTTTTTATAGACCGAGTCACTGGTGCTTCCTGCTTTAATTTTTGCTTGTAAGCAGGAATCAGGGGGATAGAATTATGGTCAGATTTGCCAAATGGCAGGCATGGGAGAGCTTTGTGTGTGGAGTAGAGGTGGTCTAGAATTTTACCTTGGGTTGCACATTTAACATGTTGATAGAAATTCAGTAAAACTGGATTAAAAAAATGAAAACTCTCTGGGTAAATAGTGAGGTCTGCTGCTTATCATAAGATACTCCACCTCAGGCGAGCAAAACTTTTGAGACTTCCTTAAAGTACCAGCAGATGTGTTGTAACACTTTTTGCTTCATGCTATATTTGAGACAAGCTACTGACAGTGTTGCAGTGAACAACAATGTATTTTTATGCATGTCATGTACTGTAAGAATTGTGTTGATAAATGTTATAACTTTAATATATTATTTAATTGAGCATATCAGTGCAGTTACTACCTATCCTGATTTATAATGCTATTTACTTTCCTCATGAGAATGGAGACAGACTATACCATATAGACATACTGACAAGCTGAATGTGCTTTGTACATTAAGTTATACCAGCTCCAGTACAGAGATCAGAGACTCGGGTGACTTCTAAGTCATCTTTACTAAACAACATAAACACATTTAACAAAGCAGACAAAAACAAGGTTTGACCACTCCTCAAAAATGGCTTCACTCCTGCTCCTCAAAAGAGGCAAAGACAGTATTTTTCTTGTTGTCAACTGCCTCCACATAGAACATCAACTGCCTCCACATAGAACATCAACTGCCTCCACATAGAACATCTAATAATCTCTCTGTAACTGGAACATGAATGGTTCCTAGAGGATAATATGTTCCTCTTCATCCAGGCCATCATACAACCGTACTTCTTTAAGTGTTGTAATGCGGCCTTCCCCGTCCATCCCAATTACACTATGGAGGGAAACAGTGCCTTTAAATGTTTGCAGTTCACACCACCTTGCTGCCTCTAGGGTGTCCCTTAGAAGAACATCTGCTTCCTTGAAGAAAAAGGAAGAATAAATTAAGAGTAGTGCCTCATTGGGTGATCAAGTCAAATTACACCCCACTTTCACAATACCACCATGCAAACAAAATCCTCTATTACTAAAGGGGTTTTCAGTGATATCTATAACTACTCAACAAGTCATCACAACTATTATATCTTTCCATGCATCAAGCCTTCAGCATTACACACAGACTATATACCCAGTTCACAGCTCGCCGTGCATTTTGTTTTCAGTATCGTCTAGAAAGAAAACAGATTGTTGTCATTAAGTAATGTAAGGGAACCTCTAAGGGATGTGTGTACAAAAATGTGCCTTACTTTAGCTAATAGCCTACACAGTAGGGGGGCATCTTCTACATCATCCTGAAATGGGGTTAAGTCTTTAAACATTGGTTTAAGACTATACCACCTACCTGTAGTGTATTTTGTTTTCGCCGCCTCTTTCGAATCTTTCTACCTCTCTTCTTCAGACCTTAGTGAGTGAATGACATACTTTCAATATGAAAATATATTAAGGTTAGTCTGGCTACAGTGAAACAAGCGATTTTAAGAATGCAAATGAAACGTTTTTATAATGTCCAAGACTTACGGCATGGGAAAGTTATGCAGGAGAACTAGGCACCAGCATCGCCTAATATGCTGCATGTTTTCCTTTTAAAAAGAAAATCACACAATCGGATGGGGATCCCAAAAAACTTATCCACTAGTGATGAGAATTTCATAATTTATACATACTTCAATGAAATCACACTGTGCTTCCATTGCAATGTACAGAGCGTACTGTAACTTAAGAAATAGTATATTGTTAAGTTTGATAGTTATGATAACAACAATAATGATAATAGTAAATAATAATACCCCCCCCCAGGAATATATTTCAGGATGTAGAAGATGTGTGTGTGTGTGTGTGCCTGAGATAAATGACTACCGCCCCGTAGCACTCACTTCCGTCATCATGAAGTGCTTTGAGAGACTAGTCGAGGACCATATCACCTCCACCCTACCTGACACCCTAGACACACTCCAATTTGCTTACCGCCCCAATAGGTCCACAGACGACGCAATCGCAACCACACTGCCCTAACCTATCTGGACAAGAGGAATACCTACTGTATCAAAAGTAAAAGTATAAATAATTTCTAATTACTTATATTAATTAAGCAAACTAGACGGCAAAATGTTATTGTTTTTATTTATTTTATCGATTTCCAGGGCACACTCCAACACTCAGACATTATTAACAAAGGAAGCATTTGTGTGTAGTGAGTTCGCCAGATCAGAGGCAATAGCGATGACCAAGGTTGTTTTCTCGATAAGTACGTGAATTTGACCATTTTCCTGTCCTGCTAAGCATTCAAAATGTAACGAGTTCTTTTTCGTGTCAGGGAAAATGTATGGAGTTAAAAAGTACATTATTTTCTTTAGGAATGTAGTAAAGGAAAAGTTGTCAAAAATATGAATAGTATAGATATTCCAAAAAACTACCTATATTTACACCATTGCGAGTTTGGGAAACACTGCGTTCAGGCGTCAAATCAATAAGTGCAGATGAGAGCAAAGATACAAAGAGAGGAGGGTTCTATAGATTATTGAGATGCACTTATGACAAATCCAACCATCCTCATTCTATCCAAAATCCCCCAGAGCCCTATATTAGACATATTTAAACATTGTGTAGGCCTACCACTTGTACAATACTGAACAGCCAACTAAAAAATACAGCTACAGGCTACATTGAGACAGCTTTATTCACTTTTATACGAGACACCTTTTATTATTAATATTATCCTCGATTATCATGTATGGCATGATGATGACTAAGTAGAACAAAAGTCACATTTTATATTCCAATAAATAATGAACCAACGCTATACTTAGTCAAATGTGTATTTTATTAAACAAGAATACATTTGGTATAACGGTCTACATACCCAATGAGGTGTTCCGTTAGGGCACATGCAGATTATAACGTCATTACTGACCCAGTAATCAGATGTAGCTCTAATTTGATCACACAGACCTTACACTGAGAACTGGGTGAGCAGTGGACATCTTGGTGTGAGTGACCCATGTTGAGTCCAGATCCATCTTGAAGATGACCACAATGGAAACAAGTATTTAGACTTTTTTGTGTATATTATCCTTTGCAATTTTTATATATCTGTTGCCTGCTGTAATATTTGTATGTGTTTTAAATATGTCCAATCTTTGGACTGTGAAAATCAAACCATTCCCTTGAATAAAAATAGATAGCAATATACATATTTCACCCATGTTGACCTGCCAATTTAAATGCAAGAATTTGCCTTATTGATTACAAACAACCACTTGTTGACACCCATAAAGACACTAGAACAGATGATTTATTATAACTGCATCAGTCAACTCAGCAGGGTTGGTTTTAAGCTCCATGTCACATGTTGTGTTTTACATACTGTTTTTAAAAAACACTGTAAAAGTGAAAGTGTCTATAACTGTGTGAAAGTGAAATTGTCTATATCTCTGTGTTTGAATGACGAAGAGGGAAATGTCCTATTCATTATAAGCATTCATGAGTGATGTTTATGTTTATTGGCTGGTTAATGTAAACATATTGACCAAATTTGACAGTTGACAGCACAACCACTATTTCCATAATGAATGTAGGTTATCTTTTCACCTTTATAAAAAATAATCTACATTTCATTCTAACTATATGGAATCAAAAACTTACTCTCCATATGGTTTCATCCACCAGTACCATACCAATATCCTGGCCAATACCCATAACCAAAAGATCCAAAGAGAATAAGCCATAGCTCCTTGTTTGTTTTCAAGGTTTTGTTGTAAAGTGTGATAGTCTGTTGGGCTGTACAAGAAGCTGAATATATACCTCTGCCTTGAATTAATTCTAAAGTTTGTCACAAGTCAATGGATCACATTATGAATATTCTCACACCATTAAAACATTCAAAATTAACCTTTTTTTTTCATAGACCTACCTGCTGGTTTGTGTGGACCTGTCTCCACTGAACCCCTCGTTTGGTGTCTCTCAGCAGCACTGCTTATTGCTCCACATCCTTCCTGCTTCACTAGACCCTGAATTCTAAGAATCAGATGAAAAAGGTTACTTCCTTGGTTGCAGAAGAGAGTAGTTTAAACATTTAGTTGCCTTATGTTTGTGATGTCAGGGAGGACAGGTTCCTTTGGGTCGCCTTAAAAAGTGTGTGTGACAGAGGAGGGGACAGCTGTCACATTCAATCAAATTTCCCCTGGGTCTCTCCCGGCACCTGGATGGGAATTATGAATTAGTCACTTTTTAGGTACTGTCCCTACAGCCAATTCTTACAGCTCGTTGACACACTCTTACGCATATAGTATAATAACTACATTTTCTTTCAAACATTAGCAGAATTAATATTTCTGTCAAGATAAGAGAACAGTATTTAATTTGACATCTTCTACGGATTGTGTATTATGACTTCTGATTTTAGTGCTTTTTCAAAATGATCTTGTGTCTTTTTATTCCATATGAACAGCATACAACAGACAATGGATCATGCTAGCGAAAGTTTTCCTTTTGTTTTCTGACCTCTATTACAACTACGGTATCAGAGCCATGTTAAAAATGAAAAGAGGATTTGGTCATATGATGAAGGCTATGTGAATTACTTTATTACATCTTGACATGTACATTTTAGTCATGTAGTAGACGCTTTTATTCAGAGCGACTTAACAAGAGCAATTAGGGTTAAATGCCTTGCTCAAGGGCACATCAACAGATTTTTCACCTAGTCACCTCACATTTCTTTGCAAAAGATCTTAGGGAAAAAAGAAAGGACCACTTTCTTTCATGAATTCATTTCATATTAAAATGTCAATAAATTTTGACTTTCAGAACGATCACAAAACAAAAAAGGTTATTGTCATTAACCTATTTCTCAAAGTTTCAGAGAATTATTAACTTTGTTATGACTTATTCTTGAAACATTACAGGTGTTGTGTTCTGTGATGACATTTTTTTGTGTGATTTATTTGACCATTTTATAACACAAAACAACCACACGTGGATACAGTACAATGCCATTAAAATCATTGAGGATGACACAAAAAAGTTTTAAAAATGTATTTCCATTGTGGTCCTCATGAAAATAAATGAAAACAAAATATACATAAGATTATAACATGAAAACCAAGTACATCTCATCAATAGGGAGGAAACCGTAAAATAAATGACCATGTAATGTTAATTGAAAACAATTATACATTCCTTTAAGCCTGTGCAGTTCTATAGCATTTTGTCCATAAACCATTTCTTAAGTTCCCTGAAATGGTTAGGACCAATGTGCGTCCTAGGGAAGAGCTTGAGTATAATTCTCATTAGTTTGATTTGTGCCGTTTGAAGTTTGTACTTCATATTTTTTGTTATACCACTGAACCATGAGATACAAGCATATTCATAGTGGCACTGTATCAGATGTTTCCAGGGTCCTCATAGTCTCTGTATCCAGGAACTTGGCAACCCTTGCCAGGAACGTTGTCCTGGAGTTAACCTTCCCAATGTCTTTCAGAGCCATGAGTTCACCTGTTGTGTTGGTCCAGTTCACATCCAAGTATGTAACAGAGCATTTTTCGTTCACCAATACACTTGACCTAGAAGTTGGAAAAGTTTCTTACTTTGTGTTTGGAACTAAACAGGATACATTCTGTCTTGCCTAAATGCAGAGACAGTTTGTTGTCGGATAACCACTCACTGACTTTAGTCAGTTTGCTGCTTAGGGTCTTTTCAACTGTCTCCTTATTCTTATGTGAAACCAAGAGGGCAGAATCATCCGCATACAGGAACAGAGGGCATGAACAGGCAGAATCCATGTCATTTATGTAGACATGAAAACATGACCACATGATGACAGGCTCATAACACATTTGCCAGAGAGCCATAGAACTGACCGTGATGGTTGATGTAGAGACAGTATTGATGGAAAGGATATCCTAACATTAACTTATTACCAGCGTTTATGCCTTTGATATGGCTTGATATTCCCAAGTATGGATTATCTCCATAAAAAAACTATTAGTTGACATAAAAACTATTAAAACAGAGTGTGGTGGGTGTGGGCGCAGTTCAGCTCTTAGTGCTGGAGTGATCTCATAATCTTTTCAGGAAATCTGAATGTCAATATTTTCGCTGTGCACTCCATTAGAAGTTTTTTATTTGCATAAACATTTTGGTGAATCATACTAACACCAACATCCATAGAGGGGAAACGTTTTAGTGTTTTGAAGCCCAAAGTACAGGAAGTAACTGCTCATCACTACCGCCCACCCCCAGAGGGTGGGTGGGGCTTTTTTCTGTCTGTATGTACATTGTCTTTGATGTTTATGGAGACAGTATTAGATCAGACAAAACAAATCCAAACCATAGGCAGTTTAAGTCAAGAAAGGGTTGCACATTTACCTTTACGTCTTGATTGCAATCTCTAATCCTAGCAATTTTACAGTCCAGTAGCAGTCAGTGCCGTTTAGGATGAGGGAGGACTATTTTTTTTTGTTAATGGGCATGGCCTTATTTCTATTACAGCATATTGGATAACTGTCATTCATATTCCATTCACCCAGTTCAATGTAACAGCGATAGGTTTAGGCTACTACATACATGATACTCAAATTTTCCCTACACCCATCATGAAGTTGCTACAACCTAGCCTATGAATGAAAGTTTACAATGTAGGTGCACACAGGTCGAGAGAAAATGTTGAGGTGACAGACAGTGACACATGAACAGACAGTGACACATCCAATACCGCCTTGCACACTCTTGCCTGCATCTAGCTTATATAGGGTGTAATCATTAGTCCAACAGTTTCAAACAAGAGTTTTTATTGGACAAATTCAGGTATGTTTATCCCCATTTTGTTCCGTTTGCTTATGTTTAAGAAAAGTTTTTCAACAGAATCGGCAGAATGAATACATCCCTGATCACTGTAAATACAGTTCACTTTCATAGCAGCCACTTTGTATTCCTTCTCGCATCTATGCACTCCCCCTCTCTCACCTTTTCCCTTCGCTTGTGGACTTCAATGCACAACACATCAGCTGTTCCAAGCCAAACTGTTGTTACCATATTAGCTAAAGAAATGTCATAGTCAACATAGCTAATAGAACTAACGCGTTGGTAAACCCGCTACAATCATACAGTAACATTACAGCGTACAGTCAGTAAGCAGTTCAGCACTTACACCGGCGGGACCCGGTGGCAATAAATTAGTAAAACCAAAAGCTTACCTTGACTTGGAAGAGTTGTTTGGATAGTCATAGCCAGCTAGCTAACGTAGCACCCCCCTGTTTGAGCAGTGTTTGAGTAGACTAAACTAGCTAGCTGCATTTGCTAGCTAAGTAAGTGAAACTGCTCTTACTTCTCCATAATTTTGGAAGAAATTAATTTGTTCAAACCTGTTAGACTATTGTCTTTCTCTCTTTTTGAGGTAACTACTCACCACATGTTATGTACTGCAGTGCTAGCTAGCTGTAGCTTATGCTTTCAGTACTGGATTTATTCTCTGATCTTTTGATTGGGTGGACAACATGTAAATTCATGCTGCAAGAGATCTGATAGGTTGGAGGATGTCCTCCTAAATTTGTCATAATTACTGTGTACGTTTATGGACGGGGATGAGAACCATGAGCTTCCTAGGTTTTGTATTGAAGTCAATGTACCCGTGGTGCTGCCCTACAGAGTGCTGTTGAGACTACTGTAGACCTTCATTGCAAAATGGTGTTATTTATTTATTAATAGTCAATTATTTGGTTATATTTAGTATAGTTGTATCTAAAAATGATAACTTGTTTAATGTCTTAACATTTTTATTTTTATGAAATTCACTGAGGATGGTCCTCCTCTGAGGAGCCTCCATTGTTACAGTCAGCACATATTATACAGGTTCTGTGCAAAAAAATATATTCTTCTCAGAAAAATACACTGCCATTGCTTCATGAGCCCTACAAATCAATTGTATGAATTAACCATCTCCTGTAGGTTCTCTATACGGGCAGGTGGGAAAGCACATAGCTTCTGGGTGGGGAGTGCAGGCATGGGGTATAGAGAGAAATAGTAACGTTATCTTTTTGTAGGAACTCCGTCTCGGTTCGTTGGACAAACAAAGCCTATGGAAGAAATTAATGGCCTTTTTGTAGGGTTTTTGTATAAACGCCCAAATGAAGGTCTGTCGTAAACACAGGCATACGAGAACGTATGTTTTATTCAATGAGACTCTTTATCAGCTAACATATCTTTGGTGATTATTTTAAAATTACTTTTATTTTAAAATGCACATAAAGGCTTCATAATTCATAAAGGTCATGTTAACCGACTGCTGTTGTATCATAGAACAAAACGTATAAGATCTCCTAAACCTGTGTTAACCTCAGACCTTATTTTCGAAGTTTATTCCAAAATCCTATTATTTTCCCATAGGGATGGGTGAACGAACTAGACGTTACTCGTTTCCGGGTTTTAGGACTACAAACTGGCGAGATCAATAGGTAACATAGACTGATGTCAAATATTTGTATAACTAACGTTAACCCAAAACAGACCAGAAGTCTGTCGTTTCCAATGGGAGCAAATTAATCATAGCGGGCAGAACAAGCAAGGAGGCGGGCAGAGCCAAGCACGAGCTAGTGAGATCATATTGGCGCGTTCTAGCCTTTATTTGCATATTTCCGTTTGGAACGCTACTCTGTTAAATGCGCGTGTGCAATAACTCAATTCGCCCTTGCACAATTCGTCCAAAAACATTATTATGTTACGTTGGCAAAGGGTAACGTCTACACAACGCAGTCCACTCTGTTTGTTTTAGATTCTAGTTTTGGAAACAGAAAATTAGATGGAGATCAAATGTTTCATCAGTGATACAATTGGCAGAATATCGGCCCAAATCCACATCGTTCCATCTTCTCCACTGCCGGTCACTGGGCTTCCTCTCATCACAATTTTGGTAGTGAGTGGAAACGCCAACCGGATGCTTCACATGTATACATTCAGTAAAATATCTGGCTAATTGTTCTGTATGTGCTGATATGTACCCCTAATCAAATTTCCTGGGGTCACTTCTTCAGCTGTGATGAAAAACCACTAGAGGGCGAGCCTGCACTTATATTAATGAGATACTGCGAGAGTTACACCCTATGGATACACCCAGCACAGGTCCATTAAAATGTCACTTATTGTTGACTGAAATAATAATGATAGATTTGATTTGCACGGCTTAATAGATTGGTTTCCATCTCAAACTACATTTTAAAACCTCAATGGTGTTTACCGCTCTTACGTGACAGGGCAAGCTGTTCCATAAATATAGAAGGACACTTGTTATTGTCAATGAATGTTATGTTTTTTAAATTTATTTTTTACACATATCAGATACAGCAGATTGTAAATGTATAGACATCTGAATACAAAGGGGGTCTAGTAGTCAGGGGTTAACTGAAAAAGGCGGGGTTTAAACGCAACTATCCCCTAGAAAGTAATGTTCCTAGTGTGTGGAGACGAAATTTTAAATGGGTTAGAAGAAACTTGATGGATAGAGCTAAACTGGTTTGGTGAAGAAAGCTATGCTATGTTCTTTAATGCAAACATATCTGAAAGAAAACGGCGATATAGGCAGCAAGAACCGTATGTTACAACGCACGTGGACTCGTATATCAGTTGTAATGTAACCAGTTAGTAAGCTACCTTCACAGTCTCGTGCTTGATCGAACGATGTTAAATCTTCGCGATTCTGCTGGCTTGTGATAAATGGTTGGATTGAATAGTGCAACTGGGGACCAACGATGACCTCTCTTGATGAGATAGAGCAACATAAGAACTACAGCTGGACTGTTGCATTTGCTACTATTTATCTTACTCGTAGCCATATCTTTGGATGCTGCTGCCAGCTAGCTAACTTAATTTCTTGCAACTAATGAATAGCTAAACGCCTAAAATGCCACTGCAAATAGGTGACTTGGTCGACATGTCGGTAGCTAATCACGTGGTTACTTGTTTGTACACAGGGGTACAACCATAGCTTTAATATGAATGACCAAGTTTCCATATGATTGAGAAGCAGCTATAGTTAACTAGCTACTCCCACACTGCAATTTGGTCTCGCACTGGCGGCCTCCGAGTTACAGTCCACGCAGTCTAGCTAGCTGAATTTCTACTAGTACTACGTCTACTTGTCAAGAATAGGAGGCGGTGGCAGCTGTGGTGTACATTTCTGCGTTCTTTATAGAGATCACTGCCAGGGTGAAATACTGCAGTTCATGTTTCAACAAGAAGTCAGTGTACTATCTTTTATGTCCGTCCTGTTCTTACCTTTTCCAAAACGAGAAGAGGAATATGTCTAGATATAACATTTACAGCCTTTTAGACTGGTTGTATGGCGGCGTGGACCCGAAGTTTGAAGGCAACGGGGGCCCAGAATGTGCCGCCTTTCTTGCACCCCAACAACGTCTCGGCGAGAGTTTTGTCATGGTTCTGATTTCCATCGTGGAAGTTGTCGTCGCACTGAGGAAAATCAACATTTCTAAAGAACTCAACGAGATAACGAAAGATGGTCCAAGCATAAAAGAGGACAGTTTGGGCAAGAACCTGTTGCTGGTTGCTTTGTGTATGACGTTTGGAGTTGAGGTTGGATTCAAATTCGCCAAAAAGACAGTGATATACCTACTGAATCCTTGTCATGTTGTGACCATGTTGCAGGTAAGATTGCTACAAGGCTGGGAATACTAGCAACGACCACTTTTTGCAAACATACATGGTGTTATTCACACAGGATTTAAACGTACTTTTAAAGGGGCAATCTGCTGTTGCATGTATACATGAATGATATGTACCCATTTGATTCTTGAAGAATGTAACTTCTAAATGACTCGAGCTAAGAATAAATGTTGTAACCCATCAGAACCCATCAGAAGCAAAACTTGACCAATGTTTTTCTCCAATGTTTGTAAACAACCACTATAGCCTCCAAACATGGTTAAAACTATAGTTTTGATATCATGGATGGTCAGTCCATCCATAGCGCTGTCTTTACATTTGAGTGGTTACAATTCTCCAGCGCCAACCCTCAGTTTTTTTACGGAAACCGGGACTTGGCTATGGTTTCAACTGTTGATTGCCCGTTAAAGTTACTTTTGTCTTTTGGGGACTCATATCTCAAATTTGAAGTGTGAATTTGAGATGGGCCTACTAATTGTTTTAGTGTTGAATGTGCATTGAGCATTTCTGTGTAGAGTAGACCTAGTCAATGTACACTGAACAAAAATATAAGCACAACATGTAAAGTGTTGGTCGCATGTTTTATGAGCTGAATTAAAAAATCCTAGACATTTTAGATACAAACACAGCAAGCTTATTTCGGTAAAATTTTGTGCACAAATTTGTTTTCATCCCTGTTAGTGAGTATTTCTCCTTTGCCAAGATAATCCATCCACTTGACAGGTATGGAATATCAAGATTCTGATTAAATAGCATGATTATTACACAGGGGCATCTTGTGCTGGGGAAATAACAGGCAACTCTAAAATGTGCAATATTGTCACACAACACAATGCCACAGATGTCTCAAGTTTTGAGGGAGTGTGCAATTTGCATGCTGACAGCAGGATTTCCACCAGAGCTGTTGCCAGATAATTGAATGTTCATTACTCTACCATAAGCAACCTCCAACGTCATTTAGAGAATTTGGCAGTACATCCAACTGGCCTCGCAACCACAGACCACATGTATGGCGTTGTCTGGGCGAGTGGCTTGCTGATGTGAGTGCCCCATGTTGGGGTTATGGTATGGGTAGTCATAAGGTACAGACAACTAACACAATTACATTTTATCGATGGCAATTTGAATGCACAGAGATACTGTAACGAGATCCTGAGGCCCATTGTTGTACTATTCATCTGCTTCAATCACCTCATGTTTCAGCATGATGATAGATGGTGCCATGTCTCAAGGATCTGTAAACACTTCCTGGAAGTTGAAAATGTCCTAGACGTGTACAACCGCATGTTCCAGTTTCCGCCAATATCTAGCAACTTTGCACAGCCAGTGAAGAGGAGTGGGACAACGATACACCGGCCACAATCAACAGCCTGATCAACTCTATGCAAAGGATGTGTCAAGCTGCATCAGGCAAATTATGCATATACCCATAACCAGATACTGACTGGTTTTCTGATCCACACTAGAGGTCAACCGACTATGATTTTTCAACACCGATACCGATTATTGGAGGACCCAAAAAAAAAAGCCTATACCGATTAATCGGCCAATTTTTTTATTTTATTTATTTGTAATAATGACAATTACAACAATACTGAATGAACACTTTTATTTTAAATTAATATAATACATCAATAATATCAATTTAGCCTCAAATAAATAATGAAACATGTTCAATTTGGTTTAAATAATGCAAAACAAAGTGTTGGCGAAGAACGTAAAAGTGCAATATGTGTCATGTAAAAAAGCTAACGTTTAAGTTCCTTGCTCAGAACATGAGAACATATGAAAGCTGGTGGTTCCTTTTAACATGAGTCTTCAATATTCCCAGGTAAGAAGTTTTAGGTTGTAGTTATTATAGGAATTATAGGACTATTTATCTCTATACGATTTGTATTTCATATACCTTTGACTATTGGATGTTCTTATAGGCACTTTAATATTGCCAGTGTAACAGTATAGCTTCCGTCCCTCTCCTCGCTCGAACCAGGAACACATCGACAACAGCCACCTTCGAAGCAACGTTACCCATGCAGAGCAAGGGGAACAACCACTCCAAGTCTCAGAGCAAGTGACGTTTGAAACTAGCTAGCCATTTCACATCGGTTACACCAGCCTAATCTCGGGAGTTGATAGGCTTGAAGTCATAAACAGCTCAATGCTTGAAGAATTGCGAAGAGCTGCTGGCAAACGCACGAAAGTACTGTTTGAAAGAATGCTTACGAGCCCTCTGCCTACCATCGCTCAGTCAGACTGTTCTATCAAATATCAAATCATAGACTTAATTATAACATAATAACACACAGAAATACAAGCCTTTGGTCATTAATATGGTTGAATCCGGAAACTATCATTTCGAAAACAAAACTTTTATTCTTACAGTGAAATACGGAACCGTTCCATATTTTATCTAACAGGTGGCATCCCTAAGTCTAAATATTGCTGTTACATTGCACAACCTTCAATGTTATGTCATAATTATGTAAAATTCTGGCAAATTAATTACTGCCTTTGTTAGGAATAAATGGACTTCACACAGTTCAGAATGAGCCAGGCGGCCCAAACTGCTGCATATACCGTGACTGCTTGCACGGAACGCAAGAGAAGTGACAATTTCCCTAGTTAAAATAAATTCATGTTAGCAGGCAATATTAGCTAAATATGCAGGTTCAAAAATATATACTTGTGTATTGATTTTAAAGAAAGGCATTGATGTTTATGGTTAGGTACACATTGGTGCAACGACAGTGCTTTTTTTCCCTCAAATATCTATCCTACCATGCCTTTTCTAAGGTCTTCGAAAGCCAAGTCAACAAACAGATTACCGACCATTTCGAATCTCACCATACCTTCTCCACTATGCAATCTGGTTTCAGAGCTGGTCATGGGTGCACCTCAGCCACGCTCCTGGTCCTAAACGATATCTTAACCGCCATCGATAAGAAACATTACTGTGCAGCCGTATTCATTGATCTGGCCAAGGCTTTCGACTCTGTCAATCACCACATCCTCATCGGCAGACTCGACAGCCTTGGTTTCTCAAATGATTGCCTCGCCTGGTTCAGTCCCCCCTTATCTCAGCTCGCTGGTCACCATAGCATCTCCCACCTGTAGCACACGCTCCAGCAGGTATATCTCTCTAGTCACCCCCAAAACCAATTCTTTCTTTGGCCGCCTCTCCTTCCAGTTCTCTGCTGCCAATGACTGGAATGAACTACAAAAATCTCTGAAACTGGAAACACTTATCTCCCTCACTAGCTTTAAGCACCAACTGTCAGAGCAGCTCACAGATTACTGCACCTGTACATAGCCCACCTATAATTTAGCCCAAACAACTACCTCTTTCCCTACTGTATTTAATTAATTAATTTATTTTTGCTCCTTTGCACCCCATTATTTTTATTTCTACTTTGCACATTCTTCCATTGCAAATCTACCATTCCAGTGTTTTACTTGCTATATTGTATTTACTTTGCCACCATGGCCTTTTTTTGCCTTTTCCTCCCTTATCTCACCTCATTTGCTCACATCGTATATAGACTTGTTTATACTGTATTATTGACTGTATGTTTGTTTTACTCCATGTGTAACTCTGTCGTTGTATGTGTCGAACTGCTTTGCTTTATCTTGGCCAGGTCGCAATTGTAAATGAGAACTTGTTCTCAACTTGCCTACCTGGTTAAATAATGGTGAAATAAATCAAATACATTTTAAAAATGCGCTTGTTAAATCGTCACCTGTTTCTCAAAGTAGGCTGTGATTCGATGAGAAATGAACAGGCACCGCATCGATTATATGCAACGCAGGACATGCTAGATAACTACACATGGTGGTTGATATTACTAGTTTAACTAGTGATTGTTAAGATTGATTGTTTTTTATAAGATAAGTTTAATGCTAGCTAGCAACTTACCTTGGCTTCTTGCTGCCCTCGCGTAACAGGTAGTCAGCCTGCCACGTAGGCTCCTCGTGGAGTGCAATGTAAGGCAGGTGGTTAGAGCGTTGGACTAGTAACCGGAAGGTTGCAAAAACGAATCCCCGAGCTGACAAGGTAAAAACCTGTCGTTCTGCCCCTGAGCAAGGCAGTTAACCCACCGTTCCTAGGCCGACATTGAAAATAAGAATGTGTTCTTAACTGACTTGCCTAGTTAAATAAAGGTGTAAAAAAAATCGGCAAATCGGTGTCCAATAATACAGATTACCGACTATGAAAACTCGAAATCGGCCATTCCGATGAATCGGTCCGTATACAAAGATTGTCTCTCTCTGTTCCAGCACATTATGCACTATTTACACAATGGATGGTTCTAATCCTGAATGCTGATTGGTGAAAACCGTATTCCAGCCGGTGTCTATTCCACAAATTACCACCGGCTAAATCTATGATGTTAAAATGCCTATTTACTCTGTTCCATCTGACTGCGCAATCCACTGTCTCATCAGCCCAGCCAGGCAATTTATAAACTTGATCTCTACTATAAAAAGCATCCAGACATGATCTCATATTTCTTTTAGACTAACATTTCGTTTTCAATAGCGGAGATTTGTGTAAGCCTTAGTTGGTCTCTGACATTTGGAACATTGTTTCAATATTCAAATTCGATCTCCAGCTGTCCCATAGTAATGAATGAGTCGGGACCAGACAGGCAGGCAGTGTTTCTCAGTCAGTCGAAATCATGAATGAATCAGCTGGCATCAATTTATGAATATATACAATGAAATGTCATTTTAAAAAATGTGCATGATGAGGTGCAACTACTGTAGTTTAGTCTTTCCAGATTCAGTTTGAAATGATTGTCTTAGCTGTGTTGTTGGCTAGCTCCTCTGATCAAGTGTCCTGACGAATGAGCACATTTTCTATGCTAGGCGAAATCGCGCTTCATTAGCTCATTGTTATGGTTGTATCCAAATAAATGTCACTAGAAAACAGCTTTTGCAAATGCAGCTAGTTCGTTGTTGTTTTGCCTTCACTTTTTGATGTGACTGTAAATTAGCCGTAGTTGGCTAGCTAGCAAGCACGGGATAAGAACGTTGCCAGCCAGTATGGCAATGGAACATTTAGAACGAACGACTGGTTCGCGTCCATAGATACAGAACAAAAAGACTGAACGACTGGGTTGCGTCTCTGGCAACCGGACCAATAGAATGAACGACCAGCCGGCTTGGGTAGAAACCCTAGATTTGTGTCGGGACTATATCTTGTGGAAGGATGAAATCGTATGACTAAATTTAATTAAAGTTTTTAATGGAAATCTGTCAAACATTATTTGAATATGTTAGGAACCAGTTGTACACAAGTGATAATGCCGCAGAAGCCGGCCCATGCCAATATATCCTCCAAACACCGGCTTCTCGGGCATTATCACTTAAATAAACTTAAGTAAGCATGTTATCTGCCTCTCTGTAAAACCGTTCTGCATAGGTTTACCATCGTGTCCAATATGTTAACTTTCTACCTTGTGTTTTTACTCTACATCTTATTGTGCACTGATTTCAGGAACATCTTTCATGTGGCTATGGAAATACCTATGTAGTTTACAACGGAATCCGCCTTTACTTGCAGTGGCATCCAGAAAGATTGTATCACTTATGAATGCATTAGTGATGGGGGAAATTGAAGTCAAAGTAATGTATTTTTATAGGATGAAACATTCCGTAACCAGTGAAAGCTGCATGCATAATCTGACATGGGAAACCAATTCACTAGCCTCTCCCTGTTCCTTGAGTTATCATGTTGTAGCTTCAATTAAGGGAGTCCTGATGGCGAGGAGGGGACTAGATAGAAACACATGGTGAAGGAAAGGAGAAGAAACGCTGGCAGGTAGGGGGAATGTATCTTGACTAGCTGCCCAATTTGTAAGTCGCTCTGGATAAGAGCGTCTGCTAAATGACTTAAATGTAAATGTAATGCCCACCTAGTACACAATGAGGGGTTTGTTGTTCACTCAGCCTCAGTCTGAACATGAGGTGTGGGCTGTGAGTGTGTCTACTGAGCTGACATTTGGAGAGCACTCAACACAGGGGGTGTTGAGGAGGTAGGGGCTCATCTGTTGTAATGTTGTGCATTAGTATCCCCCTCTTCCCAAAGTGGTGTGCTGCGGTGCACTGTAATTGTCTGATCTTATCCCACTCAATTTAACTGAGAGGATCATGTTGAATCGTGTAAAGGGCAATGTCATCAGTTTCAGATCATTGATCAGAAAAAGGGCATGTTATGATTACAATATTGCAGTCATCAAGAAAGTATGTTTTATTTGGTTCTGAAGCCCAAGGCTATCCAACATGTCAACGGAAAGAGTGGTTAGAACCTGTTACTTGGGCTGACACCATTTAGTCCACTGGTTGATTAGTTTGGTCGATAAGCTGTTAATTGACCAAGATTTCTTTAGTCGTTTGGTCAAAAAAAAATTGAAAAATCATGGTGTACAAGACACCTGTCTGATTCGTGCCTGTGAGTGGACTGATCCATTGTGGAGGCTGTTGGGGTGACAGAGTCCAGCAGTCTAAGACGTGCTACTGAAAATTGTATATGGTTATTATATATGGTTAGAATGACATTTTATAGCATCCGTTTTCTCCCGCATTTGGATAATGATCTATGTCCGCGGTTCTGAAACGCATACGTGCTTGTTGAATTGGTGCCTTTTCCTAGACCATGTTGCTATGTGCATAATAGCCAAGTTAACCTGCATATTGGTGTTGAGAACAGTGCAGCGGGGGCAGCAGCAGAGTTGGGGAACGAGAAAACAGTCCTTGCCTTAATTGTCTAAGTGAGGAGAGGAAACCTCAACTAAACTAGGACTGTAATCAATAGCTTAACTGTTGAATGTGCCTGGCTTTAGAAATGATCCATATACAATATCAGTCAAGTTTGGGGACACTTACTCATTCCAGGGTTTTTCTTTATTTTTACTATTTTCTACAATAAAGAATAATATTGAAGACATCAAAAGTATGAAATAACAACATGGAATCATGTAGTAACCAAAAAAGTGTTAAACAAATCAAAATACATTTTAGATTTTTCAAAGTAGCCACCTTTTTCCTTGACAGCTTTGCACACTCTCGGCATTCCCTCAAACAGCTTCATGAGGTAGTCACCTGGAATGCATTTCAATTAACAGGTGTGCCTTAAGTTCATTTGTGGAATTTCTTTCCTCTGTAATGTGTCATCACTTGACCGTTTATGCGTCTGTACTTGAATAAACTTTCAAAGTTTTGTACAATTTTAAGAATTATGGAGGCCACTGTGTTCTTGGGGACCTTAAAAGCTGCATAATTTTTTTGTACCCTTCCCCAGATCTGTGCCTTGACACAATCATGTCTCGGAGCTCTACGGACAATTCCCTTCGACCTCATTGCTTGGTTTATGCTCTGACATGCACTGTCAACTGTGGGACCTTTTTATATAGACATGTGTGTGCCTTTCCAAATCATGTCCAATCAATTGAATTCCAATCAAGTTTGCAAACATCTCAAGGATGGTCAATGGAAACAGAATGCACCTGAGCTCAATTTCCACTTTTGTTTTTCTTCATAAATTTGCAAACATTTCTAAAAACCTGTTTTCACTGTCATTATGGGGTATTGTGTGTCGATTGAATGAGTATTTTTGTTTTTTTCTTAAATCCATTTTAGAATAAGGCTGTAACAGAATGTGGAAAAAGTCTAGGGGTCTGAATACTTTCCGACTGCACTAATATATATATTACACACAGTTGAAGTCAGAAGTTTACATACACTTAGGTTGGAGTCATTAAAACTCATTTTTCAACCACTCCACAAATTTCTTGTCCTAACCGACTTGGCAAAACTATAGTTTGTTAACATCTACTTTGTGCATGACACCAGTAATTTTCCCAGCAATTGTTTACAGACAACTTATTTAACTTATAATTCACTGTATCACAATTCCAGTGGGTCAGAAGTTTACATACACTAACTTGACTGTGCCTTTTAAACAGCTTGGAAAATTCCAGAAAATGATGTCATGGCCTTAAAAGCTTCTGATGGGCTAATTTGAGGTTTACCTGTGGATTTATTTAAAGGCCTACCTTTAAACTCTGCCTCCGCTTGACATCATGGGTAAATCAAAAGAAATCAGACAAGACCTCAGAAAAAAAAATGTAGACCTCTGGTTCATCCTTGGGAACAATTTCCAAAAAGCCTGAAGGTACCACATTCTGTACAAACAATAGTACACAAGTATAAACACCATGGGACCAAGTTGCCGTCATACCGCTCAGGAAGGAGACTTGTTCTGTCTCCTAGAGATGACCGTACTTTGGTGCGAAAAGTGCAAATCAATCCCAGAACAACAGCAAAGGACCTTGTGAAGATACTTTTGTATCCATTTCCTACAGCATCTATATCCACAGCAAAACGAGTCCTATATCGACATAACCTGAGAGGCGCTCAGCAAGAAAGAAGCCACTGCTCCAAAACCGCCATTAAAAAGCCAGACTACGGTTTGCAACTGCACATGGGGACAAAGATCATACTATTTGGAGAAATGTCCTCTGGTCTGATGAAATAAAAATAGAACTGTTTAGCCATAATGACCATCGTTATGTTTGGATGAAAAAGGGGGACGCTTGCAAGCTGAAGACACCATCCCAACCATGAAGCACAGGGGTGGCAACATCATGTTGTGGGGGTGCTTGCTGCAGGAGGGACTGTTGCACTTCACAAAATAGATGGCATGAGGAAGGGAAATTATGTGGATATATTGAAGCGACATCGGTCAAAGTTCAAATTTGGTCGCAAATGGGTCTTCCAAATGGACAATGACCCCAAGCATACTTCCAAAGTTGTGGCAAAATGGCTTAAGGACTGACCTCAACCCCATAGAAAATTTGTGGGCAGAACTGAAAAAGCGTGTGCAAGCAAGGAGACCTACAAACCTGACTTGGTTACACCAGCTCTGTCAGGAAGAATGGGCCACAATTTACCCAACTTATTGTGGGATGCTTGTGGAAGACTACCAGAAACATTTGACCCAAGTTAAACAATTGAAAGGTAATGCTACCAAATACTAATTGAGTGTATGTTAACTTCTGACCCACAGAGAATGTGATGAAAGTAATAAAAGCTGAACTAATAATTCTCTTTACTATTCTGACATTTCACATTCTTAGGATCACCACTTTATTTTATCTGACCTAAGACAGGGAATTTTTGCTAGGATTAAATGTCAGGAATTGTGAAACTGAGTTTAAATGTATTTGTGCTAATGTGTATGTGAACTTCTGACTTCAACTAATATGTATATATGTGTGTGTGTGTTTATATTCCAAGACATTGAACTGTTTCCCCGTAAACCACGTTCCCCGTCTTGATTTAGCAGTATGCTTAGGGTCATTGTTCTGCTGGAAGGTGTCCCAGTCTCAAATCTCTGCAAGACTGAAACCGTTTCCCCTCAAGAATTTCCCTGTATTTAGAGCCATCCATCATTCCTTCAATTCTGACCAGTTTCCCAGTCCCTGCTGATGGAAAAACATCCCCACAGCATGATGCTGCCATGCTGGACACTCTTCCGTAAAGCCCAGCTCTGTGGAGTGTATGGCTTAAAGTGGCCCATAGTCCTATGGACATACACTCCAATCTCCACTGTGGAGCTTTGCAGCTCCTTCAGGGTTATCTTTGTTGCCTCTGGTTGATGCCCTCCTTGCCTGGTGGTGCCATATTCTTCAATTTGTTTAAATAATGGATTTAATGGTGCTCCGTGGGATGTTCAAAGTTTCAGATTTTTTAAATAACCCAACCCTGATCTGTATTTCTCCATAACTTTGTCCCTGACCTGTTTGGAGAGCTCCCTGGTCTTCATAGTGCCGCTTGCTTGGTGGTGCCCCTTGCTTAGTGGTGTTGCAGACTCTGGGGCCTTTCAGAACAGGTGTGTGTATATACAGTGGGGCAAAAAAAGTATTTACTCAGCCACCAATTGTGCAAGTTCTCCCACTTAAGATGAGAGGCCTGTAATTTTCCTCATAGGTACACTAACTATGACCGACAAAATGAGAAAAAAAAATCCAGAAAATCACATTGTAGGATTTTTTATGAATTTATTCGGAAAATATGGTGGAAAATAAGTGGGGGTGAATACTTTTGCAAGGCACTGTACCTCCAGTGTTACATTTTTTAAATAAGCATTTACATCAAGCAAAGTGAGTGCAGTCTAATCTTTTACATTTGTACAATTCTTCCAGTATCAATGACCAACAGGCATATCTATGCAATCAGTCACTCTGATGACTGTATATGAAGCACCTTTTCACAGGCTGCCAGCTGTTTGACTGTTTATCTGACTTGTTTGCACTAGACCAATATTTGTCTGGTAAATAAGGAGTAGTCATCGTTCTGCCCGCCTCCTAGAGACTACTGGGAGATGCCTTTCACTGCCAATTCCACTTACCGTTTACTATTCTGGAAACTCTTTTTATCCTGGTCAATGTTAACCAGGGGTTTAGAGTTACAGGTCTGTGCTGTGGCCCCTCATTAGCATATGTCTCGTGTCTGGTCAGTCTGTGGACAAAGATAAGCTGCTGTGACTTATTGTGGAGAAAGTTGGAGGTTTTGCGTGGAAAGGAACAGTGGATTATTTTGCTATAGAACAGTGGGTCCCAACAGGTTTTACTTTGGGACCCAAATTTCACCAGGTTGTCAGTTTTGAGCAAATATTCGCATCCTGATTTATTTTTATGCCAAAATGCAAGCTGGAAAAATGTTTTTTATTCTATATTGATAGTAAATGTAGCAATTATTTGACAAGGGAACAACATTCCCACCTTTTTCATTGTCAATAATTTAAATATTGTCCATATTCTTGATGAAGAATGTTAATAAGCTCACTGGTTTGAGATCACAAAATCAACCAAATCTGCTAAAAAGCTCTGCTAACAGCTCTATATTAAAAATACTGTGATTGAAGAAAAATTGTTCAGATTTAAATTCTTCTTTTTTTTAAGTTCTTTATAATTTCTACACTTCCTGGTTTTAGTTGTTTAAGTTCAGTCAGGAGTATTTTCATTTTTTTCCTCCAACACCCACGACCTATTCAAAATCTCCTGCGGGGTGGAGACCCACGAGTTGAGAATCTCTGCTATATAATATGCAACAACGACAACTAGGCTTGGCCGGTATACCGGAGTATTTTGGTAAAAGCCACAATGGTTTTCCAATACCGTTGAAACTATTTATTTTAAGTTTAATATATTTGAATTCGGGATGCACAATATATCAGTGAACATATCGGAATCGGCCGAAATTAGCTAAAAATGACAACATCGGTATTGGCCCGGTGTCTAGTTTAACACCGATATGCAAAACCGATGTCAAAGCTGACGTGCATACCTTTTATAACATAGGTACATGACATAATGGCACTACACATGCAACACAGCATTCCTAACCTAGCCCACAATGTCTGCTGCCTGGTTCGAGCAGTCAACAAGTCGAGCAGTCATTTGAAAGAGTAAGTAAGAACATTTCAGTGAGACAACTCAAAGGCAAAATCCATTCACGCCAAGATAATGGTATTCATTGACCTTGGCTATCTGTCGTGGGTGACGTTGGCTTTCGCTGACTGGTCGAGCACCGGTACACATTTTGCTCTACCAGAGTTACACAGTAATAGCTATTAGCTTCATGACATACTATGGAACACCGTTTGGGTCTGCGTGTCAAAGAAGATACACGTCAAATAACACTATTTGACGAGTCCTAACACTTTTTGACGCACTAAATAAGCTTTTAATTTGACATGTAAAATAACACCGTTCTCTTATAGAATGTTGTGTGTTCTGAATTTGCACGTGCAAGCCAAGCGCCACCACTACTATCAGTAGCACTGTCATAGCTGTACAAAAAGTCTGCAAACAAGCACACACTGGCCACGAACTATGTGTTTACAATACCGCGTTGGTAATAAAGCATTATTTGTTTGACCGCAACTTCTGGGGTAGCTAGCTTTAGCTTGGTACCTAGATAGCACCAATACAACCAGCCTGAAAACAATGGCCAGTAGGAACTGCAGTCATTTTCATTATTCTTACACACAAGGATTCCTAAATCATTGCGAAGTATTGTTGTTTGCCTATTGAAATTGAACTTCAGTTCATGAAAATAAATGGCTAGCCAGCTACTTAACCCTGTTGCCCAAAGCTAACGTTATAAGCAGCCAGCTAGCTTCATCTAGCTAGTGAGGCTCGACCGGACCGGGTTGTGTTGTGAAGCTAGCCACAATAGAGATTAGGCACAGCAGTGGAGTTTGTGGTTTGCCCTCAAAATAAAAGGACCTCTTTGAAAGTGATGCAGAAGGTTACAATTGGTGGAATCATGCAATATTTAGACTAGATAATGTTTAAAAAAGGTTGTAATGTGAAGCAATGAAATGGGGTATCAGTCTACTCTGTGACACCCACAGAACACAACTGAAGACTTTACACAAATATTAAAGTTTTAGCTTGTCGTGGGACTGTGACTGTGAAATCACCTCCCCAGTCAGCCTATTGTGTATTGACATTCATATTGCACTGTACAGCTTTACCTCAGGATTGGGGATAAATCAAATGGGGGTATTTGTCTACTCAATACCCAAGATATTCTTTCCCAATGTCCTCCTCAAGAGACTCCAAAACATCCACACAGTATTGTTTTTCTGCAGGAAAAGTGTTCAATACACAGGTTGACAATACATGTGGCTCAATTCAGTTGTTTCAGAGTCCCGCAATAAGAGCTACAATGCTAATGTTCTCTGGGTGTCACTGAATAGACTGATGCCCCATGTCATTGATCCACAATCCAGCCACAATCCAGGTAAGGCTGTACAGTGAAATAAGCATGCCCCCAATGCAATTCTAAAGGATTATACATCTGGTGTGTTTTCTGCAGATTTTTATCAAATTAATAAATTGTCTTTTGTTGATTTTATATAACATTCCAACCTCGTTTAGCCTGATCTATTCAATTATGGCATTCTACAATTGTATTAATTTGCATTACTGTCAATGACATACTTTTATTTTGAAGGCTAATCGCAAAGTCCACTATTGTGGCTAATTTTTATTGTGGCTAGGGACACAAAGATGGGTCCGATCACCATTAATCAATTAAGAACTGTCCTAGAAATTAGGGCTATTTTAG
The DNA here is from genome assembly GCF_034236695.1 of Oncorhynchus nerka. Classification (NCBI taxonomy): domain Eukaryota; kingdom Metazoa; phylum Chordata; class Actinopteri; order Salmoniformes; family Salmonidae; genus Oncorhynchus; species Oncorhynchus nerka. The sequence continues at coordinate 28,551,178 of NC_088414.1, forward strand.
ATGACACCTAGCCATATAGTTAGCTAGCTAACCATAGCTATTGAAACAGTGTCATTTTGCTATGTTTTTGGGGAAGAACATTGTTTGCATCCATGAGCTAGCTAGCTTTTTTTTAATGACCAGCACTGTAGGTGCGCGAGAACTACCAGCATCACAGCATACGTATCGATGAATCATTGTGACATATAAAATATGAGTGATTACTGTAATAACCACGTAAAAAATGTATGAATGTGTAAAATTGTGACGTGCAGTCATATTCAGGTCATGATTGGTCAACAAGCTTATTTGACACGCAAAGACCCAAACGGCGTTCCATAGTATGAGAAATCCTGGTTGAGAATGAAACAACTGAACAAATGAACAGCGAAACAGCACAGCAAGTAAGTGAAATAAATGGGTTTGGTTATGTTTTACTGATAATGGGGACATGCGTAAATGCCAACAAAATAACTTTTTCACGAGTGTGTGTGTAACCTTTTTTATTTAACAATGCAAGTAATTTAAAAACATATTCTTATTTACAATCATGGCAAACCCCGGCCAAACCCGGACGACGCGGGGCCAATTGTGTGCCGCCCTATGGGACTCCCAATCACAGGCGGATGTGATACAGCCTGGATTCGAATCAGGGACTGTAGTGATTCCTCTTCACTGAGATGCAGTGCCTTAGACCGCTGTGTGTGTGTTTTCACTATTTAACTGTATTAGAATGCTTAAAAGACCGCTAAAAGTTTGAATATCGGGTACCGGTATCGTTTTTTTGGGGGGGGGGGCTACTTAGGAGATACAGATCACGATAGGAGATACAGATCACGATTTCAGAGTTAATGCCTAAACTTAAACATTTAGATTTGGAACAACTTCGTCTAATTCTGATGTGATACTGTTAAAGCTTGTAGGAACACTAGTTAACTGCCACTCGTGAGCTATGCAGACTTGCAGAGGTGATTGGGGAGTGCCAGAGAGGCCTATGGGGTTGGGAAATGTGTGGAATTTCTTTCCTTTCTTTTTACTATTTTCTAATAGTGAAAAGGTCAAAACAATGAAATAAGACACATGGTATCATGTGGTAACCAAAAAACAAATCAACATATATTTGAGATTCTTCAAAGTAGCTACCCTCTGCCTTGACAGCTTTGCACAGTCTTGGCATCTTTCAACCAGCTTCATGAGGTAGTCACCTAGAATGTATATCAATTAATAGGTGTGCCTTCTTAAAAGTTAATTTGTGGAATTTCTTTCCTCCTTAATGTGTTTGAGCCAAGGTAGGGGTGGTATACAGAATATGACCCTATTTGATAAAAGCCCAAATCCATATTATGGCAATAACAGCGCGAAACCATCAAGCCCTATGATGCAACTGGCTCTCATGCGGACCGCCACAGGAAAGGAAGACCCATAGTTACCTTTGCTGCAGAGGATAAGTACAATAGAGTTACCAGCCTCAGAAATTGCAGCCCAAATAAATGCTTCACAGAGTTCAAGTAACACACATCTCAACATCAACTGTTCAGAGGAGACTGCGTGAATCATGGTCGAATTGCTGCAAAGAAACCACTACTAACGGACACCAGTAAGAAGAAGAGACTTGCTTGGGCCAAGAAACGCAAGCAATGAAGACTAGACTGGTGGAATTCTGTCCTTTTTGTCTGAGTCCAAATTTGAGATTTTTGGTTCCGACTGCCGTGTCTTTGAAACGCAGAGTAGGTGAACAGATGATCTCTGCATGTGTGGTTCCTACCGTGAAGCGTGGGGGTGCTTTGCTGTCGACACTGTCAGTGATTTATTTAGAATCCAAGGCACACTTAACCAGCATGGCTACCGCAGCAATATGCCATGCCATCTGGTTTGCGCTATCATTTGTTTTTCAACAGGACAATGACCCAACACACCTCCAGGCTGTGTAAGGGCTATTTGACCAAGAAGGAGAGTGGATTGCTGCATCTGATGACTTGGCCTCCACAATCCCCCAACCTCAACCCAATTGAGATGGTTTGGGATGATTTATTATTATTTATTTTTTACCTTTTATGTAACTAGGCAAGTCAGTTAAGAACAAATTCTTATTTACAATGACAGAACGACAGATTTTTATTTTGTCAGCTCTGGGATTCGATCTAGCAACCTTTCAGTTACTGGCCCAACGCTCTAACCACTAGGCTATCTGCCGCCCCGAGTTGGACCCGCAGAGTGAAGGACAAGCAGCCAAAAAGTGCTCTGCATATGTGGGAACTCCTTCAAGACAGTTGGAAAAGCATTCCAGGTGAAGCTGGTTGAGAGAATGCCAAGAGTGTGCAAAGCTGTCATCAAGGCAAAGGGTGGCTGCTTTGAAGAATCTCAAATATATTTTGATTTGTTTAACACTATTTTTGGTTACTACATGATTCCATATGTGTTATTTCATAGTCTTGATGTCTTCACTATTCTACAATATAGAAAATAGTAAAATAAAGAAAAACCCTTGAATAAGTAGGTGTGTCCAGACTTTTGACTGGTACTGTATGTCTATATTTCTTTTGGCTACTGCTCGACTAATCTCGGTCGACCAACAGCTTATCGATCAGTCTACTAAATGGGGTCAGCCCTACAAGGCTGTGGGTAATATCAAACAGAGATACCTTGGTCAGTTGATCACTTCTCTTTCCATGACAGACTAAGCAGGTGAACTCTATCCCTTATTGATGTAATTTGTTAAATATACCTCAGTCAGTGTAGATGAAAGGGAGGAGACTGGTTAAAGTATGATTTTTAAGCTGAGACAATTAAAACATGGATTGACAACAAATGTGCCTTTTGAATGGGGTATGGTGGTAGGTGCCAGGCACACCGGTTTGTGTCAAGAACTGCAACACTGCTGGGTTTCCTATGTGTATCAAGAATGGTCCACCACCCAAAGGACGTCCAGCCAACTTGACAGAACTTTGGGAAGCATTGGAGTCAACATGGGCCAGCGTCCCTGTGGAACGCTTTCCACATCTTGTGGAGTCCATGCCCCGACTAATTGAGGCTGTTCTGCGGGGGGCTTCCCATTGTTACTCACCACTGTGTCATCTCGCTGGAACAAAAGCACAGCATGCACACATAACGAATGCTTTGCCCTGTCATTATCTTGTTAGATAGAACTCAAGATGTTGTCCCTGGAAGAAGGTTTCCAGAGGTGTATGTCTCAGGATGTTCGATTGAATGGGAACAACCATTCTCTGGAGCTCAATTATCCTGAGAACGAATGCTAATTGGTCTTTGGGGGAGATGGGTCCACCTATGGTTTCCATAAGGGTCTACTGCACTGAACAACAACTAAGTAGATGACAACATGGCTCAGCATGCCATAGCCCAGTCAAGCTAAGAGTAGAATGCTATAGTGCTCTAGTACAAGGAAACCTGTTCCTGGGGCCCACACTCGGTGGAAATGTAGTTTCCCCCTAGCACTACACAGCGGATTCAAATAACTAACTCATCAAACTTTGATTATTTGAATCCACTTAATAGTGCTAGGTCTAAAAACTAAGCTCCCTGCCTGCCCACCTTGGTCCTGGGAAACACTGCTCTAGTATCACAGCCCCACCCAGCAGGGTATAGCATGAGGCCTTCTCTTGGTGCTGCATATTCAGTTAGGCTACCTGCGTCGACATGCAAATAAGCACGCACCAGTCTTTACATGTATTGGCCAAAAACTCTTTGTTGTCAGATACCATACCAGTGAGTAAACCTGCAAATTTGTATGGCAAAACCCTAATTTACATCCAAGACATGCTTGTTCCTGTTTTGTGTTAAGGCATTTACAAAACCCAAGCAGAGTCTCTGGGCAGAGAGGTGGGTAGGCAGGCAGGCAGCTCTGTGGCTGGAGAAGGATGAGTGTGTAAAGCGGCCTATTCTTCTTGAGGGGAAGAGCAGTGAGCAGCATGAGAACACAGGGTTCTGGCCTTGACAGACCAAGATATTCAGAATGTCACATCTGGCTGAGAAAATGTCCACCAAAACAGAACACTACTAGCAGTCTAGCACAATACTCACGGATACGAAGGCATGCTCACACAAGTGCAATGAACAAATATTTGGAAACTGGTAATTTTACAGTTTAGTCATGTTGCAGACGCTCTTATCCAGAGGGACTTACAGTTAGTGCAGTCATCTGACTCCCTTTAAGATAGCTAGGTGGGACAGCAACATCTCAGTCATAGTAAGTACATGTTTCCTCAAAGTAGCTATCAGCAAAGTCAGCGCTAGTAGGGTGGGAAGAGTCAAGTGCGAGTTAGTTTACTGGTTCCACCATTGAGGTGCCAGGACAGAGAAGAGCTTGGACTGGGCTGAGCGGGAGCTGCCCTCCCGTAGGGGTGGGAGGGCCAAGAAACTAGAGGTGCCAGAACGGAGTAGTCCGGTTGTAGGATTTGAGCATAGCCTGAAGGTAGGGAGGGGCAGTTCCTCTTGCTGCTCCGTAGGCAAGTACCATGATCTTGTAGTGGATGTGAGTGATGATTTGACTGGGAGCCAGTGGAGTGTGTGGAGGAGCGGTGTGACATGGGAAAACTTGAAGGTTGAACACCAGGCGGGCTGTGGCATTCTGGATAAGTTGCAGGGGTTTGATGGTAATAAAATATTCATACTAATTTCCTTTCGGCTCCATCATTCAGAGCATCTGCAATTTTAAAATGTCATCTGCTTTAGGTTAGTAGCTTATGCAGTAAATGACAGTTGAGAAGGTTGTAAAGTGTTCCATTGTTCGGTACGTTTACATGCACACAATAATACGATTATTGTGAATACTCAGATTTAATATAATAGTTTAAAAAGTGTACCTGCTTTGCAAGAAGAAAGATTTCCCTCAATCCTGTTTACATGGACACATCTGAAATCAGACTACCTGATGGGACTTCGATGAATGTAGAAAATCGGCAATCAAAATAAACATTATCACAGCGACCATGTTTTTTTTGGAGACGTGTGTATGTGAGAATGCAGTTTTTCCCAACTCACTTCCCTCCCGCAAAAGAGGGAGGCTTGAGCTGCTTGTGCAACCATGTGTGCAGATCACACTGCTGGAGCTGATGTGTAGTCCTCTTTGAACAACTTCCCTGACTAATTGACAAATGATTAGATGAGAGTATAGTCTCACAAAATGTTGCATGTCAGCAATCAAGTTTAAGATGTATAACTTCAAAAAATACAGAAATACAGCCAGTATGAGGCATTTTGCATTATTATAATCCTGCTTTTGAAATCATATGACATTTTGGGACTATATCAGCAATGGACCTTGAAGGAATTTTCCTTTTAAGGTGTTTACATGTCCTAATAATTTGAGAGATTACGCAGAAATCTAGGTGTTTAAACCCCTTAATGTCGATATCGGGACCCCCGCTGAAATCTAATTAGTAAAAAAAAAACTATCCCCATAAAAATCTGTCAGTTTAAGCTAGAGATGTTTTTTTGTTTGCATTGGATACGTCTCAATCCATCACATTGTCACACTTCTGCAGCTGTGGTGAAAGGCCATGAGACATCCCTTTCACAAAACCATATGTAGTGTCCGAACCGTTTGGCCTACAAACTATTGTGATTGCTCTACGACCCCCACAAGCGCCTTGGGACTGAAGTCGGTACCGCCGATCTGCCAACTTCTGTCTGTAGCGTCCAAACAGTTTGGGCTGCACACTAATATGACCCGATCTGTGCAAAGGGGAAACTCTCACAAACATGTTTTGCTCTAGGACGACCACAGGCCTCACAAGACTCGTAGACTCTGAAGGTCCCCCGGTACCAGTTGAAAAAGTTAATGGAAGTACATATGGAGACTGTTTAGTGCCAAAAATAAGGAGTTAAATATACTGAACAAAAATATAAATGCAACATGTAAAGTGTTGCTCCCATGTTTCATGAGCTAAAATTAAAAAAACAGAAATGTTCCATATGCACAAAAAGCTTATTTCTCCCAACTTTTGTGCCCAAATTTGTTTACATCCCTGTTAGTGAGAATTTCTCATTTTCCAAGATAATCCATCCACCTGACAAGAAGCTGATTTAAACAGCATGATCATTACACAAATGCACCTTGTGCTGGGGACAATACAATGCCACAGATGTCTCAAGTTGAGGGAGCATGCAATTGGGAGGGTGCTTGAGGAGCAATGTGCCCTCTGAGCTGCGTGTGTGCGCGGGCACGCAGGACTGCCGCGGAGAATAACTATCAGCCTGCGTAGAGAAGCACGAGATTAAACTTCACTCAATTTTATTTTTTTCCCCTTTTTAGTTAACACTATCAATGTTTCCCTCTACTGTGGGAATTCCCATATTAGCCACTTTCAATGCAACACACCAAAACTAACTATGCAAGACTTCGTATGCAAAGCTAACTATGCAAGATATTTTCTTGCAGAATGCATCAGAGTAGGAGTCTATTGCATTGACAGGGACGACTCAGCCTGTACTCTACAGACCGGTGCGGCATAACTAATCAGATGCAGTATCCCTATATACAAATATACCATTGCCATGTATGGATCTGACCATTCACTTTGAACTAGACTGTGTTTACAGCATGAGTGGTCATGAGTAGGTGTACTTTTAGAGATCAAAGCGATAGCTGCATTTAGCCACGTGCACATTTGTTAGTGAGTTATTAGCCCAGTTATAACACCTTTCTAGTCAACAATGGGGGAGTGGTTGCTTCCTACAACAGCACAAAATGTGTGCATTTCTAGCATTGTTGTATTTTTAAAGGGGCAGTGTTGTATTTTGAGACGGGCTTAAATAAGTAGCCAATACCTTCAGGGTAGCATAATTTGTCTGATTCTCTGTAATAATGGTATGGGAATAATACTTTATTTTGTAAAGTGGTTTCTTGTATCAAACAACACATTTTTGTCACCTCCTTATCTGAATAACAAGTGGATAAACAGGTTAATGTCAAGCTCTGCATATTTTTTCCAAAAGTCTACATTGAACACCACACATTGGCTGCTACTGTAGGCGGAATGACAGCACAGCTATTTCCATGTTAAAATATTATGGGATGCATTTAGTTTTTTATGGTAGGCCACTCTGATAGGCTTACATTATGATCATATAGCCCCCGTAGCCTTCTTGGCAACTGTTATAACTGTAACCTAAAACAGGTACAGCCTGTGTTTGTAATAAAGCATTTTTTGAACAGAAAAACAAATTCTGATTGGCTGGGCCTATGCGCAAGGCCCTGTCCAGTCATGTGAAATCCCTAGATTTAGGGCCTAATGAATTTATTTCAATTGACTGATTTCCTTAACTCAGTACAATCTTTGAAATTGTTGCTTGTATTTATTTTTGTTCAGTATAATATTGGTGGTCAGTCGGATTTATATAACCTGTTGGTGTTGGGTGGCACTAAAAACCTATGTACATTCTATGACCTTTTTAGGATGCAGCTTTTACAACAACTCGAGGAAGCACCATGGCCTACCCAGTATCTCGTGTAGCACCATGGCCTACCCAGTATCTCGTGTAGCACCATGGCCTACCCAGTATCTCGTGTAGCACCATGGCCTACCCAGTATCTCGTGTAGCACCATGGCCTACCCAGTATCTCGTGTAGCACCATGGCCTACCCAGTATCTCGTGTAGCACCATGGCCTACCCAGTATCTCGTGTAGCACCATGGCCTACCCAGTATCTAGCACCGTACCCAGTAGCACCATCGTGTAGCACCATGGCCTACCCAGTATCTCGTGTAGCACCAGCACCACCATGGCCTACCCAGTATCTCGTGTAGCACCATGGCCTACCCAGTGTAGCACCACGGCCTACCCAGTATCTCGTGTAGCACCACGGCCTACCCAGTATCTCGTGTAGCACCACGGCCTACCCAGTATCTCGTGTAGCACCACGGCCTACCCAGTATCTCGTGTAGCACCACGGCCTACCCAGTATCTCGTGTAGCACCACGGCCTACCCAGTATCTCGTGTAGCACCACCGTACCCAGCACCACGGCCTACCCAGTATCTCGTGTAGCACCACGGCCTACCCAGTATCTCGTGTAGCACCATGGCCTACCCAGTATCTCGTGTAGCACCAGCACCACGGCACCACGGCCTACCCAGTATCTCGTGTAGCACCACGGCCTACCCAGTATCTCGTGTAGCACCACGGCCTACCCAGTATCTCGCGTAGCACCACGGCCTACCCAGCACCACGGCCTACCCAGTATCTCGTGCACCACGGCCTACCCAGTATCTCGTAGCACCACGGCCTACCCAGTATCTCGTGTAGCACCACGGCCTACCCAGTATCTCGTGTAGCACCACGGCCTACCCAGTATCTCGTGTAGCACCACGGCCTACCCAGTATCTCGTGTAGCACCACGGCCGACCCAGTATCCGTAAAGGACCCGACTTGGAGTTGAATATATCAGTAGCATATTTATTTTTTATCAGTGTTCTTTCATCTTTTTCCACAGATCTTCTTGCTGGCCTGTCCGCCATGTAAAACAGCCATGGTCCTCTTTAGGTGAGTACCTCCATTCTACACACTCACTGCCATGAAATCCCAACACCACCTCAACAAGCCACCACCCTCAAATACGTATCCAACCACCCTCACCCCAAGTACCCACCCATTCTATCCTCCTGACCACACCATGTATTAAGGTGTCATGCTGAGTTAGCTATGTGAGAACGCAGACTAGCCAGTGACTGGAGTTTCCCAGGCATTTACTTCAACTGACTGTCAAAGTTCTTCTTAAAATAGACCATCACCCTGTCAACACCTCAGTGCTCATCTTATGACTGAGTCCCAACACAGTAGGACACTGAACTTAACCAGGAACTGCATGTACAATATGTGAAGCTGAGGGGAATTCTGAGGGTTTACCACAATCTGTTGAATCGGTTCTCTTCCTTGTGAAGTTGCTCTAGCTGGTTGCATGCATTAGGCTACACTCGAGAGACGAGGAGGGAGATCCAATGAGACTGACTGGACACTGGCTTCATGGTTCCACAAATCTGTTAATGCCCATTTTAATTTGTAAACAATAAATATTGATAAATTACTAGCTCAAAAACGTAATATGCTAAAATGACAAGTTAGTGGGGGATGGTAATTTCAGAACCAAGGTGGGGTGGACAAAGAACAGGCAACACTGCCCCCCCCTAATCTGACAGTGGGGTGGTAGATGCCTAGTCTCCCCTATGGCTCAGCTCAGGTGCCTACATAGTACATGCACAAACATTAATTACACACACACAAGTTTTACTATCCTTGTGAGGACCAAAACATTTATTCCCCTTCAAAAGCCTATTTTCCCTAACCCTAAAATAGCCTTTTTCCTTATGGGGACTGGCAAAATGTCCCCACTTGTCTGAATTTTCCTTGTTTTACTAACCTTTTTAGGACTTTTGCAATGCCACGAAAATGAAAAGAACATTGTGGTTTTAGAATGTCACAAGCAACAGTTGACTATGCTGTTGATATATGACTACCGTGCACATTTCACCACACCAGAGCATGACATTTCAAACCAATGCCATGCAAATTTAGTTCCATCAACTGGCGGTCAGGCTGAGGTTCCTTCTCAGGACATTTCATAATCACAGCCGAGGTGTGTAATATTGCCAACATCCCACAAGAGTTTTTGTTAGTACAGTAATTCAAAAACAAGTGGACTATCATTATTGAAGCTCATTTTGGAAAAAGCTGCTATAGTACAACACAGCTTCAGAAACAATGGACACGTGTGGCACAACAAGACTGAAGTCAAACAGTGTAGTCTGTATACTTGGGAGTCCCTCTTTTTCCCCAAAATTTTTTTTGTTGCCCTTTTTTCTTCCCAATTTCTTGGTATCCAATTGTCTCATTGCTGTAACTCCCGTACGGACTCGGGAGAGGCGAAGGTCAAGAGCCGTGCGTCCTCCGAAACATAACATAACAACCCAACCAAGCCGCACTGCTTCTTGACACAATTCCCACTTAACCAGGAAGCCAGCCGCACCAATGTGTCGGAGGAAACGTACACCTGGCGACCGTGTCAGCGTGCAAATGTAGGCATATAAATGTGCCCATTTGGGGATCTGATAGTGTTTCTGATTGGCTTAACGCACCACCACTAATGAGCTGTGGAGCTTCTCAAAGTAATGTTTTCTTCACCTCAAACAGCAAGCTGTTTTTACATTCTTTGAGAATGACAATAGTTCCTCAATGTATTTGAAAAATCTTTCCAGCTTTCTCCCTTTCCATAACCACTCAGCGTGAAAGTGAAAAATATCATGCTCTGATCCAGTGGAAAACATAAAATATGCCTTCCTGATTACAAATAGCCTACAGCTGTGTCTGTCCCGAGCTCACTGGTGCAGGAAACTCTTCAGGGCCCAAAATATATTATACAATTTTGCAAATTTGATAGCACACTTCGGGCTGGACCAAAGTTAATAGTTGATACAATGTTCCAATGTGATTCCTAGGATATTTATTTTTATCAGGATATTTTCTACCTGTAGGCAGCAATGTTTTTATTTGTTGGCTTTATAGGCAATTGTTTTACATAGTTTGCAATGGCAATTGAAGTTACTTTTTAAGTTTGTATTATTTTGATTTTACATGTGGACAGTATTTTGATTAACAGACCAATTATTTTGAGATACAAAGACTTTATTATAAATTAAATGAAACTGTTCCACAAAAATGTGCATATGATAACCATAACTGGCATGCAGATCAGTAGAAATAGTCAAATAAATTGGCATTCCACATGAGAAAGGCTACATGAGGAGTCGGCAACCTATTACTGGCAACTTCTGGAGAGTAACGGCAGTCTGTGAATGCCAGTAGGAGCGGGAGGACGCTCGTCAAGTAAAGTTTTTTTCCCCCTTCTGGTTATCTTGATCTCTGGCTTCCTTTTTGAGTCATTGTCTTGTTTCATCGAACATTGCGCTTAATTAAAGCGTGTGTGTGTATATGTGTATATATATATATATATACTGCGCAAAAAAATAAATGGAACACTTAAACAACACAATGTAACTCCAAGTCAATCACACTTCTGTGAAATCAAACTGTCCACTTCGGAAGCAACACTGATTGACAATAAATTTCACATGCTGTTGTGCAAATGGAATAGACAACAGGTGGAAATTATAGGCAATTAGCAAGACACTCCCAATAAAGGAGTGGTTCTGCAGGTGGCGACCACAGACCACTTCTCAGTTCCTATGCTTCCTGGCTGATGTTTTGGTCACTTTTGAATGCTGGCGGTGCTTTCACTCTAGTGGTAGCATGAGACGGAGTCTACAACCCACACAAGTGGCTCAGGTAGTGCAGCTCATCCAGGATGGAACATCAATGCGAGCTGTGGGAAGAAGGTTTGCTGTGTCTGTCAGCGTAGTTTTCAGAGCATGGAGGCGCTACCAGGAGGCAGGCTAGTACATCAGGAGACGTGGAGAAGGCCGTAGTAGGGCAACAACCCAGCAGCAGGACGGCTACCTCCGCCTTTGTGCAAGGAGGATCAGGAGGAGCACTGCCAGAGCCCTGCAAAATGACCTGCAGCAGGCCACAAATGTGCATGTGTCTGCTCAAATGGTCAGAAACAGACTCCATGAGGGTGGTATGAGGCCCCGACGTCCACAGGTGGGGGTTGTGCTTACAGCCCAACACCGTGCAGGACATTTGGCATTTGCCAGAGAACACCAAGATTGGCAAATTCGCCACTGGCGCCCTGTGCTCTCCACAGATGAAAGCAGGTTCACACTGAGTACGTGACAGACGTGACAGAGTCTGGAAACGTCGTGGAGAACGTTCTGCTGCCTGCAACATCCTCCGGCATGACCGGTTTGGCGGTGGGTCAGTCATGGTGTGGGGTAGCATTTCTTTGGGGGGCCGCACATCCCTCCATGTGCTCGCCAGAGGTAGCCTGACTGCCATTAGGTACCGAGATGAGATCCTCAAACCCCTTGTGAGACCATAGGCTGGTGCGGTTGGCCCTGGGTTCCTCCTAATGCAAGACAATGCTAGACCTCATGTGGCTGGAGTGTGTCAGCAGTTCCTACAAGAAGAAGGCATTGATGCTATGGACTGGCCCGCCCGTTCCCCAGACCTGAATCCAATTGAGCACATCTGGGACATCATGTCTCACTCCATCCACTCCATTGCACCACAGATTGTCCAGGAGTTGGCGGATGCTTTAGTCCAGGTCTGGGAGGAGATCCCTCAGGAGACCATCCGCCACCTCACCAGGAGCATGCCCAGGCGTTGTAGGGAGGTCATACTGGCACGTGGAGGCCACACACACTACTGAGTCTCATTTTGACTTGTTTTAAGGACATTACATCAAAGTTGGATCAGCCTGTAGTGTGGTTTTCCACTTTAATTTTGAGTGTCACTCCAAATCCAGACCTCCATGGGTTGATAAATTTGATTTCCATTGATAATTTTTGTGTGATTTTGTTGTCAGCACATTCAACTATGTAAAGAAAAAAGTATTTAATAAGAATATTTCATTCATTCAGATCCAGGATGTGTTATTTTAGTGTTCCCTTCATTTTTTTGAGCAATATATATATATATATATATATATATATATATATATATATATATATATATATGGGTGAACTGCCTATTCATAACATTTGAATAGATTTTCTGACCAACGCATGCTACTTTTGGGTCGGGTTTGTGGTCCGCGAATCGATGCACTTGTATCTTAAACATTTGATTCGTGGACCGATGCGTATTGGTGAATCGTTCCATCCCTAAAGGATCCCCATAGAGAAAAGAGCAGAGCCATCAGTTGTAGATAACAAACATCACTCAAAATCATTGAGACTCCAACTAGGATCTGTATCACAGCACCAATCACTCCCAAATTGCAGACATACCTGTCAGCCTCTAATTATGTGGGTAGGGTCTTATAGCAGAGGGAGGAACCCTAAGGTGGGGGTCAGTACAGAACACCTGGGCCCTGTTCTCTGTCCTCTACTTCATCAGGAGGGTTGGAGCTGGACCACAGCCATGCTGGCCTCCAAACCCTCCCTGTTCCAATCAGGACCTTGCCTTGTCCTTCTGCCATGCAGTCATAGGAGAATTGAAATGTAGCTGAACTAGTCTGCATAGAAACAAAATGACTGAAAAGGATATGAAGACTAATCTGGGTTCCCTGAGGGAAGGAAATGAGATGTAATGCAAAAGCTACAGGATTATGTCACATGGGCCATGCTGAAGATGATCAACAACCAGATGTTGGGTATACTACAAAATTAGGATATATATACTAGTATATGAGATACACAAACGATGAATCTACCTAAATTATCATCTGCGGATGCCCAAGTTCATTGCATTAAACCACCGGTCCAAGTGTAGCACGTCTCCATACTAGCCTAGCACTTTGACAGGTGCTGGTTGGTATCATATGGTATATGATGCGTTTGGCTTGCAGAATCTTAAGCAAACGCTTATTTAGTTTAGTTGATTATGGCGTTAAGTGTGTGACGTGTACTCTCTGTCTGCAGGCTTCAGGTCCATATGCTGAACGGTGCCCTACTGGCCCTCGTCTTCCCTGTGGTCAACACTAGGCTGGTAAGAAACCAATTCACTGTATTAGCGAGCACTGCAGTCACTCACAATTAGACTTCCACTCTTTCATAGTTTCAAAGATCATATTTCATTATGCATATCAAATACAAATGTTGGCCTAGTATGTAAAACACAGAAAAACACATCTTGCATTGCTTATGGTTAAAAAGTATTTTTCAAATAAATACAACTTTATCAGGATGCTGAAATACCATGTTTGTTTGAAAAATACAGTATCGGGACATAGAAAAAGCTCAAGGTTGCATCTCCTAGCCTTGTGGGAAAGCAACATAACTGTCCTTTGTGCAGAAGATGAACGCAGCGATGACGTCCAACTGTTCTCAGGGACTTGATGAGATGTTTTTCTGTAAGCTAATGTCACCGTCTCTAGTTGACAATGGCAGATGTGTAATGCATCTCGGAAAATATCAACTTCTCTCAATCCAATGTAACCATGGTGACGTGGTCACAGAATAGGATCGGGGAGAAGATACTCTTTTTCTGAGCCTTCCGCACTCAGTAATTGAATGTGAAACAGCAAAAGCAGAGCCCTACAGTAGCTGTGCTTGGCTGCTGCTGACAGAATAACTGTGAAGCTGCCCTGTCACAACCCCCACTTGCTCTTTTTCTCTCTGTCCTCAGGCTGTTCTTTTTGCTGCATTTCCCTTTTCCTCAAGAGTAGCTCTGCTCCCTGCTCTTGAATCATGTCTCTCTTGCTACTAATCACATCTCAGCCATGGAAACCAAGCCCAAATTCAATTAGGCCTATTCGGCCCTTTCCACATTTCATTACCACCTTCCCAAACATTCATCCATCAATGACTCAAAAGCACTTCAGTTTCTCTTGTTCAAAAAAGAACAATACTCAATTCAATGCTGAGTCTGGCCCAGCCCCTGAAATGACTCTGACAACATTGTATGTGAGGATTCTTTTGGCTTCCTCTAGACTTCTACCTTATTGGTTTTGTTCCAATCCCCCTACATACCTCTGGGAAGTAGAGGTGTTGTGATCACAACCTGTAGGTCTGATGATCTGATGTGAAAGTGCACTTTTACTGTATTCTATGGGTCAACAACTCCGCTTTTGAATACCACAGGTCAGATGGTTATAAGAGTTCAGTCTCTTGGTTCCATCCCATGTGGGGCATGTTCTCTAGGCTATAGACTTTCTCTGTTTTAGTGTCAAGTCATTGTGTCTCATACACATGCAACAGACATCCATTCATGTGTCAATGGCACCTGCTCGTGGGCAGTGTGGAATATCATGTTTCAGGATGTACCTGGGGCTGTTCAGGAGAGAATGTACCTCAACTACTACAGTACAGCACACTGCGTACATGTGGTACTTGCACTGACCCTGTATATACACTGAACAAAAATATAAATGCAACATCCAACAATTTCTAAGATTTTACTGAGTTACACTTCATATAAGGAAATCGTTCAATTGAAATAAATGCATTAGGCCCTAGTCTGTGGATTTCACATGACTGGGATACAGATATGCATCTGTTGGTCTCAGATACCTAAAAAGTAGGGGTCGTGGGTAAAAAAAAGTCAGTATCACCATTTGTCTCATGCAGCATGACACATCTCTTTCACATAGTGTTGATCAGGCTGTTGATTGTGGCCAGTGGAATATTGCCCAACTCCTCTTCAATGGCTGTGCAAAGTTGCTGGATATTGGCGGGAACTGGAACACGCTGTCGTACGCATCAATCCGGAGTAGAGGTCGACCGATTTAATTAGGGCCAATTTCAAGTTTTCATAACAATTGGAAATCGTTATTTTTGGGCGTCGATTTGCCGAATTAAAAAAATAATAATAATAATTTACATTTTTTGTCATTGTTTTTATACCTTTATTTAACCAGGCAAGTCAGTTAGAACACATTCTTATTTTCAATGACGGCCTAGGAACAGTGGGTCAACTGCCTGTTCAGGGGCAGAACAACAGATTTGTACCTTGTCAGCTCGGTGGTTTGAACTTGCAACCTTCCGGTTACTAGTTGAATGCTCTAACCACTAGGCTACCCTGCCGCCCAACTACCTTGTTCAGGGGCAGAACGACAGATTTTCACCTTGTCAGCTCGGGGGATCCAATCTTGCAACCTTACAGTTAACAAGTCCAACGCAATAACGACCTGCCTCTCTCTCGTTGCACTCCACAAGGAGACTGCCTGTTACGTGAATGCAGTAAGCCAAGGTAAGTTGCTAGCTAGCATTAAACGTATCTTATAAAAAACAATCAATCATAATCACTAGTTAACTACACATGGTTGATGATATTACTAGATATCTAGCGTGTCCTGCGTTGTATATAATCTGTCTAAGCATACAAGTACCTGACTGAGCGTTGATAGGCAGAAGCAGGCGCGTAAACATTCATTCAAACAGCACTTTTGTGCGTTTTGCCAGCAGCTCTTTGTTGTGCGTCAAGCGTCACCCGAAGTGAAATGGCTAGCTAGTTAGCGCGCGCTAATAGTGTTTCAAACGTCACTCGCTCTGAGCCTTCTAGTAGTTGTTCCTCTTGCTCTGCATGGGTAACGCTGCTTCGATGGTGGCTGTTGTCGTTGTGTTGCTGGTTCGAGCCCAGGGAGGAGCGAGGAGAGGGACGGAAGCTATACTGTTACACTGGCAATACTAAAGTGCCTATTAGAACATCCAATAGTCAAAGGTTAATGAAATACAAATGGTATAGAGGGAAATAGTCCTATAATTCCTATAATAACTACAACCTAAAACTTCTTACCTGGGAATATTGAAGACTCATGTTAAAAGGAACAACCAGCTTTCATATGTTCTCATGTTAGGCCATCATTGAAAATAAGAATTTGTTCTTAACTGACTTGCCTAGTTAAATAAAGGTTAAAAAATACAAATAAATGTTCTGAGCAAGGAACTTAAACATTAGCTTTCTTACATAGCACATATTGGACTTTTACTTTCTTCTCCAACACTTTGTTTTTGCATTATTTAAACCAAATTGAACATGTTTCATTATTTACTTGAGGCTAAATTGATTTTATTGATGTATTATATTAAGTTAAAATAAGTGTTCATTCAGTATTGTTGTAATTGTCATTATTACAAATAAAAAAATATATTTAAAAAAATCGTCCGATTAATCGGTATCGGCCTTTTTGGTCCTCCAATAATCGGTATCGGCGTTGAAAAAAAATCATAATCGGTCGACCTCTAATCCAGAGCATCGCAAAGATGCTCAATGGGTGACATGTCTGGTGAGTTTGCAGGCCATGGAAGAACAGACATTTTCAGCTTCCAGGAATTGTTTACAGATCCTTGCGACATGGGGCTCATGCTGAAACATGAGGTGATTGCAGCAGATAAATGGCACAACAATGGGCCTCAGGATCTCGTCACAGTATCTCTGTGCATTCAAAATGCAATTGTGTGTGTGGTCTGTAGCTTATGCCTGCCCATACCATATCCCCACCGCCACCATGGGGCACTCTGTTCACAACGTTGACATCTGCAAACCGCTTGCCCACACGACGCCGTACACGCTGTCTGCTATCTGCCCGGTACAGTTGAAACTGGGATTCATCCGTGAAGATCACACTTCTCCAGCATGCCAGTTGCCATCTAAGGTGAGCATTTGCCCACTGAAGTTGGTTATGACGCCGAACTGCAGTCAGGTCAATACCCGGGTGAGGAAGCATGCAGATGAGTTTCCCTGAGACGGTTTTTGACAGTTTGTAAAGAAATTATTTGATTGTGCAAACCCACAGTTTCATCAGCTGTCTGGGTGAATGATCTGACGATCCCGCAGGTGAAGAAGCCGGATGTGGTGGTCCTGGGCTGGAGTTGCATACATGTGGTCTGCGGTCATGAGGCCGTTTGGACATACTGCCATATTCTTTCAAATGACGTTGGAGGTGGCTTATGGTATTGAAATGAACATTCAATTATCTGGCAAATGCTCTAATGGACATTACTGCAGTCAAATGCCAATTGCACGCTCCCTCAACTTGAGACATCTGTGGCGTTGTGTGACAACTGCATATTTGAGTGGCCTTTTGTCATCCCATGTATGATAGATCCTTGCCAGGATTTAACCAAAGGGAGGTGTCAGTGGAGCATAGAGATTCATTTCACACATCTCAAATTCCCAGTACTTTTATTGTTTGAACAGTCAATATCAATTCCTTTATCATAGAGAGAGAAGATGAACCATGTCTTGTCTTTGATGCTGGCACAAACCTGGGGGGGTTACACTCGCATTAACATCTGCTAACCATGTGTGACAAATACAATTTGATTTGGTGTGTAGGGACGGGCGTGCTCTGTCCTAGGGAGGAGCCACATGTCCAGCCGAGTATGTCTTGTAAAGCTATATTCCAAACTCGGTCCTGGTGACCTCAAGAGGTCCACGTTTTGGTTTTTGCCCTAACACTACACAGCTGAACCAAAACGTGCACCCCTTGAGGTCACCAGGACTGAGTTTGGTAAATCTGAGCTACATGGTGAGGGGGAGGAGGGTTCACACATACACTGCGTCATCAAAGTGATCTGTGATCACACTGATCTGTGCTTTGTAATGCTATTGCTATTTCTCAACGGTCACACGCTCACCAGAGATCATATGGCTGTGTTAGTGTGTTGATCATTTTTAAGATGTTTTCATTTTATACATTTAGATAGGCCTATTGGGTGTGTTTTAAAACTTGCCATTTCTGTATGTGAGGCCTGTTATAGTGACAGTGTTGCTAAAACATTTCTCACTGTGATTACAACATCACTGTTATCTTCCTGTGTTTTATATCCAACTATCTGCTCTCTGTCCAGAACACACATCAAGCACTTTTTCAATTTCATATCTCAATAGCAAGGAAAGCATGGCCACACATTTATACTTCATTCCAAACTATTTTCTAAATAGTTGAACAAAGCACACAACATGGTGGTAAATATCCAAACCGAACAAGACATTTATTTTAATTTTAGTCCAGTTCACAATACCTGAATGGAATTAGTTTATTTCCTGAAGATTGTTGATCTATGCTGTCCGGTTTGGACGGATGGTCATTCTGATGAGCAGTAAGGATTTGGAATAGTTTTTGTTCATACAGAAGATTTGTCTCTCTTAAAAAGTGGATGCATCCTTTGAATGTCTCAAGTCAAGTTTTCCAGCCATTTGTGTCAACTGTATTGAATGTTGAACAGCAATAAAGACAAATACTACTTGCATAACTATGGCCTCATTATGTGGCTTTGCCCTTCGGTATGCTTGAGTCCCCTTGACTTGCTCTGGGCCTGTGACCACCAATTCCTAACTCTTTTACTGCTGCCTGGCAGTCGAGAGGCAGGCAGGGTGGGTTTATTGTGTTGTTGGCTGAGTAACAGCAGCAACATGTGACAGGAGACTCTCAGGAACCCCTGACAAACAGTGAGGAAAATTGTATTGAATTTGAGTAAAATTGTATTTACTATCAGCAAAGTCAGTGGTCACGAAAGGCAAGGGTGTATGCTACAGCACAGACACGGTCATCCAAGGCAGGGATGAGCAACTTTGATGGGGGTGGGGGCCACATATACAATCTGAACTCATCATGGGGGGGGGGGGGGGGGGTTGCGCAATGGTTCGCGCATCTGCGTACCCACATCCATACCCACACATGCAGTCAGAGCATTTTGGGGGCCCCAAATTTACATTTTGTTGGGCCTTCTGCATATCCTCTACAGCGTCATGTCCAAACTGATGCTGACGTGATGGAGGCGCCAGAAAATGTGGCCAAACATAAATTAGACTTTTTTTATTTACAGAAAATCGAGGCTAAACACCAGTCATGTTTGACAAATAATAATTAAACATTAACGTCTAAATAATTGAATGAAATTATTACTAAACGAACCCTTTCCTAACAATGCAGTTAATATCATTTTCATTTAACTAGTACGAAAAATAACATTTAACAAATGGATCAAAAGAAAATAGTAATACTAAAATAACACAAATAACAATAACGAGGCTATATACAAGTTGTCCTCTAGGCACGGTTCGTTTTAGATCAAATGGTCACAAGACCAGAGAGTGCAGGAATTGCGCTCCGCAATTCACACAACTTGAATCCGAGCGGAGGCGGTCAGCATTTTACGACTATTTAACCATAAACTTAATTGTTGAAACCCTGAATGTTTTATTTATGAAGCATGTCTTGTTTCAAAGTAGCCTAGCCAAAATACAACCATAGAAATGTTGAGGGAATTATTTTATTAACACCATCATGACATTGAAACCAGCATTTTTCTCATTGGTTTTCAACAGTATTTTATTGTCCAGAAGCCAAAGGCATAATATTAGTCATATTAGTAACCCCTGCTAGTTGATGCATTTTTAGAGCTCCAGTCTTTATTCATTTCGAATGGATATTTTCATCAATGTCGCATGAAACCGCTCACACATGCGGAGCGCTTTTGAGAACGGTGTTTTCCGCTAATTGCATTTTGGAACATTCGCACGTATTCTACAGCCATGTCGGCATTGTTGAGTTTATAATATGAAGAATTAAAACTTTATCAATATTTTAGGCTAAACAGACTTATCTGTTGCATCAGCCTCATTTGCTTAATTATACATGTTTAATGCACAGTGGTTGTATGATTTTACGATCTGTCGTCACAGAACTGTCCCAGAGTCCATTTTCAACCATAGACACCGACGGGGCGGGGCGTCCTTCATTTCAAGCCCTGGAGGGAATTATTTTGAAAAGATACATACAAGTATTTGTTTGTAATTGTAATGTTGCAATATTTCAAAGACTACAAAGGGTGGCCAACCATCCTATAGGAGAGCTTTAAAAGGGGAGTGTTGTATTTTGAGACAGGCTTGAATATGCAATGAAGCCAATAGGCAGTGTAGCCTACATTTTTATCTGATTCTCTATATGGTGTAAAAAAAAAAGGAAAATTGGCACAAAAAAAAAGTTAATGTCAAGGGAACCCTGTTACTCATTTTGCCATGGGGTGGAGAGAAACATGTGCAGTTTTAATATCTTACTGAGTGACTAAAAAAAAGAAAGCTGTCTGCTTGACTAAATCTAAAACACAATAAGCTGATATGGCCTAATTGTAAGTGACTGACATGACAAGAGAGAAAGTGCTGATGCACAACCAGATGATGTGTAACCCTGTGGATTTCCAGTGCTTTACCAACCAGACCTCTCCCCTTCCGTTCCAGCTCACCATCTCACTCACAGATCCTTTTACTGTTCAGGCTGGCTGGCAATTTACAGATTGGTTACACTCATGCCTAGGGAAGGGTTCTCTTTGTTTTCTACGCGAGTTAGTCTAACTGAATCCGAAACACCAGTCATGTTTTGATCCAATTGTGCTCTCACACAGTCTATTGGTAAATAGCCCACCCATTTTCACCTACCTCATCCCCATACTGTTTTTATTTATTTACTTTTCTGCTCTTTTGCACACCAATATCTCTACCTGTACATGACCATCTGATCATTTATCACTCCAGTGTTTATCTGCAAAATTGTAATTATTCGCCTACCTCCTCATGCCTTTTGCACACATTGTATATAGACTCCCCCTTTTTTCTACTGTGTTATTGACTTGTTAATTGTTTACTCCATGTGTAACTCTGTGTTGTCTGTTCACACTGCTATGCTTTATCTTGGCCAGGTCGCAGTTGCAAATGAGAACTTGTTCTCAACTAGCCTACCTGGTTAAATAAAGGTGAAATAAAATTTAAAAAATAAACACACACAGTTTCAAACATTTCCATAGCCAAACAATGTGAAATGCAGGAGCAGGGCATTGTTTAACATTCAATATAGTAAGGCAAACACTAATTGTTGACATGTACATATCTGTACTGCTATAATGAAGCTGATGATGATCATGTAGATACCAAACACTGGTCCATTTTGTTTCTTCAGCTTCCATTTGAGAAGGAGGTCTACTACATCCAGCATTCCTTGCTCTACCTGGTGCCTGTATACCTCTTCAGGAAAGGAGGTACGTGCCGGCTTCTTTTGCACTTATGGAATTCTGTGCTCTGTCTCCATTCCATGGGTGCTTCACTATCATTAAGAATTTGAACCATCTTGAGTTACTTCTCACTACTACCTTAACTCAACCAATCAAAAACCTCCTCCCAGTTCTGAAATTGTTGCAGTGAGAGAGGCAGAGCCCTGGAGTAAACTAGACTGCCATCTAGTGTTGTGATGCCATTCTTGCAAACACTTTTGACATTATTTTTTTTTTGTGAGAATGTGATAATTATCCATGTTTAACATTAAAATCAAACATAATATGGCAATAAAAACAAAATGAACTGAACAATTCAGAGGAATAGAGACTACGGTGGCCGTATTTTAGAATTAGCTCCAATACATCGGGAAATGGATCCCCAGTCAACAACAGACTAGGCTACTATTTGAACAAAGAGAATGGAATTAACTATCCATCGTGATCTACCATTTCTTCAATAGGATGAAAAATGGCTTCAAAATGAAACGGAAAAATCGACACAGTCACACACCACCCTGGCTCCTAACAAATTCAAACTCATTTGGAACAACAGCCTGATGTATTACACACCACATATCTGTGAACATAAGGAATAATTAATATCCCTGTCATAGCAGCATCACTGGCGAGCTAAAAAACTCAACAAAAACCAAGTCCATATCTGTACTGTAGAGTTAACAGTATGGCTTAAAGGTGCTACACACAGGATTTTTCTGCGTTGTAATTTCAGAAAATGTCCGTAATACAGTGCCATTCGAAAGTATTCAGACCCGTTAACTTTTTCAACATTTTTGTTACATTGCAGCCTTATTCTAAAATGTATTAAATTGTTGATTTTCTTCGTCAATCTACACACAATACCCCATAATGACAAAGCAGAAACATGTTTTTTTTGACATTTTTGCTATCACATTTAAATAAGTATTCAGACCATTTACTCAGTACTTTGTTGAAGCTCCTTTGGCAGCAATTACAGCATCGAGTCTTCTTGGGTATGACGCTACAAGCTTGTGGAGAAATCCTGTACGGAGCCTTCACTGTGCGCTGCCTCTTTAAGAGCACTTCAGCAGTAAAGGAAGGAGGAAATAAAGTTGCGGTTCAATTGCTCTGCCATTATTATTATTATTATTATTGTATGAGGTATTATTGGTAGGGTCACCCCTGTGCTGTGAAGTGGGTTTATATGGTGTATCTTCTCTCCTCTGGTAAACAGGCTACACTCTAGGCAGTCTCTTCTGCTGATGTGTGTGTGTCTGGTAGTGGTACTCTCTATTCTACTCTTTTCCTTTCGGCTTGGTTAATACCTGCTTGATGCCCGAACAAAACCTTTATCTTTCTTCTCTAATAATACCGCTTCAAGCTTTGCACACCTGTATTTGGGGAGTTTCGCCCATTGTCTCTGCAGATCCTCAAGATCTGTCAGGTTGGATGGGGAGCATTGCGATTGGGTTCAAGTTTGGCCGCTGGCTGGGCCACTCAAGGACATTCAGAGCCACTCCTGTGTTGTATTGGCTGTGGTTTTAGGGTCGTTGTCCTGTTGGAAGGTGAACCTTTCGCCCACGTCTGAGGTTCTGAGCACTCTGGAGCAGGTTTTCATCAAGGATCTCTCTGTACTCTGCTCCGTTCATCTTTGCCTCGATCATGACTTGTCTCCCAGTTCCTGCTGCTGAAAAAACACCTCCACACCATGCTTCACCGTAGGGATGTTGCCAGGTTTCCTCCAGAAACAGGTGGATACTCCAAGTTGTAGAAACATCAAGGATGATCTATGGAAACAGGATGCACCTGAGCTCAATTTTGAGTCTCATAGCAAAGGGGCTGAATATTTACAGTATGTAAATAAGGTATTTCTGTTTTTTATTTGTAATAAATTTGCAACTATTTCTAAAAACCTGTTTTTTTCGTTTTGGCATTATGGGGTATTATGTGTAGATTGCTGAGGATTTTTATTTAATCCATTTTAGAATAAGGCTGTAACATAACGAAATGTGGAAAAAGTCAAGGGGTCTGAATACTTTCCGAAGACACTGTATATCTGCAGTAATAGTGGAATGATAGTGTTTCACAGTATTATTTACCCGGCAGTGTTGTGATTGGCTGGCCAGTGTTGTGATATTCGCTTATTGATATCTCCCGCCGGGCTGGCACCTGTTGTCAAAGTGGGAAAGCTATTTTGACTTTTTGGCTGTTATCTAGTGGACATCGGGTCAAGTGGCCAATGTAGAAATCGCTCTCATTTCCTGGCTGCAAAACATTATGCACTGTTTGCTCAATTTTAGTTTTGAGAAAACATGCACTGAATAGTGTAGGGAATCATTGTAATATATAAACAAAAAGGGGAGTCTAGGGTGGGAAGGGCCTCATTAAAGCAAAGGCTGCATTTGATTATTATTGTGAAACCGAACAACAACCAAAAAGTAGACGCCGCCATCCATACCTACTCAGTACTGTTTTCTTCTGTTTTATGTTTAAGCAACCGCATTGGACAAACAATTGCATTGTCAGTACACATTTTTACATGATATTCAATAAAACTCAATACAAATATGATTAAAAATACAAACATTCTTAGTACATGCACACACTTATCTACTCAACACTGTTTTTTAACATAGTGTAAAGTAGGGCTGTGCTGAGTACTCGGACAAAACAAGTATCAAAAAGGATATGGAGAATTTTTCAAATACGATTATGACACAAGTATTTTCTAATTATCCGTAATCTGGAAAAATTCATTTTCAGCTGAAGCGCTGGGTGCTCTAAACTACTATTAGGTAGTTTTTGTCTGTAAATAAAATGGACGGGGGATTGGTTAAACCTGCTGCAACGATTAGATTACAACAAGGCGCTCTCATGTCACTCACTCGTCTCAGGGAACAAGTCTCCCTTTCTCCGTGTATAAATCAGAATCCGTAGCTAGTCATTGGTAAATCAATTTATTTCCTTTTGACCTTTGTGGTGGAATTATTGTAATCAGAAGGAGAGACTTTTAGATTTCTTCAAAACAATCAGACTTTATTATTTCATTAGTGCAGTAATGGAGCTGGTCGGTGATCACCTCTGAAAAGTCAACCAGCGGATTTGAGCGACAGCGTTTTGTAGCAAAGTCCATCCCCCTGGATGTTCGTGACAAACAAAGGCTGTATGGATGGGTCACAAGGTTGCTAATAATTCACAGCAAACAGTATCTGCTGTAAATACTGTCATCATTGTATGGAGACCAGGGTCTGGCCCCCCAACTCCATACTGCTACCCCAGGGGGAGATGCGGTATCACCCAAAGACATACATCTCCTGTCAGTGTTTAACCCTCCGTAGAACACACACAGATGAGTGTTCTAACAACCCCGTATTCTGTTGCATAAAACAACCATTTGATGCAATTACAGTATTCTAGCATAATTTAGCAATTTTGCTCTCACACTTTGCTGAGGCTATAAGTTGTTTTTGTCTGTCTACTTTGCCTTGTTTAGTAGGCCTACTTTCTGTCCGCATAATTAGTAGAAGTCTCTCGTTTAACAAATCATTAGAAAATAATATCACAAATGTAGATTGTTTATTTTGATTGTAAAAGTGTTGGGAGAGAAGTTTTGCTTCTCACGAAAGTGAAACAATATATGGGGCAAAAAATGTGCCTGCCTTCACCTGAATCTGTCTGGAATAAATGCAGTCCGTAGTAACTGGCCATGCATTAGGCAATTTATTAGCCTATTCCATTCATAATTGAATAGGACCAAGTAAGTAAATCATTTTTCATTTTTTTTATTTACAATGAGTGAAGAAACTTAATGTACTCTGGGTGATATAGCGCAGTAATGCACATTTAAGATATAGGCATTACCTGGCATTTTAAAGTGCACTTCCGGGTTTTCCGATCACAAGTAATTCCCATTACGAATATGAGTATGACAGATCGGCACACCCATTGTGAAAAGGCATGCAATAGTTGGTCTCGGGAGCAAAAAAATCCACTGCCAGCTGCATTCTTTAATTTTCAAGGGAACTTGAGAATACCCATATTGATTAGTCTGCCATAAAATGGAAGAAATCCATAACTGTATTTTCAGTTCTGTTTTGAATTATGTTCATACATTTACTATTCTTGCCTCCCCCTCCCCCAGGTGTGTACAAGCCAGAGCCCCTGGGGGACATGTGGTGGGCTATCCTCTCCACTGGCATCCTGTTCCTTTATCACTTCCTGTTCCTGCAGGGCCTGGGCCTGGTAAGATTGATGGAGGGAGCCCTCTACTGGACACTCGGTGCAACTCCTCTTCACTCGCTCTTAAAAGAGAGGCCAGTAACGAGACACATGACACAGATATAGGAGTCCGACACTAATGTACAGGTCACACTAGCATGACTAATGAGCTGCATGACACAGCGGACTGCTCTTCTCCCACTCTGCCTGACTGATGGCACGAAGGAAACAAACACCAAGCAAGGCCACCGTTACAGTAGGTCTGCTGAAGGGAGAACGGCTCATAGTAATGGCTGGTACGGCGCAAATGGAATGGTATTATACACCTGGAAAGCATGTGTTTAAGGTATTTCATACCATTCTACTAATTCGCTCCAGTCATTACCACTAGCCAGTCCTCCTCAACCTCCTGTGGCCTCAGTGTGTCTCCTTCTACATAGTCTCTCACTTTTCTCTCTTTCTCTCCCTCTTCCCAGATGACCGAGGTCAATCTGAACAACATGCTGTGTCCAGCAGTGTCAGATCCATTTTATGGGCCTTGGTACCGGGTTTGGGCTGCGGGTCACCAGACCCTGTTGACCCTGGTCCATGGGAAGGCCCTGACCCTCCTCTCCCACCACACCGGCCCCACCTGCAGGTACTTGCTGGACACCGCCAGACTGCGCAGCAAGAAGATTGACTGAACATCCACACACAGAGACAAACACGAACGTAGCCTTTTCCAATCCAAACGCCTGTTATGTTGGGATTTTCTATCCACATTTTTAATGCAGCTGTACCACCTTTACCATATTTATTTACTGTAAAGAAATAATCATTTCAGAGTCAATGAAATATCATTCCTTTAGTGTTTGTGCTGGATTGCATTATATGCATGCACAATCATGGGCGCCTGATTTTGTCTAAAAGTGGGGGTGCAAATGCTTGGAAGGGGGGGCTTGACTTTTTTTGGCACCGTTTGAAGCGCTGTCACCATAAACATTAAAACAATTTACTTGTCTCAGCAGTGTACATATTTGATTAAAAAAGGGTAGAAATGGCTTATTTGGTCAAAATGACTTACCAAGCCAAGCACACAGACCAGGCACCAGGACAGGCGTTTAAGTGATTAAGGGGTGCAGTTGAACTCGGTGAGGGGGGCACAATTTTTAAGGGTTCTTGCATTGGAATTATATTGAATTCTTATCACGCTATAACGTAATAAACTAAGTTCAAATGCAGAGACTCAGACCAGTGAGTACTTTTTGAAGTGACAGATTAACGTGAAATCTGTAGCCCAGCTCCACTGTGCTGTATCAGCACAATGGACAGCGCCCTACACAAGGCCATTTTGGTAATGAATATAGGCTACAATATAGGCTTTTTATAATGGGTGAATTGCCTAATGTGAATGCAGGCGTACACACAGCCATCTTACCAAAATAATGCTAACTAAATGCTGAAAGTAGTAGACTAGTAACAAAAATACTGAATAGCAGTTTGGCTTAGAAAAACGACACAGCGAATGTGAACAAATGAATGTGAACAGAACAAAACAGAGTTAGGTCTACCATAGGCCTATAAACAAACGCGGATTGATAAAGGCATGACAGAATCTAGGCTAGTTACATTAACAGTAAACAAAAGGAGAATGCAAATAACCACATCTTACAGCAGGGCTCTCCAACCCTGTTCCTCCCCCTGTAATCAATTAAGCAATGCCGGCCTACCATAAATACGTTTCCATTTCAGTTCCATTTTAAAAACATGAAAACCAATAGGCTGCCAAGAAAGCCTACGTTCTATTTCTATGGTGAAATGTATCGATATGTAGCTGTCATTTGGGTCCTTCCATTAGAATTAGAATGAATTCTGCTTATCACAATAAACGTAAAAGTTCAAAGGCCGAGACGATTGAGTGCTCTATCAGCACCATGTACAGCGCCCTACACACTAAGCAAGCCCTTTTTGGCAATGAAAATATATTTGCCATTCATACTCTAGGTTGTTGCTGAAAAGGATGTCACTGGCTATACTACCAAGATTATGATAAAAACCAACCAGCTAGATTGTTTCTTACCTTTTCAGAAGAGTTGCAGCCTTTGATGCTCTGTGGAACTTCCTGAGTAATCAATCATTCCATTCTCCCTGAAATCTTCTTGTAAGATTCCACACAAATGCCAGTTGGATTAGTTGAGCTTTCCTTGGGTGTAGCATGCTTCGTCTGCTGACTAAACACATTTGTCAAAGTGGAAAAGGAGTTTGTGCCAGTTGCCTATCATTAACACGTGTTGACACCTCAGTTCCCATAGCACTTAAAACTTTGTTTTCTTTCCGCGGTGCATTTCAAATGCTTTATGCGTTCCTAGCGAATCCTTTTATTCTATCAATAGCATGCTTCCAGTTAGAATACTTGGAATAAGGCTCAGAAAACCTGCAGCTAGGGGATAATTCTTTGCTAACCTGGGCTGGCTTCTTTGTTCCAAGATCATCAGGAACAGGTGGAGGGGTCTGTGGAGACATTATGCTTGTGGCACTTGTGGAAGAGAGAGTAGGCTCTTGACTCCTGAGCTAGCTGGAGCTCGGCAGCATCATCACTGCTGGGCTTGGCGGCAGTTTCGTTTCTGATCGTGGCAGATTAGCTGGTTAGAGCAAAATAGGCTAATAACACTAACACCCTTTACAGCTAGCTAAGAAGCTAACTAAACTCTGTAGTGGTGGGGATTTAACTGAACTTGACCTGCCCTTATAAATCAAAATCAAATGAGCCTATTACAGGCAGAGGCGTATCACATTATTCACGTAGCCTACCACAGATGAGCAGCATTTTCCCCACGCTTTTTATGGAAACCAAACCCAAAGGAGTCATACTTAACCGCCCAGTAGCTTTCCATAGCCCACCTACACATATACACACACTCTGAGGTGCGCAGATACTGATTTTGCGCCAACCTGTCACTCGATAATTTGAACTTTTTTGCTGTTTTTATATAGAGACGTAAAACTGAAGTGGCACACGTTTTAACTTGAGGGGGCTAAGCCCCCTTTTGCCCCCTCGTGGAGCCGGGTCCGCAAGCAGAGCTGTTTTATGGAGATCCAAATACCCTGTGCTTTTTTATTTAGAACATAGTCGCATACAGACACCACTTGGCTACATTATAACCGTGAAGCGGCCATTGTGCACTGGCATATGGGGCTCAGCCACAACTGTTACTTTGTTCCATTTTTTTCATTAAGTAACAAATGTGATTTAATTGATTTGAAGTTGGGGAAAATAGATGACAAAAATGCAGAATGGTGTTAAATGCCTGTAAATAGCTTGGGGAATATTTCACAGATGTAAGCATGTAATATTAGGCCTTCTGATTATTTCTCAAATTGACATATACATTTTAATACAAACATTACTAATCATTTAAAATGATCCAATAGATGATAATTTTCTGGTAAAAAAGTGGGGGTTTAAAACCGATGTTTGCACCTCTATTCTGAAAGTGGGGTTGTAGCTGCTCCATTTTCCCCATTGCTCAGGCGCCTATGCGCACAATGGTAAAGACTTCTGGAGTTTGGTAGTTCTTGATGTGGGCCATCCCAATTTCAGTCCATAACATGTAGCCCAATATATATGTTCTATATACATGATCACATAGTGCATCTGTTTATTGATAACCTGCATAGCTCTACGTTGGGACAGTAACTGGGAACCCCTGTTATAAGGGAAGTATTACAGCCCATTGAAGAGGTTTTAAGTAGCATTTGCATTTCCTATTCACTTTGATCATTGGATCGCTCACATTTTGTAATGAGGGATATTTGTGTTACTTAACAAGTACACATGTAAATAAAAAAAGTGATATGGTTTACTTTTGTACACTTGTTTTTTTTCTGGGTGAATGTGCACTGTTGTATTTATTGACAATAAAAGTGATTTTTGCCCTTTAATTGTATTTTCTCAGTGAATACCTCAGGTACTAATAATACACTGAACAAAAATATAAATGCAACATGTGAAGTGTTGGTCCCATGTTTCATGAGCTGAAATAAAAGATCCCAGAAATGTTCCATACTCACAAAAAGCTTTATTTCATTTGGTGCACAAATGTGTTTACATCAGGGTGGGTGAGCATTTTTCATTGGACAAGACAATCTATCCACCTGACAGGTGTGGCATATCAAGAAGCTGATTAAATGGCATGATCATTACCCAGGTGCACCTTGTGCTGGGGTCAATAAAAGGCCATTCAAATGTGCTGTTTCGTCACACAAC
Organism: Oncorhynchus nerka; assembly: GCF_034236695.1. Taxonomy (NCBI): domain Eukaryota; kingdom Metazoa; phylum Chordata; class Actinopteri; order Salmoniformes; family Salmonidae; genus Oncorhynchus; species Oncorhynchus nerka. The sequence goes on from NC_088414.1 coordinate 28,581,164, forward strand.
ACAATGCCACAGATGTCTGAAGGTTTGAGGGAGTGTCCAAATGGCATGCTGACTGCAGGAAAGTCCACCAGAGCATTTGCCAGAGAATTGAATGTTCATTTCTCTACCACCGCCTCCTACGTTGTTTTAGAGAATTTGGCAGTACATCCAACCGGACTCATGACCGCAGACCACATGCAACGCCAGCCCAGGACCTCCACATCCGGCTTCTTCACCTGCAGGATCGTCTGAGACCAGTCACCCGGACAGCTGATGAAACTGTGGGTTTGCACAACTGAAGAATTTCTCCACAAACTGTCAGAAACAGTCTCTGTGTGGTCGCTGTCCTCACCAGGGTTGTAACTGACTTCAGTGGGTAAATGCTCACCTTCGATGACCACAGGCACTCTGAAGAAGTGTGCTCTTCATGGATGAATCCCGATATCAACTGTACTGGGCAGATGGCGTCGTGTGGGCGAGCTGTTTACTGATGTCAATGTAGTGAACAGTGCCCTATGGTGAGGTTATGATATGGGCAGGCATAAGCTGCGGACAATGAACACAATTGCATTTTATCGATGGGAATTTGAATGCACAGAGTTGCCTTGACAAGATTCTGAGGCCCATTGTCATGCCATTCATCCACCGCCATCACCTCATATTTCAGATGATGCACGGTACCGTTTCACAAGGATCTGTACACAATTCCTGGAAGCTGAAAATGTCCCACGTCTTGCATTGCCTGCATACTCACCAGACATGTCCCCCATTGAGCATGTATGGGATGCTCTAGATTGACGTGTATGACCAGCAACTTCACACAGCCACTGTAGAGGGTTGGGACAATATTCCACAGGCCACAATCAACAGCCTGATCAAATGATCAGGCTATGTCGTGCTGCATCAGGTCACACCAGACACTGACTGGTTTTCTGATCCACGCCCCTACCTCAGTGACCAACTGATGCATATCTGTATTCCCAGTCATGTGAAATCCATAGATGAAAGCCTAATTTATTTATTTCAATTGACGGATTTCCTTTATGAACTGTAACTCAGTAAAATCTTGTGTTTATATTTTTGTTAAGTGTAGATTAGTGGCGTGTATTTATGGACGCCAGGCTTCCCTAAAAACCCCCCCCCCCATTTTTTTTATTTATACTACATACATTATTTTGTATTTTTTGTTTCTCTGTGTTTCATACATTCAGCCTCTTGGGAATTGAAGGAAGTGTATCTCACTGGAGAAAACATCAGAGCGAATGAACTAGCTGTCTTAGTATGTGTAGCGTATCTACAAGTCAGAAGTTTACATACACCTTAGCCAAATACATTTAAACTCAGTTTTTCCTTGCTCGAACACGCTTTTTCAGTTCTGCCCACACATTTTCTATAGTGTTGAGGTCAGGGCTTTGTGATGGCCACTCCAATACCTTGACTTTGTTGTCCTTAAACCATTTTTCCACAACTTTGGAAGTATGCTTGGGGTCATTGTCCATTTGGAAGACCCATTCGCGACCTAGCTTTAACTTCCTGACTGATATCTTGAGATGTTGCTTCAATATATCCACAGAATTTTCCTTCCTCATGGTGCCATCTATTTTGTGGAGTGCACCAGTCCGTCCTGCAGCAAAGCAGCCCCACAACATGATGATGTGATTCACGGTTGGAATGGTGTTCTTCGGCTTGCAAGCATCCCCCTTTTTCCTTGAAACATAACGATGGTCATTATGGCCAAACAGTTCTATTTTTGTTTCATCAGATCAGAAGACATTTCTCCAGAAAGTACGATCTTTGTCCCCATGTGCAGTTGCAAACCGTAGTCTGGCTTTTTTATGGCGGTTTTGGAGCAGTGGCTTCTTCCTTGCTGAGCGGCCTTTCAAGTTATGTCGATATAGGACTAATTTTACTGTGGATATAGATACTTTTGTACTTGTTTCCTCCAGCATCTTCACAAGGTCCTTTGCTGTTGCTCTGGGATTGATTTGCACCTTTCGCACCAAAGTACGTTCATCTCTAGGAGACGGAACGAGTCCCCTTCCTGTTCGGTATGACGGCTGCGTGGTCCCATGGTGTTTATACTTGTGTACTATTGTTTGTACAGATGAACGTGGTACCTTCAGGTATTTGGAAATTGCTCAAGGATGAACCAGACCTGTGGAGGTCTACAATTATTTTTCTGAGGTCTTGGCTGATTTCTTTTGATTTTCCCATGATGTCAAGCAAAGAGGCACTGAGTTTGAAGGTACACCTCCAAATGACTCAAATGATGTCAATTAGAAGCTTCTAAAGCCATGACATCATTTTCTGGAATTTTCCAAGCTGTTTAAAGGCACAGTCAACTTAGTGTATGTAAACTTCTGACCTACTGGAATTGTGATACAGTGAATTATCAGTGAAATAATCTCTCAACAATTGTTGGAAAAATGACTTGTGTCATGCACAAAGTAGATGTCCTAACCGACTTGCCAAAACTATAGTTTGTCAACAAGACATTTGTGGAGTGGTTGAAGAACGAGTTGTAATGACTCCAACCTAAGTGTATGTAAACTTCCGACTTCAACTGTATATGATGCAGTCAGGTCAAAAAGAGTAGGACATTATTGCTGCCCGGGATGGGATGTCAGTGAGCATTTGGCCTCCCTTGATGAAAAATTCAATAATAAAAGCCAATCAGCATTGAGTTAAACTGAGTGAGCTCAGCCACATCACATTTAGCTTAAGTTAATTTAACTAAATCGTTTTTGGTATCTTTTAGTTGTCACTGCATTAGACTAAGTGGAGGTGATTAGATAATGTTGAAGTTGAAATCGTGCTGGAATAGTTGAGGCAGCTCCTGTTTTCTTTGTGACTTGCGGTAACTGGTTCTAAATCAATAGTAGTCCGAAAATGTTGGAAACATTACCTTGCTGTAGATCATTAACTGTTTGTTACATGAAATATGTTTAGTGGACTTCATCGGACAGATGTTGCTCTCCGGTTTTGCAATGAAACAAATGTGTGATTTAATTTATTCTGCCACTGTGGCTTATATGAACTAACAGGTTATAAAGCAAACAAAGTAATTATCACAGCACATTGGTTGTAAAATGGCTTCCTATGATTTTACCCACGCATCACTACAGGTGTAGGTTATATAGCTCTTATCCAGTCCTTCCAGGCAAACACCTCTAACACCACTAATGTGTAGCACCTACATGATTTCCTTCCCATTACTATGGACTTGTTATCCAAGCTATGAATATAACCTAATGTGTTTTGTATGACATGCAATCAGGCTTCAACTCTCCAAGCATACAACCAAATATATCAGTCGTTTAACATGGAAAAACACCCATTACACAACTCACACACACACATTTATCTTTTCACGTGGTTTTATTCATTTTTATTGGCTAAATGAATTTAAAAGGTAATAACAATGTTTAAAACTACATGATCATATCCACAGCCATTGCTCACATACCCACTGATAACCCATCTATATATAAGATTTTCTCCCTCCCCACACATTTTTTAAAAACATTTTTCATTTTCTGTATTTTTTTGGAGCCATACTATCATAAATGCCCATTTCAAGTCTCATCACACTAACAGCAATTCAATGGGAGAGAAAGGAGACTCTAGCTCTAAAGGAGTCTTTTTTCCCCCCAGTTCATATTATTCCATCAACATTTAAGTTACTAAAGCAGAGAAAGAGACAGAACCAAAAATGAAAAGTAGAAGAAATAAAAGGTGGGTGTGAGGGGTTTACACCAGGCAACCCCGCGCCCCGTCATGCCACCACAGCAGAGACAGTTGCTCTGCACAGCGACACATTTTCAGAACATAGAAAACAACTCAAATAATTTAGAAACTAGATCCAAAATAGTTTTGGGGAAAATAATAGATTTTGATGTACAAAAACAGTAATTTATTTTATTTTAGTAAATCTTATAAAAGTTCCAAACACAAGTTTATTGTAGTTCTTATTTCATTTATTATTGATTCATTTATTTGTATTTTTTTTGTTTATCTATTAGTGCGATTGTATACCAGTGCAGCTACTGGGTCCAGAGTAAAGAAAAGAGGTCTTTTTTCATCTTTAACGGCATAAAAAATAAGGACAAACTCATCTTTTATATAAAGTATAACTGCTGGTCTTTAGGAAAGAAACACAGAAACTCATACATCTAGGAGGCACGCTATGGGGTTTTTTTTTTGTTTAAAAAATGAAAATAATGAAAATACAAGTGACGACAACAAAATAAAAAAAACTGTGCAACCAAGTAATTTCACTGTCCTTGATGCCGGGTAAAAGGCTTCAGACATAATCAATGAAATTCATTGAATAAGAGGTTGCTAAAGAAATCAAAAGACAAGTTAGAAATCGTACAAAAAAACAGATAAAAAAAATCTGAAACAGACGGAAAAAAATAACATTTTGTCTCTTGCAGGGGTGTTTTTTGGAAGGACAGGAAGCCAGGCCTGAAGAGCAGCATTTGGACTTGGCCAGAACATAGAGATGTATAGAAATCGCTACGTTGTATCTATGCCATTATGGCGTCTGTGACAGCACGCACAGTGCCATTGAGGCTTTCTCCATTTTAAAGTAGTCCAATTTTTTCTTTCTTTTGATGTTCGAAAAAAGTGTAAAGCTAACATTGGTGACTTACTACCACCTGCAGTGATGGAGTCTTGAACCAAATTGTCTTAAATTTATTGTGGCCGTTAGATGGCAGTCATATAGCTTAAAGCCAATTACAAACTAATTTGAAGAAGAAAACAATGCTCTGCTCATTGGTCGATCACTCCCAAACCATAGGAATCTTCACCCAGTTGACCATTTTAAAATGGAGGAAGCCCTAAATGTCCATGCAAAAACAGGTTACTTCCATGTTATGATCTCTATACATCTCTATGGGGCAGAGGCATCTTTGGTTCGGTTGAACATACAAAGGTAATAGGAGCTTAAGTATTCCACAAAAATATATGCATACCGGTACACATACAAGGAATGCAGGGGCTAAACCGGGCAATGGAACCAAATGACATTGTCTTTACACATTATCCCAGTTGTGTCAGTATGAACAACTGTCACTCGTCCATGGGCAGAGGTGTGTTTAAACTAACTGCAAATTAGCAGTCAGAATAATCTTTTGAAGGACACCAGGAAAATCACATCACATTTGACTGAGATTTATTGATATTCATGAACCTTTACGTTCAGTCATTTCCATGTTAAAATGACGTTACATGATACACTCACGGTCATACGGAAGAGTGAATCATGAATGGAAACGAATTGTCCAAGTCAAATACAATAATTATGTGATGATATCAGCAATCACTCATCTGGCTCACTAAACCTGCCAACTAAACCCACACTCATGTCCAGCTTAAAGAAACCACTGTTATAGAGGGCTACATGAATGACAATATTACATGAGAAGCACGACTTCCTTTGAGGGAGTTTGTAAGAGCCAGAGTTGAGTGAGAACCTTCTGTCAGATGACCTTTAAGCTGATAATCAACTCCATGGATGAGTAAATGATACAGGACAGCTATAAAAACTCACGATTTAACAAGAGTAAAACATGAAGTGTTATGGGTGTGCTTCTAAGAGGAACATCCAATCGTGGGCTGGACAGGGAAAGGGGCCTACGATGGGAGACTGGAGAGGAGGGGCGATAGACCCCTTTTACTCCAACTCTTTACTGTCCCAGCCCAGGAGCGAAATGTTCCCTTCTGATGCCACGATCTACTGAACGACAGACTATACCTTTAACCCCCAGGCCATGAGGCAGGGAGTTGGGGGGAGGGGGATTAGTAGTGACTTCTTGTCCTTTCAAACCTGCAGGGTGTTGACTTACACTGGTAGGAAAAAAACACCTGTTGAACAGATCTGCATATATCAAGGATAATAAGTCGGATATGATCGATGAGTCCGCATGACCAGTCACGAAACCTGCGACCGCCCCAACATGAGGTCCCAATAGCACCATTTGATTTATTTTTGATGATTTATACTAGTCTCTAAGCCTTCGATGTCAGGGATTAAACCATACTGTATGTTTCATACACACACATGCAACAGAATGGACTGCATTTGTGTATACATATATCGGTAAGTATGTAAAAGAGAATGGTGGACTTGATTTTGCAGCAGGAAAATATTCAGGTTGTGCTGTATTGAATGGACCAGAAAATGGTTACCTGATTGTTCAACAACAGGGAAAGCTTGTCCCACAGTTCTCTGAAAACTGTTTTTGTGACAAACTACTAGGCCAATATATCTCTTTAAGTAGGCCTCCTTTGTCTTGTCAATGTTGTTGAGCAGCATTTCCCTGACCACAAGAGGATAATATGAAGGAAATGCCATCCGATATCTGAGCAGGGAAGCACAGAGAACAGGATAGATAGGCCCTTACCACAATAACATCTAAACCAAGCATGTCTGTGGACAAACCCCTTCTACAATAGGCTAGATTAATGAAGTAAGCTGGGGTTTCTAATGTCCAGGTATGATTAGAAGAAAGGTTCCCATCTGCCTCCCGCTACAATGTGTCTATCTGAAGGTGAATGGGTGAATCAGGGTTTTAAGGCCCTTCACTGCCCTGTAGGTTGAGGTCAGTATTAGACAGGACAGGACAGAGGAACACTCAGGGCACCATTTTACTGGTCCATAATTTATTAAATCAACACAACTGAAATATGGGTCATTTCGGGTTACTGTGGATGGAGTGCCAAAGCCCTTAACATTTTGCATATAAAAATAAAATAAAAAGGATTAACCCTACTGTCAGTTGGTAAAAGATGTTTTATAAAATATGTTTGTTCTTTTTTGTTGTTGTACAAGCACCTCTCAAACCTGTACACGACAGAGATCATTAGCTAATCCATTAACTACACTTGCTAAAACATACCAACTGCTGGGCACGGATGTGACTGACAAAAAGGAACACTTGAAGAGGACATGGACTAACTAGTTGCTTGAAATCCCTGGTTCTTTATGTAGGGTTTGACTGAATGCAGCTTGACCACCCTTTCCCAGTTTCCTCTGCCAAAACAGCTGACAAGACAGACCAACAACCCATGCATGGTTTCTAGTGGCACAGAGACGGGGAGCAACTGGTCCTGAATACGGCAAGCACCTCAACAAACAGCAGCATGTCATGAGGAAATAACAGATTTGAGCAAATCAACCGACGATGACCAGTGCCAAGGGTTTAAGGTTAGCTAGATGCTATCTCCAGAAGCCTCTACAAGATCTCATAGCATCTAGCTAGTCAAAACGCTATCTCCAGAAGCCTCCACAAGATCTCATAGTGTTTTGACTAGCTAGATGCTATCTCCAGAAGCCTCCACAAGATCTCATAGCGTTTTGACTAGCTAGATGCTATCTCCAGAAGCCTCCACAAGATCTCATAGCGTTTTGACTAGCTAGATGCTATCTCCAGAAGCCTCCACAAGATCTCATAGCGTTTTGACTAGCTAGATGCTATCTCCAGAAGCCTCCACAAGATCTCATAGCGTTTTGACTAGCTAGATGCTATCTCCAGAAGCCTCCACAAGATCTCATAGCGTTTTGACTAGCTAGATGCCATCTCCAGAAGCCTCCACAAGATCTCATAGCGTTTTGACTAGCTAGATGCTATCTCCAGAAGCCTCCACAAGATCTCATAGCGTTTTGACTAGCTAGATGCTATCTCCAGAAGCCTCCACAAGATCTCATAGCGTTTTGACTAGCTAGATGCCATCTCCAGAAGCCTCCACAAGATCTCATAGCGTTTTGACTAGCTAGATGCCATCTCCAGAAGCCTCCACAAGATCTCATAGCGTTTTGACTAGCTAGATGCTATCTCCAGAAGCCTCCACAAGATCTCATAGCGTTTTGACTAGCTAGATGCTATCTCCAGAAGCCTCCACAAGATCTCATAGCGTTTTGACTAGCTAGATGCCATCTCCAGAAGCCTCCACAAGATCTCATAGCGTTTTGACGAGAGCACATGAAAGTGCACAACTATGGCAACCGTCAGTCATCAAGCATGTAATGTCAAATGTGGATGTAAAACATTGATTAGGCCTACATCAAGTTTCATTATTTGTCATTGTGGCCACAAGCTTCAGTTAAAATGGTATAAAAGCAGCGGAAGTGATGAGGACTCTTAACAAACAGCACAAAGGAGTTCAAACGCTGGAGTGTATTCATCAGTCGGATTCCGTTGCAAATGTAAAACTTATATCAATGAAAATTAGTTTCTATTGTACAAATTCAGGTAGTCCTCTCCGTTTTGTTCCATTTTGCCGGTTTACTCTAGGAACCAAACAGTAAACAGGTTTCATTGCAAAACTTTTTGCAACAGACTCTGACTAATAAATGCACCCCTGATGCTAACCCATACTAACTGAGTAAGTCCAGATAATGTCTCACAGGCCCAGATTCCTAGCCAGGACCAAAACACAAACTTTGAGAGGAAACCCAACTTTTGGGACCAAAGCCACCAGAATAAAGTAAACTCGTAGAGGAGGTTACAGAGGGGGGGGGGGGGGGGGGGGACATCTTTAGCCTACAAAACAACCACATGCATTAAAAACAGAATATGGCTTTAAGTAGTTTTAGCATATCCCGGTCACTAGACTCAAGTCTCCCTCATTGTTTTTTCCTCTCAAACCAACTAGCATGAAATAACAGGATAAAGGTATTTTTCTCAGAGGACAATGAATGAGAGGACTGCGCTCTGCAGTCAACTCTCCAACCCTATCACAACCTCCAGCCAACTCTTCAACCCTAACACAACCTCCAGCCCTGCAGTCAACTCTCCAACCCTATCACAACCTCCAGCCAACTCTTCAACCCTAACACAACCTCCAGCCCTGCAGTCAACTCTCCAACCCTATCACAACCTCCAGCCAACTCTCCAACCCTATCACAACCTCCAGCTCTGCAGCCAACTCTCCAACCCTATCACAACCTACAGCCAACTCTCCAACCCTATCACAACCTCCAGCTCTGCAGCCAACTCTCCAACCCTATCACAACCTACAGCCAACTCTCCAACCCTATCACAACCTCCAGTCAACTCTCCAACCCTATCACAACCTCCAGTCAACTCTCCAACCCTATCACAACCTCCAGCCAACTCTCCAACCCTATCACAACCTCCAGCCCTGCAGTCAACTCTCCAACCCTAACACAACCTCCAGCCCTGCAGTCAACTCTCCAACCCTATCACAACCTCCAGCCAACTCTCCAACCCTATCACAACCTCCAGTCAACTCTCCAACCCTATCACAATCTCCAGCCCCGTGGATCACTTTCACTAGCGGCCTGCTTCACAGAGACAAGGGACAGAGACAACCTCCTTTGACGCAGCTAAAATGGCTTCCTCCATACGTTTCTCAAGTTGGAAAGAAGAGCGGGTGAAAATATCTGAGCTGGAGCCGTACAAATTCAATTCAAGTTGTGCAGGTTTCATTACAAAACACTATGAACACTCAGGGGTGGAAATGAACGTCTCTGTCAAATATTTTGTCATGATCCTATTCATGATTTAATATAGCGCTTTCAATCTCCTGTCGGATGTGAACTTAACAACAAACTTCTAACCACACACATCAAAGCAAACACGTGTGGGGTAATGTAATAAAAAAGACCAGCAAATACTAGTGGCGTGGCATCACAGCCCTACAATCTACAGCACTACAACGGGTTACAAAGGCCAAACCAACCCAAGTCCATTTCTTGAGAAGAATCGCAAAATTGAGGAAAAGATTGAGTCTTCCAGAACGGCTGTTGGCTTGCCACATGACACACATAATGACAAGCTGGCTACTAAGAAAGGATTCAACAGAAAAAGAAAAACATTTCCCTAATAGATGGGACACTGTAGCTAAGCCTACACAAAATATGAGCCTATACCTTTATGCATTACGAATTCACCATATATATGACTTGCTTCCATCCACAGAATCAAAAGCCTGATTAGGATTGTTTGAAAATAATACATTTAGGAAAATTGAGTATTTGTGAACAAAAATAAAAACTAAAAGGGGTTATATTGATATATATGCTGCAAAAACTAAATCAATAGGAGGATAAAAATAAAAGATTTTTGTTTTTTCTCGTCATTATCAATTGATGCTCATTTTGCCACCCGTTGCCACGTCAACGTCTGGGAGAGCGTCAGCATGGCAACGGAAACTATCATCATAAAATGGTACAGTAGTAGAGATAACTAGACCAGGAGGGGGCGGGCTCTCCTGGGAAAAGGTCCGCAGAGAGGTCCAGTGATTGGTCATGCGGCTCGCTGTCAGGAATAATGGTTGTATGGGGGTAGAGGGTGCCCGGTGCCGTTCTGGTAGTGATGGTGCTGGCGGTGGGCAATGTACTCAGCATAGCTCATTGTCATCTTCTCGCTACGGTACCTAAACAAGAGGAGAGGGAAGTTAGAGAAGGAACAGTTACCCCAACTTACCTGGCAGTGGCACTAGAATCTCTACACCTTAATGCTCTATGGATCCAGCAGTACTCCTTCACTGATTTCTGTCTGTACTGTGGCAAACAGGACCACGGTGCGCTTTGGGAGGGTCCCCTACAGTAATGATGCACCAGTCACATATTCCCAGCAGTAAGCGACACTTTCATCATCTACACTGAAGGCAGAACCAAGGCCAGTAGCAGTGGAAGACAGCAACCGGTGTGAAAGGAGAGCAGCCTCTCTTACCTGGTCAACTTAATGGTCTTCCTGAAGTCATTTGTGATGGGAGCTTTGTAGCCTCCCTTTCGTAGTAAGGAATCTATGGTCTGAATGTGGTCCCATCCTGCACAGAGAAGGTTATATCCCCTTGAATATCCCCCTTTATGTCCCCTTGAATCCCACTTCTCTCTAGAACCAAGACCTTCAGTCATACAGACATTATACAACGGTGATGGGACACACGATTCCACTTACCTTGCTCTTTTGCGACCTCTGGTAGGTAGGTGGCGGTACGCTTGGATCCTTTTTCATTGAAAAACTCTATCCTAATGCCATGAACACCCACCTACAGGCCAGAGAAAGGAGAGACAGAGACAGAGGGCAGAACAGACATCACATGAATGGACAGGAACAACAGACACGTGCCTATATACACTACATGTCTTCGGCCACACACTCCAGAAAAACTGCAGCATTACCTAACAGAGTTACTAACCTATAGAAGTATGAGATACCATACCCGGTCACAGGGAGGGCTAACTCTTGAAATTCCGTCTGTCACTACAGATTTAGGAAAAACAGCTTTTAGTTTCGTCGTACGGAACAACGTATGGAACAACCTACAGAACACCCTACAGTTGGATGAGTTGGTGCCTTTTGGGCAAATCAGATTGTTGGTTGAGGGTCAGGATCCGGTCAAGATAGCTCGGGGGATTGTTCGAGTTATAATTCAAAATCACCCCCCCCGGGACAGCAAGGTCACTGCTTACTTCCTCACAAAAAAGACAGCCTGCCTGTGTATGGTGCTTGTCGGCCTAAATCATGCTTGCTGTGTGGATCTCCAGGCTGCAATGGGGTCCAGTTCATTCAGAACCAGAAACTGCAGCAGAGGCCTATTCCTATTTCATTCTCATCTCTACTTCACACTGGAGATTGTCTCTCCCAGCGTACTGCTCTGTGTGGAGAGCGTACTGCTCTGTGCGGAGAGCGTACTGCTCTATGCGGAGAGCGTACTGCTCTTTGCGGAGAGCGTACTGCTCTTTGCGGAGAGCGTACTGCTCTTTGCGGAGAGCGTACTGCTCTGAGCGGAGTGTACTGCTCTGTGTGGAGTGTACTGCACTGTACTGCTCTGTGTGGAGAGCGTACTGCTCTTGTGTGGAGTGTACTGCTCTTGTGTGGAGTGTACTGCTCTTGTGTGGAGTGTACTGCTCTTGTGTGGAGTGTACTGCTCTTGTGTGGAGTGTACTGCTCTTGTGTGGAGTGTACTGCTCTTGTGTGGAGTGTACTGCTCTGTGTGGAGTGTACTGCTCTGTGTGGAGTGTACTGCTCTTGTGTGGAGAGCGTACTGCTCTTGTGTGGAGAGCGTACTGCTCTTGTGTGGAGTGTACTGCTCTTGTGTGGAGTGTACTGCTCTTGTGTGGAGTGTACTGCTCTTGTGTGGAGTGTACTGCTCTTGTGTGGAGTGTACTGCTCTTGTGTGGAGTGTACTGCTCTGTGTGGAGTGTACTGCTCTGTGTGGAGTGTACTGCTCTTGTGTGGAGTGTACTGCTCTGTGTGGAGTGTACTGCTCTTGTGTGGAGTGTACTGCTCTTGTGTGGAGTGTACTGCTCTTGTGTGGAGTGTACTGCTCTTGTGTGGAGTGTACTGCTCTTGTGTGGAGTGTACTGCTCTGTGTGGAGTGTACTGCTCTTGTGTGGAGTGTACTGCTCTGTGTGGAGTGTACTGCTCTGTGTGGAGTGTACTGCTCTGTGTGGAGAGCGTACTGCTCTTGTGTGGAGTGTACTGCTCTTGTGTGGAGTGTACTGCTCTGTGTGGAGTGTACTGCTCTGTGTGGAGTGTACTGCTCTGTGTGGAGTGTACTGCTCTTCCACATATTTGTACTGCTCTCCGGTGCACTGTAAACCTCAACTGCTGGATTCACATATGTGAAGGCTATTTAATTTCAATAGAAATAAAATGACTGAAGAGTATTGCATAAGATGAATTAATAGCTACCTGTCTTGTTTCAGTCTCTTACCTCCCAGTCAAGGTAATCACCGACGTCCTCGAAGTTGGTGAGCAGAGACACCGAGCAGAAGAGGCGTGGCAGCTCGTCCCTCGTCACGGGGGGAAAGCGGCTGTCTTTAAGGGCACTGTGGAGACAACAGGGGACGTTTAGGGACAACATCAGCTGCACTACTTTGAACCGGTTTCAACTGGAAGACCAACAGATTATCAAGGACAATGTCCACCCAAAGTACATATTTGCGTTTCATCTCATCTTACTATGAGCCACAGGGCATTATGTTTATAATGAAAAGAAAGACCAAATCTCTCTGATAAGACAACATGTAAATGAAGAAACCCTGCAAGCATTTTCCTTTATCCTTTCAGAAGACATTAGCCATGAAGTGATATCTTCCGTGCTACATTTCAGAAAGTGCCTATCTGAGGGGGTGTAAAAATAGAATGACCTGATGGCAGGTGAGTCTCCGTATTGGCTGGACCCACAGACTCTTCATATCAGATTGTAATTTTCCCTCTCTCCCCCACTCCACTCCATCCTAACGAGAGACTGCTAACAAGAGACTGCTGCCACCACCCTTTCTGCACACGACGGCACACCATCTTCCTGCTCATGTCATGACAGCAGATAAATGGAGTCAGTTACAGTCTCCATGAGCCATAATCTACCACCACACGCTGTCATAATTCACCAATAGGAGTGAAATGCCCCATGTGGTGATGGCATGCTGTCATAGTGCTGCCTCTTCTACATATTTGTACTGTTAGAAGACTCATATGGTAACAACACATGGGATGAACTGTGAACACTGAACAGCATCCCTTTTAAGTCCATGATGTGTTAAATGGGACTCTGCTTCTTTCAGTCCAGGATTGGGAGTGACAAGCTGAGTTCAGTAGAAAGAGGCCCAGTCACTTCTCTTACTAGAGGGAGATGTGGGAGAGGAGCGTGGAGAAGCGACATCATGAAGACATAAAACAGGCCGGCTCCCTGAGAGTAATTGCTACCTAACAATGCTACCTAATATAATGTTTACATACCCTACATTATTCATCTCATATGTATACGTATATACTGTACTCTATATCATCCTTATATAATACATGTATCACTAGCCACTTTAACTATGCCACTTTGTTTACATACTCATCTCATATGTATATACTGCCCCTGGGGGCACGCTAAGGGCACGCTGAGGGCACGCTGAGGGCACGCTGAGGGCACGCTAAGGGCACGCTGAGGGCACGCTAAGGGCACGCTGAGGGCACGCTAAGGGCACGCTGAGGGCACGCTAAGGGCACGCTGAGGGCACGCTGAGGGCACGCTGAGGGCACGCTAAGGGCACGCTGAGGGCACGCTGAGGGCACGCTGAGGGCACGCTGAGGGAATGATAAGCAGAGGACCTGACAAGACAGCAGATTACTGGGCAGCTAAGGCAGAGTGAAGGAAATCCATTTTTGTGTATATGTGAGTAGAGGAGGACAACACAGCGCTCTTGTACAGAACAAACAGACAAGCCTACACTAAAACACTTTCAGAGGCTTCAATCTAGACTCAAGAGCTTTCAGAAGGTTATCTTGCATTTCACAGAGGCCCTTAGCAAGCAAAAATGGCATCCCCCACGAGTCAGGCCCCTCCAATATCTGGAATTTCTCCTGTTTCACTGGCCCCTCCCTTTTCCTGTGCTAACAACATGGTTAGCCTAGTGGTGAGTTGGATTTTAGACAGCCCCCATATTCTAGAATGTCCTGACCTGGTATAACATTGGCTCTCAGAGCCTCAGTGGCTAAACAACAGCCATGGAGACGTTCTAACGTCTGTGTTGCTGCGGCCATTCTCTGCAGCGCCAGTGTAAGATTCCATGGGAGAGAGGGGAATTCTACATGCTGCTGGCTGCAGGTCCGACTGATTGACTAGAGGGCAGGGTTGGCAAATCTTAACCAGACAGGAGACGGATACACAAACAACAGCACCCACATACCTCTGGCACTCACAGGAGGGTAGCGAAGCTTATCCTCTCAGAAGAGTCATTAAATAAATAAATCTGTCTTTTTACTGAGCTGACCCTTTTATCCAAATAGGTCTGGCTTGTATTAATACTGCATTTCACACATGTTCACATTTATAGGCCTATAGCTGAATACAAACACAAGACTGCACCTGAGAGTGAGTACAACAGGAACGTAACTAGCCTGGCTGGCTGGCTGGCAGTGTTAGAGCACCAGGTCATTGAGTTTGACATCACTAGCAGCCCTCTAAAAGGGCTGTCTACTAAAACAAACAGATGATCGCAACCTCTACAAAATGGCCGCTCTGGACTTCAAGTGTAACACAGAGACAAAACATGCTTTGTAAGATCCTCTGACGTTAACCTGTTCCTCCTCTACAGACCAAGACTCCTGATGCACGCTTATCCAAGGGACAGAATTAAATGATTAAATACCAGATGTGGATGCTAAACGGTGATCGGATTGGTATCTATAATCTGAAATGGAAAAGCCATTTTAATACCAGTTGTAGACAGGGAATACCAATGAAGGGGAAGGTAAATGTTTGCAGAGATAAATTAGAGACATGAGAACATTGTCAGTTACTTCATAGTTTGCTGAAACAGGACAACCAACACACACTCATGTATGACACTGATACAGTGCATGTCAGATCACTGGGAGGGTGAGGCCATGCAGCAAGGCTGAAAGGCCCTGTTGACAGTAGTGCAGATCACATGACTGACACATGCAGATAAACAGACAGAGAGAAAAAGAGACAGACAGATGGACAGAAAGACAGACAGGCAGAGAGAGAGACAGACAGAGAGGCAGACATATTCAAACCAGTTCTGCCCAGATTCTGAAGGTAATGCATTCTTTATTGGATTGTCAGATACTCGGTCTCATCCCCTGCACCCCACACACACACACACACACACACACACACACACACACACACACACAGCTCAACCAGATCCTCTCTCCCCCACTGTGGGCCAGAGAGGCTATTAGGTTTATTAAAATCACACACCAAGACAGACTTCTAGAAACGAATAAAAAAAAGAAGCACATTTAATACAAAATCACCCTAGTAGGCCTACTTTGCATAAAATACTGTATTATATCCTTTACTGGTCGATACTGATATGAAGGTTGATATTAACTCCAGGAGACCTGGCCCCTCTAGGGAGACAGACCACTCATCAAATGAACGCCCTGGTAAATAATTGCCTTTAAACAGGCAATGGTGCATCTGAACTGGGCATGACAGTGTAAATGAGTTCCATACGTTTCTGAGGCAAGCTGAGCACAGAGCAGCATCTCTCAGTGAGGTAAAACCCTCCCGGAGGTCCCTGGGGAAATGCCGTTCCTCCACTCCATGTACATGCTTTGCATGATTTATTCAGCACCAAAGGTCCTTTTGACGTAGACAAAACCGAAAACACACACACACACACACACACACACAAGCTCAAAAGGTTATGTTAGTTATGTTTTTGTATATGGTAGGATGGAGGGGTGTTCTGTAGAATTGCTGAGTAAAAAGCCAAAAGTCCCTAAACATTAACTGGATAATTAAAGGACAACGGTTACTTGGTACAATAGCTGCTTGCAGCCATCTGCATTTGAATCATCCTGTACTTTTGTCATGAACATTCTGCTCTGTGAAAAACATGAGCATTTAAACCATTGGTTTTAAAGGTCGCAACGGCAGAGGTGTGCCGTGCTTTGACAATGGTTATTTTCTTGTTTGTGCCTGTTTTGTCCTCCCTACAGTCAGAAGATAAACACACAGTTAGGCTAACACATGAACACCTTCCTAAGCATGCATTCTGTTCTGCCTGGTGAGAGAGAGATTGTGGCATTAGGAAATCTATAAATATGAATAACAAAAACCAGGGAGATTGTAATGCAGTGGGAGGGAAAAGTGTCTGAAAACAAAAACAACCCCGAGATGGTTAGCACAAGCCCCGAAACAGAAACTAAAGCTGGCCTGTCTGTAAGGCTCAGTATAAATACATGATCAATAGTGATGGGGGGGGAAACTATTTATATACAGTGGGGCAAAAAAGTATTTAGTCAGCCACCAATTGTGCAAGTTCTCCCACTTAAAAAGATGAGAGAGGCCTGTAATTTTCATCATAGGTACACTTCAACTATGACAGACAAAATGAGAAAAAGAAATCCAGAAAATCACATTGTAGGATTTTTTATGAATTTATTTGCAAATTATGGTGGAAAATAAGTCTTTGGTCAATAACAAAAATGCATCTCAATACTTTGTTATATACCCTTTGTTGGCAATGACAGAGGTCAAACATTTTCTGTAAGTCTTCACAAGGTTTTCACACACTGTTGCTGGTATTTTGGCCCATTCCTCCATGCAAATCTCCTCTAGAGCAGTGATGTTTTGGGGCTGATGCTGGGCAACATGGACTTTCAACTCCCTCCAAAGATTTTCTATTGGGTTGAGATCTGGAGACTGGCTAGGCCACTCCAGGACCTTGAAATGCTTCTTACGAAGCCACTCCTTCGTTGCCCGGGCGGTGTGTTTGGGATCATTGTCATGCTGAAAGACCCAGCCACGTTTCATCTTCAATGCCCTTGCTGATGGAAGGAGGTTTTCACTCAAAATCTCACGATACATGGCCCCATTCATTCTTTCCTTTACACGGATCAGTCGTCCTGGTCCCTTTGCAGAAAAACAGCCCCAGAGCATGATATTTCCACCCCCATGCTTCACAGTAGGTATGGTGTTCTTTGGATGCAACTCAGCATTCTTTGTCCTCCAAACACGACGAGTTGAGTTTTTACCAAAAAGTTATATTTTGGTTTTATCTGACCATATGACATTCTCCCAATCTTCTTCTGGATCATCCAAATGCTCTCTAGCAAACTTCAGATGGGCCTGGACATGTACTGGCTTAAGCAGGGGGACACGTCTGGCACTGCAGGATTTGAGTCCCTGGCAGCGTAGTGTGTTACTGATGGTAGGCTTTGTTACTTTGGTCCCAGCTCTCTGCAGGTCATTCAATAGGTCCCCCCATGTGGTTCTGGGATTTTTGCTCACTGTTCTTGTGATCATTTTGACCCCACGGGGTGAGATCTTGCATGGAGCCCCAGATCGAGGGAGATTATCAGTGGTCTTGTATGTCTTCCATTTCCTAATAATTGCTCCCTGCAAGGTTGGTTTGATTTCTTCAAACCAAGATGCTTACCTATTGCAGATTCAGTCTTCCCAGCCTGGTGCAGGTCTACAATTTTGTTTCTGGTGTTCTTTGACAGCTCTTTGGTCTTGGCCATAGTGGAGTTTGGAGTGTGACTGTTTGAGGATGTGGACAGGTGTCTTTTATACTGATAACAAGTTCAAACAGGTGCCATTAATATAGGTAACAAGTGGAGGACAAGGGAGCCTCTTAAAGAAGAAGTTACAGGTCTGTGAGAGCCAGAAATCTTGCTTGTTTGTAGGTGACCAAATACTTATTTTCCACCATAATTTGCAAATAAATCTGGATTTTTTCCCCTCATTTTGTCTGTCATAGTTGAAGTGTACATATGATGAAAATGACAGGCCTCTCTCACCTTTTTAAGTGGGAGAACTTGCACAACGGGTGGCTGACTAAATACTTTTTTGCCCCACTGTAGTTGCATATTGGCATATTACTTTTTGACGATATATTGTATAGTTTTGACAATATTCTAATATACTTTTTGCGCTAGTTAGCTGTACCTCCACAAAAACTTTACTATTTTTCCTCGTTGCTTGTTCTCCATCTTCTTTTTAAACAGGGAGCCAATTTGTTTTCAGCACTTTTATTTCCAATACTGAACAAAACTACTTTTCTTCATGGCTCTCTCTTGTTCCTCTGCAGCAGACATATGGGGAGCAGTATGTTTGGAGCATCGGTATCGCAATACATATAGAATCGCAATACATATCGTATAGGCACTTAAGTACCGTGATAATATCGTATCGTGAGGTCCCTAGCAACTCCCAACCCTTATGGTCAGACACAGCTAACAAGCTAGAAAATCATAGCATTACTTTTTTTATGCAAGACATGAAGGATAATCTTTGATTTTTATCAAAGAAGCCAGTTATATTGATAACGTTACTGTTGGGAGTTAAACACCAAAAGGCCCCCTTTTTCCCAGAAGTACCCCAGGCCTCACTAATGACATTAGTGCCCACAGAGGAAGGCGGGCTGAGTGAACAAAACCCTCAGCTTTATTGGCATCCTCATCTGGACGCTTCGTCCTGTTTTTTTTGGTTCCCCTTCACAACACACTGCTCTCCCCCTCCCCCAATTTCCCAACTCTTGAAAAACAAATGAACCGAGAGGCCTGCCATTTGTGGTACCTAGATACAGTTCAATCCACTGAGGAAACTTTTTTTAAACATTCTCCTCGAACCTCGACTGTATCTACGGTGAACTCAACCAAAACAAAAGCTAGGGTAAACACCATTAACACACCAATACTCTGCTTGACGCTGTTCAAAAATATACATGTCAACTAAATAATACAATACATGTTGCTTAAGTATTAATGTAAGGGTTCCTATGTTGTTATCAGATCAAATGAATTAAGTGATTTAGTCCAGTAAACTTGACATTTTCTGTGACAGCAGAAAGCTTGAACTCTGTTGCAGTGCATGACCTCCTCTACAGGCCTCCGTGTGGAATCATCCTAGCAACAGCGCTGGCCAATAGGAGGCTGGCAGGAGTCTTAACTTGTAGCCAATAGGAGACCAGTTCCAGATGTCAGTGAGTATGTGTGCCTGTGAGTGAATGTGTTTGCCACTGTATGTGTGTGAGAAAGAGATAGAGAGCTACAGATCAGTCTCACGTGCACCCCCGCCCTTTCAAATAGTGTTATTTGTTCCTGTCCACCTGGTATGCTGCTTCTCCCCAATGAATTAGCAATTTCCTTACAAAACCCAACCAGACAGAATTGTTTCGATGATGGTGGGTGTTCCTTTCAGTGACAGAATAATACGAACGGAAAAAGATAGCTAGATTCACACCCAGAGAACTCAAAACATGTCTGCCATATTTTTTACTTGAATATATCAAAAGGGAACTGTTGGGTGAATGTTTTCTCCCAAAATATTTGCTGTCATCCCTTCTACCCTCCTCTCTTTTTGTTCATGCCTATGAGGCAAAAATGTGGAGATATCCCAGCAGGAGACAGACACGGTGCTCCTGCTAGTGCCTACAATCGTCTCCCCAGTCACATGCTCACCACCCTCCGTCTCAGTACTTGACGGGTCAGAACCAGCTGCTCTGCTTTTATCTTCCACTGAGCGGGCAGGGTCCAACGGTAACTTTTTTTTCTCACTGGCCCAAAAATAATTTCTACTTGCCCGGACATGGTGTAGTTTTTAAATGCATTGGGTTCATGCAGGGCCTATAGGTTGCCATGATTCTCTCTGCATTCAGCTATTAATAGGCTACATTTGGTTATTATGGTATGTAATAAAAAGCTGTGTAATGCACACTGGCCCAAAAATATAAAACGCAACAACTTCAAAAGAGTTTACTGAGATTCTACAGTCAACTCAAATAAATACATTCGGCCTTCATCTATGGCTTTCACATGACTGGGAATACAGATATGCATCTGTTGGTCACAGGTACCTTTTTTTTTAAGTAGGGGCGTGGATCGGAAAACCAGTCAGTATCTGGCATGACCAGCATTTGCCTCATGCAGTGCGACATCTCCTTCACAGAGTTGATCAGGCTGTTGATTATGGCCTGTGGAATGCTGTACCACTCCTCTTCAACGTCTGTGTGAAATTGCTGGATATTGGCAAACTGGAACATGCTGTCATACATGTTGATCCAGAGCATCCCAAACATGCTCAATGGGTGACATGTCTGATGAGTACGCAGGCCATGGAAAAACTGGTGATATTTTCAGCCTCCTGGAATTGTGTACAGATCCTTGTGACATGGAGCCATGCATTATCCTGCTGAAACATGAGGTGATGGCGGAGGCTGAATGGCACGACATTGGGCCTCAGGATTTCGTCACGGTATCTCTGTGCATTAAAATTGCCATTGAGTCACTTTACGCCTACCTACATGTACATATTATTTCAATTACCTCGACTAACATGTAACCCGCACATTGACTCGGTACCCCCTGTATATAGCCTCGTTATTGTTATTTTATTGTTGCTCATTTATTTTATTTTTGTTTAGCAAATCTTTTTCTTAACTCTTATTTTTCTTAAAACTGCATTGTTGGTTAAGGGCTTGTAAATAAGCATTTTACAGTAAGGTTGTATTCGGCACGTGACATAAAATTTGATTCTATTTTTATTAATTTTTTTAAATGCAATCGTGCTCATTGTCCGTAGCTTATACCTGCCCATACCATAACCCCACCGCCACCACGGGGCACTCTGTTTACAACGTTGTCCGTAGCTTATACCTGCCCATACCATAACCCCACCGCCACCACGGGGCACTCTGTTTACAACGTTGTCCGTAGCTTATACCTGCCCATACCATAACCCCACCGCCACCATGGGGCACTCTGTTTACAACGTTGTCCGTAGCTTATACCTGCCCATACCATAACCCCACCACCACCATGGGGCACTCTGTTTACAACGTTGTCCGTAGCTTATACCTGCCCATACCATAACCCCACCGCCACCATGGGGCACTGTTTACAACGTTGTCCGTAGCTTATACCTTTAACCCCACCGCCACCATGGGGCACTCTGTTTACAACGTTGTCCGTAGCTTATACCTGCCCATACCATAACCCCACCGCCACCACGGGGCACTCTGTTTACAACGTTGTCCGTAGCTTATACCTGCCCATACCATAACCCCACCACCACCATGGGGCACTCTGTTTACAACGTTGTCCGTAGCTTATACCTGCCCATACCATAACCCCACCACCACCATGGGGCACTCTGTTTACAACGTTGTCCGTAGCTTATACCTGCCCATACCATAACCCCACCATGGGGCACTCTGTTTACAACGTTGTCCGTAGCTTATACCTGCCCATACCATAACCCCACCACCACCATGGGGCACTCTGTTTACAACGTTGTCCGTAGCTTATACCTGCCCATACCATAACCCCACCGCCACCATGGGGCACTCTGTTTACAACGTTGTCCGTAGCTTATACCTGCCCATACCATAACCCCACCGCCACCATGGGGCACTCTGTTTACAACGTTGTCCGTAGCTTATACCTGCCCATACCATAACCCCACCGCCACCATGGGGCACTCTGTTTACAACGTTGTCCGTAGCTTATACCTGCCCATACCATAACCCCACCGCCACCATGGGGCACTCTGTTTACAACGTTGTCCGTAGCTTATACCTGCCCATACCATAACCCCACCATGGGGCACTCTGTTTACAACGTTGTCCGTAGCTTATACCTGCCCATACCATAACCCCACCACCACCATGGGGCACTCTGTTTACAACGTTGTCCGTAGCTTATACCTGCCCATACCATAACCCCACCGCCACCATGGGGCACTCTGTTTACAACGTTGTCCGTAGCTTATACCTGCCCATACCATAACCCCACCACCACCATGGGGCACTCTGTTTACAACGTTGTCCGTAGCTTATACCTGCCCATACCATAACCCCACCGCCACCATGGGGCACTCTGTTTACAGCGTTGTCCGTAGCTTATACCTGCCCATACCATAACCCCACCACCACCATGGGGCACTCTGTTTACAACGTTGTCCGTAGCTTATACCTGCCCATACCATAACCCCACCACCACCATGGGGCACTCTGTTTACAACGTTGTCCGTAGCTTATACCTGCCCATACCATAACCCCACCACCACCATGGGGCACTCTGTTTACAACGTTGTCCGTAGCTTATACCTGCCCATACCATAACCCCACCATGGGGCACTCTGTTTACAACGTTGTCCGTAGCTTATACCTGCCCATACCATAACCCCACCGCCACCACGGGGCACTCTGTTTACAACGTTGTCCGTAGCTTATACCTGCCCATACCATAACCCCACCACCACCACGGGGCACTCTGTTTACAACGTTGTCCGTAGCTTATACCTGCCCATACCATAACCCCACCGCCACCACGGGGCACTCTGTTTACAACGTTGTCCGTAGCTTATACCTGCCCATACCATAACCCCACCACCACCATGGGGCACTCTGTTTACAACGTTGTCCGTAGCTTATACCTGCCCATACCATAACCCCACCGCCACCATGGGGCACTCTGTTTACAACGTTGTCCGTAGCTTATACCTGCCCATACCATAACCCCACCGCCACCATGGGGCACTCTGTTTACAACGTTGTCCGTAGCTTATACCTGCCCATACCATAACCCCACCACCACCATGGGGCACTCTGTTTACAACGTTGTCCGTAGCTTATACCTGCCCATACCATAACCCCACCGCCACCATGGGGCACTCTGTTTACAACGTTGTCCGTAGCTTATACCTGCCCATACCATAACCCCACCGCCACCATGGGGCACTCTGTTTACAACGTTGTCCGTAGCTTATACCTGCCCATACCATAACCCCACCATGGGGCACTCTGTTTACAACGTTGTCCGTAGCTTATACCTGCCCATACCATAACCCCACCACCACCATGGGGCACTCTGTTTACAACGTTGTCCGTAGCTTATACCTGCCCATACCATAACCCCACCATGGGGCACTCTGTTTACAACGTTGTCCGTAGCTTATACCTGCCCATACCATAACCCCACCACCACCATGGGGCACTCTGTTTACAACGTTGTCCGTAGCTTATACCTGCCCATACCATAACCCCACCGCCACCATGGGGCACTCTGTTTACAACGTTGTCCGTAGCTTATACCTGCCCATACCATAACCCCACCACCACCATGGGGCACTCTGTTTACAACGTTGTCCGTAGCTTATACCTGCCCATACCATAACCCCACCACCACCATGGGGCACTCTGTTTACAACGTTGTCCGTAACCCCACCACCACCAGCTTATACCTGCCCATACCATAACCCCACCACCACCATGGGGCACTCTGTTTACAACGTTGTCCGTAGCTTATACCTGCCCATACCATAACCCCCCCACCATGGGGCACTCTGTTTACAACGTTGTCCGTAGCTTATACCTGCCCATACCATAACCCCACCGCCACCACGGGGCACTCTGTTTACAACGTTGTCCGTAGCTTATACCTGCCCATACCATAACCCCACCACCACCACGGGGCACTCTGTTTACAACGTTGTCCGTAGCTTATACCTGCCCATACCATAACCCCACCGCCACCACGGGGCACTCTGTTTACAACGTTGTCCGTAGCTTATACCTGCCCATACCATAACCCCACCACCACCATGGGGCACTCTGTTTACAACGTTGTCCGTAGCTTATACCTGCCCATACCATAACCCCACCGCCACCATGGGGCACTCTGTTTACAACGTTGTCCGTAGCTTATACCTGCCCATACCATAACCCCACCGCCACCATGGGGCACTCTGTTTACAACGTTGTCCGTAGCTTATACCTGCCCATACCATAACCCCACCACCACCATGGGGCACTCTGTTTACAACGTTGTCCGTAGCTTATACCTGCCCATACCATAACCCCACCGCCACCATGGGGCACTCTGTTTACAACGTTGTCCGTAGCTTATACCTGCCCATACCATAACCCCACCGCCACCATGGGGCACTCTGTTTACAACGTTGTCCGTAGCTTATACCTGCCCATACCATAACCCCACCGCCACCATGGGGCACTCTGTTTACAACGTTGTCCGTAGCTTATACCTGCCCATACCATAACCCCACCACCACCACGGGGCACTCTGTTTACAACGTTGTCCGTAGCTTATACCTGCCCATACCATAACCCCACCGCCACCACGGGGCACTCTGTTTACAACGTTGTCCGTAGCTTATACCTGCCCATACCATAACCCCACCACCACCATGGGGCACTCTGTTTACAACGTTGTCCGTAGCTTATACCTGCCCATACCATAACCCCACCGCCACCACGGGGCACTCTGTTTACAACGTTGTCCGTAGCTTATACCTGCCCATACCATAACCCCACCATGGGGCACTCTGCTTTTGCCCATACCATAACCCCACCAACGTTGTCCGTAGCTTATACCTGCCCATACCATAACCCCACCATGGGGCACTCTGTTTACAACGTTGTCCGTAGCTTATACCTGCCCATACCATAACCCCACCACCACCATGGGGCACTCTGTTTACAACGTTGTCCGTAGCTTATACCTGCCCATACCATAACCCCACCGCCACCATGGGGCACTCTGTTTACAACGTTGTCCGTAGCTTATACCTGCCCATACCATAACCCCACCATGCCCATACCATAACCCCACCACCACCATGGGGCACTCTGTTTACAACGTTGTCCGTAGCTTATACCTGCCCATACCATAACCCCACCACCACCATGGGGCACTCTGTTTACAACGTTGAGCAAAGCGCTCGCTTAACACAACGCCATACACGCTATCTGCCCTCTACAGTTGAAAATGGGATTCATCCTTGAAGAGCACACTCAACCGTGCCAGTGGCCATCGAAGAATTTACTGCTCATAAATATTCATTTTTGGGGTGAGTAAAAATAGTTGTACCTGATCCCAACACTTTCTCACTAAAACATAATTACCAGAAGTCCACTGACAATCTCTGATAATACAGCTCTGAACAGTTAGCTCAATGGTCAGGCACCGAGTTCCTGACATGTATTGCCACTTGCGGTCAAAGTTCACATTCCCCATGGTGTGCAAAACAAATCTTTGAAATGTGGTATTGCGGTATTGTGTTGGGAAGAAAAGTGCAATCTTCACCTTGAAAATTAAGATTAAAGGCTCAATTCAATCCGATCTGCATTACAGTATTTACACAGTTGCTTTTTTTTCCCAATGGTCAAATGAACTCACAGATGTATACGGTACCCAAGCCCAAACCCCTACTACTACCAGGGCGACCCCTCTCCCAGGTATGCTTTTACTTTTCAGAATTAGAAGTGAGTGGGCACGGTTAGCATAATATAAAGGATTTGAAGAAAATATATATAATCTGCCCCATGTGGGATTAGAATTCACAACCACTGAACTGCAACCGTCGAGAGGACTGTGCCACCGATCGGTCATAGCAGTTGGGAAAAAATACAACGACTTGACATGACCACCAATGTCATCTATTTCTTCTTAAAATGAATGTAGCTACGAATATAAACGTATAATCCTCAAAGCCTACATGTTTTGTTCCTTTGTAAAAAAGCGCATAGATGTTTATGAAACGCCAAGCAAAAAGTTCTAATTTGGTCATAGACGGAAATGTGCCTTACTGCCTTTTAAATTGTGTAACGTCAGTAGTCTAGTCAAGGAAGCGTCATGCAAAATATAGTGGCACACTCCACTTACCAAGTCCATTGCCAAATAAGGCACACGGTCACCTGATTTTATAGTAAGACCTGAGGTGGTACCACCCAGCACATCTAGAAGGGAGTGTATTTCATACCGAACCCCTCCCTTGAGATGACATAAGTGTTCCTACAGTTCCTTTATCAATGGTAAGAGTTGAAGCGCTAGGGGCAAAAAGAGCTAGATCTACTAATAAAAGTCCAAAAATATATACATTTTGTAACGAACTGTCAAAATAAAGACCAGAATTCACATATTTCTATACAACTATGTCTCAATCATCTGGTTTTCGATCAAACATTTTTTTTTAACTGAAAGTTACTCTTTAAGACAAACGCGATATATCGAATGGCTACAGTAGGCCAGCCAAGATGAATACTAGGTGTTTTTGTGCAGACTATCAACAGTAGCCAGCATATTGCTAGTATGTTCACTATTGAAGGTTTACTTTTGTAAATCACCTTCCCTAAAATCAATAAGCTCCACAAATGGATGAATGAATGCATATTTTTGCTCTGGACAGCTTGTGTGTGCTGTGTTAAGGTATCAACTGATGTCAATTGCGGGAGTGTGGTGGTGCTTGAATGAGCGGCCAATCATATTGCTCAAATACAAATACCATGACTGTTCGGTGTATAGTCTTCAATGGTTTTACATAAATGGTAGATTGCAACAGAGCAGGTAAATGTTCAAATGGAACGCAAAAATAAACTGAAAAGTTACTGGGCCGGTCAGGACAGTGACTGACGAGATCCACTGGTCCGACATGTTTTCACTGGCCCCGGGCCAGCGCTAATGTCGGTTCCTGGGGAGACTTTTGTTTAGGGGAAAAGCCAGACAATGTAAAGACTGATGTCAGTGGTTCAGCCTAAAGAAGAATACAGTACATGCTTGGAACTCTGGGCATGATCAAGTTAAGAGAGTGGCGTACCTGGTAAGGGTGTACTCCCTGAGTCCTGGGTGGAGGTTCATGGCAGAAAATGTACCTATACATCCCCTCAACCGCTTGTCTCTGCCTATTTTCCATGTGACAAACAGTGGGCTGTAAGAGAAAGAAGGGAAGACAATGTTAGGACCTTTAGAGTTAAACACGTTAGAACATCAGTTAAAATCTTGGCCCAATACATTGTTTGAAGGTCCAGGATTCACTTACAGTGCGTTTGGAAAGTATTAAGACCCCTTGACTTTTTCCACATTATAGCCTTATTCTAAAATTGATTAAATTATTTATTTTTCTCATCAATCTACACACAATATATAGGGAGGTGACCAAGAACCCGATGGTCACTCTGACAGAGTTCTAGAGCTCCTCTGTGGAGATGGGAGAACCTTCCAGAAGGACAACCATCTCTGCAGCACTCCACCAATCAGGACATTATGGTAGAGTGGCCAGACGGAAGCCACTCCTCAGTAAAAGGCACATGACAGCCCGCTTGGAGTCTGACAAAAGGCACCTCAACGACTTTCAGACCATGAAAAACAAGATTATCTGGTCTGATGAAACCAAGATTGAACTCTTTGGCCTGAATGCCAAGCATCACGTCTGGAGGAAATCAGGCACCACTCATCGCCTGGCCAATACCATCCCTACGGTAAACATGGTGGTGGCAGCATCATGCTGTGGGAATGTTTTTCAGAGGCAAGGACTTGGAGACTAGTCAGGATCGAGGGAAAGATGAACAGAGCAAAGTACAGAGATCCTTGATGAAAACCTGCTTCAGAGCACTCAGAACCTCAGACTGGGGCAAAGGTTTACCTTCCAACAGGACAACGAACCTAAGCACACAGCCAAGACAATGCAAGGAGTGGCTTCGGGACAAGACTCTGAATGTCCTTTAGTGGCCCAGCCAGAGCCCGGACTTGAACCCAATCGAACATCTCTGGAGAGACCTGAAAATAGCTGTGCAGCGTCACTCCCCAACTAACGAGACAGAGCTTGAGAGGATCTGCAGAGAAGAATGGGAGAAACTCCCCAAATACAGGTGTGCCAAGCTTGTAGCATCATACCCCAAAAGACTCAAGGCTTTAATCGCAGCCAAAGGTGCTTCAACAAAGTACTGAATAAAGGGTCTGAATACTTATGTAAATGTGATATTTCAGTTTTTTAAATGAATTTTAATAAATTAGCAAAAGTGTCTAATCCTGTTTTTGCTTCGTCATTATGGGGTATAGTGTGTAGATTGATGGGGGGACTACTTATTTGATTTCAGAATAAGGCTATAACGTAACAAAATGTGGAAAAAGTCAAGGGGTCTGAATACTTTTTGAATGCGCTGTAGGGTTGAGAAAAACAATTGTGGACACAATAATTGAATTGATTTCTCACAATCCTAGTGGTGACACTGACAACAAAGGTCTTTCTCAACTAACATTGCACTGACAGATATTGATTGACAATGTGTATAGCAAGTACTAAAAATAAGATTGCTACATGAGGTTTCTGTTACAGTTTGCTATTAGGCATAGCATAGCTCTCTGGTTTTACATTCAGGTGTTCTCTGGATCAAAGTACAGTTAACCTTTTCTGTCAAAGCAGCAACCTGTCCAGTTTACTCTGCCTGTTTGTCATGGCCATATAGACTCAGTCAGCACCATAGTTTGAGTTTGACTGCGCATTGGGAGCTAAAATCAATTTGAGCTAAAAATCCATTTTAAAATCAAGCGAGGCAGCAGTCAGTGACATTTTGTCTTGCGTTGTGTGTGCCCACAGAATTTCGTGCACCAGCAGATATACTGCTTTGTGTTCTCTGTAAACTGACAAAGTACCCTTAGTAGCCTACATGTTATGTTTAGTCTCTACCAACAAAAAACAACACACACAGTTGAAGTCAGAAGTTTACATACACTTAGGTTGGAGTCATTAAAAATCATTTTTCAACCACTCCACAAATGTCTTGCTAACAAACTATAGTTTTGACACTTCAGAAACTTTTGATAGGCTAATTGACATCATTTGAGTCAACTGGAGGTGTACCTGTGGATGTATTTCAAGGCCTACCTTCAAACCCAGTGGGAAAATCAAAAGGAATCAGCCAAGACCTCAGGGAAAAAAAAGTCTGGTTCATCCTTGGGAGCAATTTCCAAACGTCTGAAGGTACCACGTTCATCTGTACAAGTATAAACACCATGGGACCACGCAGCCGTCATACCGCTCAGGAAGGAGACGCATTCTGTCTCCTAGAGATGAACGTACTTTGGTGTGAAAAGTGCAAATCATTCCCAGAGCAACAGCAAAGGACCTTGTGAAGATGCTGGAGGAAACAGGTACAAAAGTATCTATATCCACAGTAAAATGAGTCCTATAACATCATAACCTGAAAGGCAGCTCAGCAAGGAAGAATCCACTGCTCTAAAACCGCCATAAAAAAGTAAGACTACGGTTTGCAACTGCACATGGGGACAAAGATCGTACTTTTTGGAGAAATGTCCTCTGGTCTGATGAAACAAAAATAGAACTGTTTGGACATAATGACCATCGTTATGTTTGGAGGAAAAGGGGGACGCTTGCAAGCTGAAGAACACCATCCCAGTAGTGAAGCACGGAGGTGGCAGCATCATGTTGTGAGGCTTGCAAGATGAAGAACACCATCCCAGTCGTGAATCACGGAGGTGGCAGCATCATGTTGTGAGGCTTGCAAGCTGAAGAACACCATCCCAGTCGTGAAGCACGGAGGTGGCAGCATCATGTTGTGAGGCTTGCAAGCTGAGAACACCATCCCAGTCGTGAAGCACGGAGGTGGCAGCATCATGTTTTGGGGGTGCTTTGCTGCAGGAGGGACTGGTGCACTCCACAAAATAGATGGCATTGTGAGGAAGGAAAATGATGTGGATATATTGAAGCAACATCTCAAGACATCAGTCAAGAAGTTAATGCTTGGTCGCAAATGGGTCTTCCAAATGGATAATGACCCCAAGCATACTTCCAAGTTGTGGCAAAATGGCTTAAGGACAACAAAGTCAAGGTATTGGAGTGGCCATCACAAAGCCCTGACCTCAATCCCATAGAAAATTTGTGGGCAGAACTGAAAAATTGTGTGCGAGCAAGGATGCCTACAAACCTGACTGAGTTACACCAGCTCTGTCATGAGGAATGGGCCAAAATTCACCCAACTTATTGTGGGAAGCTTGTGGAAGGCTCCCCAAAACAATTGACCCAAGTTAAACAATTTAAAGGCAATGCTACCAAATACTAATTGAGTGTATGTAAACTTCTGACCCACTGGGAATGCGATGAATGAAATAAAAGCTGAAATAACTCATTCTCTCTGCTATTATTCTGACATTTCACATTCTTAAAATAAAGTGGTGATACTAACTGACCTAAGACAGGGAATTTTTACTAGGATTAAAAGTCAGGAATGGTGAAAAAATGAGTTTGAATGTATTTGGCTAAGATGTATGTAAACTTCCGACTTCAACTGTACATGTTTAACACACCAACACAATATGCTTATATGCAGGGAATATTGCAGATTAGCGTGTCCAATTAATCACCTAAAAGCATGGCAGCAGCTCCACCTCTTAGCCCTCCCACCTTTTCTCAATTACCCCCAGGATTACTGTCGCTAAATAAGTATTTTACCACACAAAAGGCTAATACTTGCATGGGTTAATACACTTTGTTAATATAGACCACTTTCAAATAGCTTAACTAGTCCTGATCTGGGCAGAGAAGGATGACGTATGAGGGTTCCAGCCTCATTCATACTTAAGGAGACGTCTCTGAGCTGAGTATTAACACACTCTCTATTGTATAAACTCACTTCCCCAGAAGAAGAATTACATCAGTCCAGTAGGGCACAATGTGGAGGTAGATACATCTACCATGATGACCACCTCAAAAAGAAAGGGGCCAGGAAAAGAAAATGTACCTATTCTTAGTATCAATGCCTTTCTTGACGCTCATGACTTCATGTATATTTAAAAGCCGGGGCAATACAGAGGGGAGGGAGGAAAGACGGTCTTGGGAAAGAATATGACAGAGTAAGGAAAGGAGGTGGAGAGAGAAGTCAGTTGCTTACTAATCAACAATGTCAACAATATTCTTAATCCTCAACATGTGTTCAGAGTGAGGAATAGCTGAGGAGCAATCTACATTCAAATCAAGTACTCTCTGGACTGCACAGACAGTACTCGATAAGCGCCTGGAAATAACACAACAGTGGACAAACGCTTCACAGTCTGAAAGAAGACTGTAGAGAGGAGGAAGACTGCACAGGAGAGAAAAAAAGTATGTCTGAGTGAGTGTGTGTGTGTGTAAGACAGAGGCATCGCAAACTTGCTTGATTGATGTCAGTTGATCCTAATAAGAAGTGATCTCTCAAGGGACAGACAGACAACTCCATACTTTTGAAGCGAGTGGGCAGCTCTGCTGTAATAGGTTGACTTCAGACAGACAAGCTCCTCCAGACAGCCAGTGAGTGAGTCAGTCCATCCGTCAGGCGGGCCACTTCCTGGCTATGCAGTAGAGACCTACCCAACCCAAGAGACTGACGGCCGCAGCCTGCAGCTCCCTACTTAAAATGAATCGCTTTTAATCTGGCTGATAAGGTGAGCAGCAGCCTGAGAGAGGCTGTGTGAGCCAAGACATGAATCTATGGGAAAGCAAGTGCAGAGATAGGGACACTTGACAAGAGCTACAGTTGTGACCCCAGTCACCATTGTGGGGTGAAAGACAACCTTTAATGACTGTTTTCCATTGGTCTGACAAAAGCTGAGGTTCCATTTCCAAACCGTGAAATTCTACTTTAAAAAAAAACATTTGTCTATCATACAGTTTCCTGACAAGAATCCATGATAAATCTCTTGCGAGTGAGCGGCCAGTTGTGCCTGTTAACTAAACATTCTATGGTGAGTGTTACGAGTTCTGGGGGGAGGGGCGACAGGGAACATTTTTGACATGCAGCCAGGGTTGATGGGTTCAGTGCGTTACAAAAGCCAGACTCCTGCGAGTCAACATGGATTTATCTTAATGAACTGCTGATAAATCAATCACACCATGAGGTCTGAGCAAACAAGAGAATCTTTCAAAAAAAAAAAACATGGCTGAGTCACGAAAATAGCACACCAGACCATTGGGCACTTCAGATATGAAAGGGAGACTGTGAGGGTGTCCTGGGTTTAAAAAGCTAGAAAAAAGAAAAATCATCTTTGCCGTTCAGGCAGGTAACAACACAGCAGCATGATTGTCTTTGTGTCCACTGACCATTGAGAATCAAAATTAAATTATTATATTCCCCAGGCCCCTATTAGATGCTCACTATGCTATGCGTAATTCAGGCAATTTTTCCTCTGTCCCTCTACTCTAGCTTTTTTGGCAGAGCTCCCACTCGGTTCTGTGTGCCCATTCTGAAGAGTAATCCCAGCCTTCTGGCCACATACTAAAGGGATGTCCTATTGCATCACGTGCCATACTGTGTCCTTGACGATTCCACTCATCATCCATTCCCCCACCCACCCACAGCCAACACAATCTTCACATACCATACCAGCCCCCATCCAGACTGCTGTGTGTGCCTGAAGAGTGAAGAGCTGACACATTCTCAATGATTTCAATTAAACATGTGTTAAAGGGTGATTAAACTACACTGAACAAAAAATATCAACGCAACATGTAAAGTGTTGGCCCCATGTTTCATGAGATGAAATAGAAGATCACAGAAATTGTCCATATGCACAAAAGCTTATTTCTCTCAAATTATGTGCACAAATTTGCGTAAATCCCTGTTAAAAGGCATTTCTCCTTTGACAATATAATCCATGCACTTGACAGGTGTAGCATATCAAGAAGCTGATTAAACAGCATGATCATTACACAGGTGCACCTTGTGCTGGGGACCATAAAAGGCCACAAAAATTTGCAGTTGTGTCACACAACACAATATCACATCTCTCAAGTTTAGGGAGCGTGCAATTTGCATGCGGATTGCAGGAATGTCCATCAGATCAGTTGGCTGAGAATTGAATGTTAATTTCTCTACCATAATCCGCTTCCAATGTAATTTTAAAGAATTTGGCAGTATG
Source organism: Oncorhynchus nerka (assembly GCF_034236695.1). NCBI lineage: Eukaryota > Metazoa > Chordata > Actinopteri > Salmoniformes > Salmonidae > Oncorhynchus > Oncorhynchus nerka. The sequence continues at coordinate 28,614,307 of NC_088414.1, forward strand.
TCCAACCGGCATCACAGCCGAAGACCACGTGTAACCAAACCAGTCCAGGACCTCCACATCAGACTTCTTCACCCGCCGGATCGTATGAGACCAACCTCCCGGACAGCTGATGAAACTGTGCATAAACTGTCAGAAACCGTCTCAGGGAAACTCATCTTCATTTTTGTCGTCCTCACCAGGGTCTTGACCTGACTGCAGTTCAGCGTTGAAACTTCAACATTTGCTCATCGATGGGGAGCAACTGTTCACATTCGATGGCCACTGCCATGCTGGAAAAGTGCTCGCTTCACAGATGAATCCCGGTTTCAACTGTACCGGGCAGATGGCGACATGTGGGCAAGCGGTTTACTGATGTCAACATTGCGAACACCGTGACCCATCGTGGTGGTGGGTTTATTGTATGGGCAGGCATAAGCTATGGACAACAAACACAATTGGATTTTATCAATGGAAATTTCAATGCAGAGATACCGTGACGAGATCCTGAGGCACATTGTTGTGCCATTCATCTGCCACCATCACCAAATGTTTCAGTATGATAATTGCACACCCCATGTCACAAGGATCTGTACACAATTCCTGGAAGCTGAAAATGTCCCAGTTCTTCCACGGTCAGCATAACTCGCCTGACATGTCACCCGTTGAGCATTTCTGGGAATCTCTGAATTGACGTGTATGACAGTGTGTTCCAGTTCCCACCAACATCCAGCAACTTCACACAGCCATTGAAGAGGAGTGGTACAACAATCCACAGGCCACAATCACAGCTTGATCTACTCCATGCAAAGGAGATGTGTCACATGGCATGAGGCAAATGGTGGTCACACCAGATGCGCAGTGTTTTTTTGATCCCCGACCCTACCTGCATATCTGTATTCCCAGTCACGTGACATCTATAGATTAGGTCCTAATGAATTTATTTCAATTGACTCATTACCTTATATGGCCTGTAACTCAGTCAAATCTTTGAAATCGTTGCATGTTATGTTTATATTTTTGTTCAGTGTACATGAGTAAAAGGGTGATCCAACACTACCCATTTGGTATCCATCCATTGCTGATGGATGAATGGATCATTGGTGATGGATGGGTAGCAACGTGTGATAGGCCTAAACGATTTCATCTCAACTCACAAAAACACATTGGGATGGAATCCAGTCGGAGAACAGGCGTTCTGCACTGCAGAGGTCCAACCCTGAGGACACAGACAGTGTGTCTCTGCAAAGCACATCAAACAAGGGCTGCTTTTAAAAAGCTTTGTCAAAGCATATTTAACTGAGCCCAGTTAGTCACTCAGTCCTAATTTAAAGCAGTGAGTAAGTCAAATACATTTCAGCAAGCCATTACACCCACCATCTCAGATTGTCTGAAATAATATATATTTATATAGTTATAAACATATAAGATTAGCATTCCTGCGACATTGTTTTTTTTTTAAATATTATTTGATCTGTGAGAAATTAAGCTAAATGATTGCACCTAAATTGGCCTTTTAATTTATAGGACTTAAATAATATCTAATAAATATAGTACTCAACATTCGATTGGGACCAAACTTTTTGTTCTATAAATGACTGAGACATGAGGAATCCCAATAAATTGTCAAAGACCACCCATGGACCCCCCCACACCAAACCCACTACACCAATGAGTATGCAGTATCAGTTCCCTATGTCTAACAAGTGGTATGGTGCTGTGGCAAAATAGTGTTAAAGTAACGCTAATCTGATCTGTTTCTAACAACAGAAACCATTTCAGAACCATCTAAGATGGTGGGTGTCAATCCTCTTTCTGGTGCTTTTTGACGAGGAACGAACCAAATGGAAGAACTTGACAGGTACATATTAGTTCAGATGAAGGGGTATGTCATCGCATGAAATGTTTTAGGAGGTGCTTCAAATCCTCTCCTCTGTACCAATCAGTCCATTCAAATAAGTGCCATCCCCAAACAGTGGAAACACTAGAAAAGGCTGCAGGGGCGTTTTAATGCGCATTGCTACATCTGGAGCCCAGTTCACACACAGACACCTTCCCACTGCAGACGGACTACTAATCAGTCCTGATGACATCACTGCCCACCATAGTCACAATTACACATTGCACTATAGTACCCAGTCCCAGCTTTCACACTGAGGGGGCAATTATTCAGGAGATTAAAAAGTGTCATAAGTCACATGCATATAGGCACATATTACACTCCTTTGGCTTCTGATTTATGGGTCACAGGTGGAGCTGGTGTTGTGGGCAGGAGTGTGTGCAGAGATCAGATGGCGTGTGGGAGGGGCTGGTGTCATGTTCCTCACATCATCAGTTCCTCAAGCAGAAACCACCATGTTGTGTGTGGCACTCGGTTTCAACCTGGCAGGCCCAGTTCATCTACCACATTCTAGTAGTCTAGAATAAATCGAGCACGAGGCTTGAGGTAAGTTTAATGTTCATTTGAGCCCTGGTAGAGCAGCTATATTATACAGCCATGGTTATGGCAACAACCCTCCTCTTGGAGCTGATCAGGTGAATCCTCCTGGTGGTAAATACACTGGCCTGGATGGATCAGACTACTCCCATCTCCATTTTAGACGTATAGGCTAATGCAAGTGGGGGTAGACTTGGAGAGGAACTGAGTCTCTCAACACAGGGAAAGCCCTTGCCATCCAAATCTAAAATTAGCATAAAGATGACACCGGTGTTAAAATATAGAAAAGCAGAGCGGTGTTCAGTTCCTTGTCTTCATAGCTGGAAAGAGATTGCAGACAGCACTCTCTGTATTAGTACCATACTAATGTCAGAACAGCAGGGAGGGGCTTGAACATGTGTGTATGCTGTTGCCTCTAGTATACCCGTCATGGCATTACTCATCTCTTCCCTCTGCATTACATCCCAACATTACAAGCATGTTGCAAACAACTACCTCTGGGTGATCAATTCCCTATTTAAGAATGTGTAACTTCAAACAAGCATATGAATGTGAATGTATGAGATGCCTTCTATTGAAGAAAAACAGCCAAACACATTTTTTTCAGGTTTTGTTTCAATCTTCCCAAAAGAGCGGAACTGGATATCAAATCAATTATTTCACGTGGAAATTCCCAATGAATGAAACTGGGCTTTCAACCTCCTCCACCCCTTTCCATCTGCCTCACTCTGCTTGGATTTTCGGTCCCATTTTCTGACATCAGGCAGAACTTCCACTTGACCCCTAAATCCTAGGACAGTGGGCATCAAACGGATCAACAGATTACAGTGCATCATCACCATGGCCCTGAGCACTATCAGGTTACTGCTTCATGTAACACTCACAAAACACACTGATTCAGACTGGGTGAATACGGAGTATCCCCAACATACACAAGATGTTCGACTTGTGACAGAACTGTCTAGTGAGGCTGAATTAGTTTCACTGTTAGACACTGAGCTGGTACTTAGGAATCAAGGGGAAATCACCTCCAATAAACTAACAGCTACCAGGATTCTCACACTAGTAAGTCTATACATAGACCTCTAAGTCAAGAAATCCCAGCGCGTGTAAACGGAGACCTGGAATCAAGTGTCCGACTCTCAATCAATGGCTCTACCGCTACTCTTCCTCTATCCAACATTAACAAAATGGGAAGCTTATACTTTGTGTGATCCGGTTTATGCATTTTTGTGAGGTAGCCTAGCAGGGCGACAGGTAGCCTAGTCGTTAAGAGCGTTTGGCCAGTAACTGAGAGGTTGCTGGTTTGAATCCCCGGGCTGACTAGGTGAAAAACCTGTCGACATTTCCCTTGAGCAAGGCACTTAACCATAATTGCTCCTGTAATTGGCTCTGGATAAGAGCGTCTGCTAAATAACTAAAAGGGAGATTGCAAAGAGATAAATATGCACTCTTTCCCTGACATATCTACAAAAACAAATGTCTGGCCATTTCCAAAAGGCATGATGATAAAGGCAGGTGGTAAAACTCTGTATCTATAAGATAGTCATACGTTATTGTCCCCCTAAAAAATGTCAAAATGCCTTGACGCATAAGTATGTTTTAAGCAGGCAATTATTATACATTTGGAAAAAATGGTGTGTTAAATATAGTAAGGAAGAAATGACTGCATGTTGTCAGGATTTGCTATAAAGAAGAAAACAATGTTGAAATGAATGGTATCAATAGTTTGTCTCCAGGCCTCCCATTAATGTTTCAAACATCTACATTGATATAGAATAATGGACAGGATGTTGATTTTACTTTGAAATGAAGGCGCAGCACTAATATACTAGTTAACACTTGTGTGTACCCCCCATTGGGTTTTTCTTCTAATAAATACTTGTGTGTATAGACAGAGTCCGTGTGAAATGTATATGGTAGTAACAATGCTACAAAAAGGTGGCTGAGAGCCATATTTGGTTTGTAAATGACACGCCTATCTGTTCAAATGTGGTCTTGCACACTAGTATGCAGAGAATGCTTCCCAGTTACCTAGCTGTGCCATGGCCAATTACCATTTTAACAGCCTTAGAGGAGAAAAGTACATTGGCATCTCATTAAAAATATCATCCCAATGTTTACTGTGAGCAAGGAAAGGCCACCATGACAAAAGCTCCCTAAAGCTACTTTGGCTGTTAGGTTGGCTGTAATAACTGATGATGTAATGATGTATGCCTAACTAAGTGTGTAGACCGTCATTACCAACAGAAAATAGACATATTGGGATTTTAACACAATGCCATTGGTAAATGTAGGCCAAATATTGCATAAAATATTGTCTCTAGTCATGAATGTGTTGTGGACAAACCACCCCCTTTAAATGAACAATATGTAGAAGCTGTCCAGCTTTTTAATGGTTATTACATTCAATGCTGTATGGATTCTTGAAGAATGTCAGTTATGACTTGAGTTTAGGACAACTGTAAATTACACTATCATAAACCAAAACGAAGGTTGTAGGCTACTAATAAGAATACTAGAATGGGGGTAGGCTACTAATAAGAATACTAGAATGGGGGTAGGCTACTAATAAGAATACTAGAATGGATGTGAAACTTCATTAGATCAGGTCAGCCATGTTGGTCAGGTAGTTGAGCAACCATGGCTTACCAGTGCTGTGATAAAACAGTGTAAAAAAATTAAAATGCATTTGGAGAATGTATCTGCACTGTATGTTTGTCAGCTAGCCAGACCGTTTTAGAGGAATGGTTCCATACATTTTTTCAAATTAACTGCCAATATAACCTTCCATTCAAACAATGTAGTCAATCCACAGCCATACACTGTCAAATCAGTTGACGATAGGATTTAGACAAGTTGTAAATGCAATAAGTACTGATATTGTATCATATAATATAATTTGCAGCTTTCCAATTAATATTTTTTTTATATATATATTGTTTTACATTTATGGTCTGTTTACATATTTTTAGAGGATATTTATACAGAAAACGCATATAAAACCCATAACGTGTATAAACCCAAAACACAATCATGACAATAATTATATTACACAATGTACATATCACATCAGTTACATTTATTTTCCTGCAAAGGTAAAATCAGGACTATACCTATTCTGCTGTTCATTCCAAATAGATTGGTTTGGGTTTCTCCCTGACCAATATGGCTGCCATTTTGAATCAATTCTGTAACTTTAAGGGTTTATGACATATCCTATTAAATTACTAGAGGGGGTCTCTATAATTAATCCTTACGATTTTTGTAAACAAGCAATGTAGTTAGGTATAGTCAATCACACAGCCGGATAGTCCTTGCATCAAATAGGTATGTCTATAGTTGTCTGAAACACGGGCTAGATCGTATTTTAATCGTAGGCCCCTGTGTCATCACTGATCAGTATCGTCGATTATACCTGTCAGGTATAACTCCGTCGATGTGGTTCACATTTTTTTTTGCATATCGAATAGCATCTTTGGTGTTGCCACATCTAGCAAGTCAATGTGTAATGAGGCTTTATGAGACACGCTGCTAGCTGTATGCCTAACCATAACCTTGAACTAAGACCAAAAAGGTAAATGTTGGTTTTATACGACACAGCCAATTTTGACTTTGCCGCTGGCCTATCTAGTGGGAACCCGTCCTCTGTCATGGTCGATTGACACAGACAAGGCAGCTAGTTAAATTCTAGATCTCGACTTTGGATGAAGGAATTATTATCAAGCCGTGTCATTTTCACAACACAGGAAAAAAAAAATAGACAAACACACCACGCGCCGTAACACAACAATTGTGTGGTGTTTTCTAAACTTTCTAAACTGTAAAGTTTAAACTCGCCCTTGCTGGCTACCAAGCTAACGTAGCCTTTAATGCTAACTAGCTACGGGTTTTCTTTGTTGAGCTAGCTAGCAGACGTAAGCACCACACCACCCAGTGAAAGTAAACTTTATCCAAGTAGCAGCAGCAATATATTAATTTACGAAAGTTTCACAGCTCAACCAATTTACTTTTATTTTCACTACTACATTACAATTGTTTCGTTATATGCTTGCTGTAACTTGCTGGCTAACGTTAGGT